>NW_025765336.1:3899693-4287193 GCF_003918875.1 Haliotis rubra
CAAGCGACATTCCACGATTGCATTGTGGGAATGTGAACATTGCAAACGTTACCGTGTCGCTGAATATTTGTGAGTCGAATTGAGACATTTTAACCGTCGTAAAACATAAACGTAATGTTTCCACCAGTGATGTTAGCTGCGTGAAGCAACTGCAAACCAAGAAACAGGATGCAACGGAGTAGTTTACTGTAGGAGGCCGTACGAGACGATGACAACTCGCTTACATTGTGACGTAGTGTAAAATGGTTCGATTACGAGGGGGCACACTAGAATGGCGGGATAGAATGAAGTGACGGGATAACGTCATTCAATTGTTACGTCATCAAAAACTATACCTTTATTGTCTGATAATGTTTGTTTTTTTCGATTGTTCTAACCGCTAGGCATCTTAGAATAAGAAATAGTCACGTACACACACGATATTTAATACCGCATATAACCTTATCCTATAGCATGAGACCTTATCCTTTACAATGCTGTCCGTGTCACCTTATCCTTGAATGTTGTCACTACAAACATACCCGATTTCATCCTGTCACGCACAACCGTATCCTACCTCATATCATCTTATCCTATACGACAATGTTTTTTTACCACGATATTCTACAGTACTGCCATGTACAAACACATCCCATACAATACTGTTCCGTCCAACCCTGCCCTATACCATACACGCTTATCCAATATAATTATACCTTACATAATAGTCATATACAACCATCCTACAGCACACAACCTTATCTTCTATCTTAAAACCTTCTGACATACCATACAACCTTGTCGTATACCATACAACCGTATCCTGTATCCTGTACAACCCAAGTGGGGAATCGAACCCGGGTCTTCGGCGTGACGAGCGAACGCTTTAACCACTAGGCTACCCTACCGCCTCAGTCCTAGTTTGGGTGGATCTGCGATCTTCACGTGTACATGTTTGACAGTTTGACTCCTGAGAGTTTCTACGTCTTCTGTCCTGCCCCACAACGACGCACATGGTCCCATCTTAGGCAAGTTACTGAATTTAAAATTACCTCTGTTCACCCAGCAGTGAATGGGTACCCGGTGGGATTAGATGACTGTCTCATGGGCAGCTTGGGTTGCAGTCCACACTGATCCATTGACAAGGGTATGTAATATTAGCGTTTTAAGCCTACAGCTTGTGTGTGAGGTTAGCTGAATATAATTACACACATTATCTTGTTATTTTGGTACCATGTGTAATGTTATCAGTATTTGGGTAGCCTAGTTGAAAAAGCGTTTGTTCGTCACGCCGAAGTTCGGGTTCGATTCCCCACATGGTTAAAATGTGTGAAGCCCATTTTTGGTGTCTCCCGCCTTGATTTTACTGGAATATTGCCAAACTCGCCGTAAAACACAACCCACTATCATTATTTGAGATCTCATCATTCCCAAATTAGGCATCAACTGCTGTGACAGCCAAGCGTGGTAGTTAGTACACTTTAACCAATCAAGTAAAGTCATCTGGCGGTCGATCTGGTTCGTGAATATACACTTGTCGCCGGCAATCTGGTACAGGAAGTAGCGAGACTTATGGGCCCTATTTTATCATTGCCTCAGACAAATATTCTCTGTTACAGCATGCTCTAGTGACGGCTTCAACGACACATTCACTCTGTTCAACAACCTTGGAATTTCCGGTTGCAACAAGAGGATCCACCAAAACCAGACAGTCACCTCTTGCGGGGAGAGATGTGTAAATGAAACTGCGTTCGTCTGCGCAAACGCAGAAATCAATCTTTCAACAGGATTCTGTTTGGTGTGCGACACGCCATGGGTTGAAGAAGAATCAATGAATCGAGACATGGGCGATCATGGATGGGTCTTTCTGAATCGCAACTGTGCCTAGCCCAGAAGTTAGGTACCTGGCACAGATGAGCGTGTGGTTGGAAGTGGGAGCTCCTTATTAAAATTAGATCAAATTTGTGTTTGATGATCTGAGGCCACCTTCAAAGGTTACGTCATGTCGGACCTTTCTGACGGATCTTAAAGAAGTCCATCACTGACGGGTCACACAGACGGGTCATACAGACCGTTTATACAGATGGGTCATACAGACGGGACACGCAGACGGGTCATACAGACCGTTTATACAGATGGGTCATACAGACGGTGCACACAGACGGGTCATACAGACCGTTTATACAGATGGGTCATACAGACGGGACACGCAGACGGGTCATACAGACCGTTTATACAGATGGGTCATACAGACGGTGCACACAGACGGGTCATACAGACGGGTCATACAGACCGTTTATACAGATGGGTCATACAGACGGGACACGCAGACGGGTCATACAGACCGTTTATACAGATGGGTCATACAGACGGTGCACACAGACGGGTCATACAGACCGCATATATAGACAGATCATACAGACCGTTTATACAGACGGGTCATACAGACGGTGCACACAGACGGGTCATACAGACCGTTTTTTAGACGGGTCACAGAGACGGGTCATACAGACCGTTTATACAGATGGGTCATACAGACCGTTTATAGAGACGGGTCACACAGGCGGGTCACAGAGACGGGTCATACAGACCGTTTATACAGACGGGTCACACAGATTGTTTATAGAGACGGGTCATACAGGCGGGTCACACAGACGGGTCATACAGACCGTTTATAGAGACGGGTCATACAGGCGGGTCACACAGACGGGTCATACAGACCGTTGATGCAGACGGGTCATATAGACCATTTATACAGACGGGTCATATAGACCGTTTATACAGACGGGTCATACAGACAAGGCATACAGACACAGAGGCATACATACATGCCACACGGAGGGGTCAGACGGGACATACAGACATTGCATAACGCCTACCAAACAGACCATGCCTTCAGATCTGACACATACAGACAGACCAGCCCGGGACTACACAAGCCCCAGCAGCTTCTCTCACCAACACTCGTCATCAGAGAGTTGTATGTAGATAAGATCTGTAGTTGAAAGTTACGCTGTAAATTGTATCCCAGCAGTTTGTGCTAATTGTAAAAGACTTTTAGCTTTTGTTTCAACAAATGTCCATAGCTTCCTATACTTAGCTAACCTTATTTCCATTGTCTTTGAAAAACTAAACAAGTTCCGTGTGATAAGTGACGCTCAGCGCTGTATTTCTCATTGTAAACATTACCCTATAGTTGTAGTAATTGAATGAGAGAGTGAGTATGGTTTTACGCCGCTTTTAGCAATATTCCAGCAATATCACCGCACGGAACACCAGAAATACGCTTCACAGATTGTACGCATGTGGGAAGTAGAACCCAGGTCTCAGGCGTGACGAGCTAACGCTTTAACCACTAGGCTAGCCCACCGACCCCCCCATATAGTTGTAATGTTGTTATGTAATGACGTAATTGTATAATAATTCACCTTCACAAAATAAATCATTTCAACTATACCTGCCCGCAACGTTAACTGTCTTCGTTATGTAGCCAATGTACTTACAGTGGTGTACTTACAAGGGGGAAATAAATTCGAATGAGTGAGTGAGTTGGTATAATGTGGCTTTAAACTGACTGACTGAGTTTAATTTTACGCCGCTTTTAGCAATATTCAAGCAATATCACGGCGGGGGACACCAGAAATGGGCTTCACACATTGTGCCCATGTGGGGAATCGAACCCGGGTCTTCGGCGTGACGAGTCAACGCTTTAACCACTAGGCTACCCCACCGCCCCCGCGGCTTTAAACGGCTTTGTTATTCGGAATCGCAAAATGATGTTACCAAAAGAATCATAACATCCTGCTAGACGAACCCTTTGGATCTGTTTTTGTGAATACAGGGTTAATTATCCTCGTAGATAGAAAAGAACAGATGCCATTAAACAATTGCCTGCCAAAATGCTTCCTTTCTCTTGTTACCATTAGGGATTTTTCTAATTATTCTTTTATCATTTCTGTACTTTTTGTCTGTACTATCGGGAATATTTTGGGCAGTTTTTCCTTCTTTTTATTCTTGTCATTTGTTGTTGTTTTCGAAAAATGATCATAGATTGATTCAAAATAACAATTGATAGACCAGTTGAAGGAGAACTGAGAATCTGTGAATACCTTTCCCCCGAAGCTGTGCCTAAAAGCATACAGACTTTTTATGATAATTCCATTAATTGTGCCTGTAAATCTAGATATCATTATTCCAGATACCATGTCCGACCCCTTGATGCATGGCTCCATTATGTGTGTTAAAACATTCTCAAATCAGCTGCAAACAATGCGATACGTTTAACACGAACTGTCGGATATAACGAACTGGGTTTTTCCCTGCCACATTCTCAATATTTCCGTCCAAATGCTAATAACGAACTACGGTTTTAACGGAATACAATTAGTGATACCAGTTGTCCGACTTCCATTTTTGTGGAAATCGCTGTGGCTGAGCGGTCGTGGCGTCTGACTTTGTGTGCTGGCGATTAGGTGCCTTACCCTGGGGGTGTGGTTTCGAACCGCGGATGGGACTCAACCCAACAGAAGTACTAGAATCTGTACTTATCTAAGAAAATGTAATCACACATATAACATATGTTACATTTGACCTAAATGGCATATTAATACACAGGCACGCAGTAGCGCAAATAGGGTTGCGCAACACAGAGATAATGACCAGTCTTCCTATAATGCGAGCGAAGCGCTGGTCATTTTCTCTGTGTTGCGCAAACCTATTTGCGCTACAGTGTGCCTCTGATTCATGCATAGACGTTAACATAAAATGGTTTAACGTAAAAAAATTCAAAACGTTGACATTGTAAGTTTATAGAGACGAGTCATACAGGCTGGACATGCAGGCAGTTAATATAGACGGGTCATACAGACGGTGTACACAGACGGGCCATACAGACCGTTTATACAGACGGGTCATACAGCCGTATAATACAGACGGGTCATACAGACCGTATAATACAGACGGGTCATACAGACCGTATAATACAGACGGGTCACACAGGCGGGACACGCAGACGGGTCACACAGACCGTTTATAGAGACGGGTCATACAAGCGGGACATGCAGACGGGTCATTCAGACCGTTTATACAGACGGGTCATACAGGCGGGACATGCAGACGGGTCATTCAGACCGTTTATACAGACGGGTCATACAGACCGTATAATACAGACGGGTCACACAGGCGGGACACGCAGACGGGTCACACAGACCGTTTATAGAGACGGGTCATACAGGCGGGACATGCAGACGGGTCATTCAGACCGTTTATACAGACGGGTCATACAGGCGGGACATGCAGACGGGTCATTCAGACCGTATAATACAGACGGGTCATTCAGACCGTATAATACAGACGGGTCATTCAGACCGTATAATACAGACAGGTCACACAGGCGGGACATACAGACGGGTCACACAGACCGTTTATACAGACGGGTCATACAGACCGTTTATACAGACGGGTCACACAGGCGGGACACGCAGACGGGTCATACAGACCGTTTATACAGACGGGTCATACAGGCGGGACACGCAGACGGGTCATACAGACCGTTTATACAGACGGGTCACACAGGCGGGACACGCAGACGGGTCACACAGACCGTTTATAGAGACGGGTCATACAGACCGTTTATACAGACGGGTCACACAGGCGGGACACGCAGACGGGTCACACAGACCGTTTATACAGACGGGTCATACAGACCGTTTATACAGACGGGTCATACAGGCGGGTCACACAGACGGGTCATACAGACCGTTTATACAGACGGGTCATACAGACCGTTTATACAGACGGGTCATACAGACCGTTTATACAGACGGGTCATACAGGCGGGACATGCAGACGGGTCATTCAGACCGTTTATACAGACGGGTCATACAGGCGGGACATGCAGACGGGTCATTCAGACCGTATAATACAGACGGGTCATTCAGACCGTATAATACAGACGGGTCATTCAGACCGTATAATACAGACGGGTCACACAGGCGGGACACGCAGACGGGTCACACAGACCGTTTATACAGACGGGTCATACAGACCGTTTATACAGACGGGTCACACAGGCGGGACACGCAGACGGGTCACACAGACCGTTTATAGAGACGGGTCATACAGGCGGGACACGCAGACGGGTCATACAGACCGTTTATACAGACGGGTCATACAGGCGGGACACGCAGACGGGTCACACAGACCGTTTATAGAGACGGGTCATACAGACCGTTTTATACAGACGGGTCACACAGGCGGGACACGCAGACGGGTCACACAGACCGTTTTATAGAGACGGGTCATACAGACCGTTTATACAGACGGGTCATACAGGCGGGACACGCAGACGGGTCATACAGACCATTTATAGAGACGGGCCATACAGACCGTTTATACAGACGGGTCACACAGGCGGGTCACAGAGACGGGTCATACAGACCGTTTATACAGACGGGTCATACAGACCGTTTATAGAGACGGGTCATACAGACCGTTTATACAGACGGGTCATACAGGCGGGTCACAGAGACGGGTCATACAGACCGTATACACAGACGGGTCATACAGACATTTATAGTATACACAGACCGTTTATACAGACGGGTCATACAGACCGTTTATACACACGGGTCATACAGGCGGGTCACGGAGACGGGTCATACAGACCGTATACATAGACGGTGCACACAGACGGGTCATACAGACCGTTTATAGAGACGGGCCATACAGAGAAGACATACAGACAAGGCATACATACATGTCACACGGAGGGGTCAGACGGGACATACAGACATTGCATAACGCCTACCAAACAGACCATGCCTTCAGATCTGACACACAGACCAGCCCTGAACTAACAAGCCCCAGCTTCTCTCACCAACACTCGTCATCAGAGAGTTGTATGTAGATAAGATCTGTACTTGAAAGTTACGCTGTAAATTGTATCCTCAGCAGTTTGTGCTATGTTGTAAAAGACTTTTAGCTTTTGTTTCAACAAATGTCCATAGCTTCCTATACTTAGCTAACCTTATTTCCATTGTCTTTGAAAAACTAAACAAGTTCCGTGTGATAAGTGACGCTCAGCGCTGTATTGCTCATTGTAAACATTACCCTATAGTTGTAGTAATTGAATGAGAGAGTGAGTATGGTTTTACGCCGCTTTTAGCAATATTCCAGCAATATCACGGCACGGAACACCAGAAATACGCTTCACAGATTGTACGCATGTGGGAAGTAGAACCCAGGTCTCCGGCGTGACGAGCTAACGCTTTAACCACTAGGCTACCCCACCGCCCCTATATAGTTGTAATGTTGTTATGTAATGACGTAATTGTATAATAATTCACCTTCACAGAATAAATCATTTTAACTATACCTGCCCGCAACGTTAATTGTCTTTATTATGTAGCCACTGTACTAGACTAATGCTTAGTCTCTGAATATATATAATTTTGATAGTAACAAACAAGCCCATTTATATTGAAAAGGAGCCCTAGGGAGACCAGAGATTCCTGAACCTGAGGAAATCTAGACTTGCTTTATTTAGGGCTTTAGCACTGCAGAGAGGGCTTGGCAGTAGGGAAAATAATGTGGTTCAGGGACTGTGACACAGACTACCACTGTACTTACAGTGGTATATTTACAAGGGGGAAATAAATTCGAGTGAGTGAGTGAGTTGGTGTAATGCGGCTTTAAACAGTAATCCAGTTCTATACCGGCGTATTAGTTTATCATGCGAGGAAAACCGACAGAGACCCTAATTTCAGAAGTTTAACACTTTCATAAAACCCCAAAAGCACGAGTATGCTGGTAACAAACCCAGCTACGTAATCGGAGCGAACTGAGATTCGAACCGTGGGCGAGATCATTGGTTTCTGGTCATCCCAAGGGCCGCAACTCTCCACAGCAAATTAGACGACTGGGTCATTTATCCTGTTATTCGGAATCGCAAAATGATGTTACCAAAAGAATCATAACATCCTGCTAGACGAACCCTTTGGATCTGTTTTTGTGAATACAGGGTTAATTATCCTCGTAGATAGAAAAGAACAGTTGCCATTAAACAATGGCCTGCCAAAATGCTTCCTTTCTCTTGTTACAATTAGGGATTTTTCTAATTATTCTTTTATCATTTCTGTACTTTTTGTCTGTACTATCGGGAATATTTTGGGCATTTTTTTTTCTTCTTTTTTTTCTTGTTATTTGTTGTTGTTTTTCGAAAAATGATCATAGATTGATTCAAAATAACAATTGATAGACCAGTTGAAGGAGAACTGTGAATCTGTGAATACCTTTCCCCCGAAGCTGTGCCTAAAAGCATACAGACTTTTTATGATAATTCCATTAATTGTGCCTGTAAATCTAGATATCATTATTCCAGATACCATGTCCGACCCCTTGATGCATGGCTCCATTATGTGTGTTAAAACATTCTCAAATCAGCTGCAAACAATGCGATACGTTTAACACGAACTGTCGGATATAACGAACTGGGTTTTTCCCTGCCACATTCTCCATATTTCCGTCCAAATGCTAATAACGAACTACGGTTTTAACGAACTACAATTAGTGATACAAGTTGTCCGACTTCCATTGTTGTGGAAATCGCTGTGGCTGAGCGGTCTAGGCGTCTGACTTTGTGTGCTAGCGATTAGGTGCCTTACCCTGGGGGTGTGGTTTCGAACCGCGGATGGGACTCAACCCAACAGAAGTACTAGAATCTGTACTTATCTAAGAAAATGTAATCACACATATAACATATGTTACATTTGACCTAAATGGCATATTAATACACAGGCACGCTGTAGCGCAAATAGGGTTGCGCAACACAGAGCAAATGACCAGTCTTCCTATAATGCGAGCGAAGCGCTGGTCATGTTCTCTGTGTTGCGCAACCCTATTTGCGCTACAGTCTGCCTGTGATTCATGCATAGACCTTAACATAAAATGGTTTAACGTAATTTTCAAAACGTTGACATTGTAAGTTGCCATTTGACCTACAAGAAACCACACCATGATGCAAGTTGAGAGCACGCGGCAAGGATGCCCTTTATACAGTCTTCTCTGAAAGTGTGCACCTTAAAACCACATACTGATGGCGACTGCTGACTGGGTTATGTGCAAATACCGGGTGTTATGTTCTCTGTGCTGGTGCACGTATCTCATGGGGTTTTAAAGGTCTTTGGTAATTGCTGTGCCTTTTTCTTAAGCTGCCGGTGAAAGTATGTGTCATATGGTATACACAAGTCGTGGTATTTGCGGGACAAGGCTTTGAAGTGTTAAAAAACTAACCCTTCTTGGAAATTCTTCCAGGTGATTCATTTTTGCAGAATATCAATTTTGTCAATTTGATTTTCTTGTGTTTCCTGGGTAACATATATTCTGTATTTTATGAAAGTTACAATGGTTTAAAGATAATAATATATTCTATATATCATATAAACACACTCTAAAATACCTAGATTGTCATCACCATCATCATCATCATCATCATAATCATCATCATCATCATCATAATCACCATCACAAGTCCATCAGAATATTTTATGAAATATTCAAAGAGGGTTGACATCACAATTATATATGTTATTTGTGAAGTTCACAAACTATCAATCGTCTCATCATCCTAGGATGTAGTGGTGTATTGGTTAGAGCGTCCACCCAGAGAGCGGATCCCCGGCCGCGTCATACCAAAAGACGTTAAACTGTAATGGTATTTGTTGGTCCCTGCCTAGCGCTCGGCATAAATGGGTACATCAAGGACTGGTCGGCTCGGAGTCAGTATAATGTGTCTGAGTGGGATATTCATGCGGCATGGTATCTCAGTGAGCTAGCACTATAAAACCAGCTCAAGTCTGGGCTAGTACTTTTAGACACACATACACGTACACACGCATGCACGTCGTCATGTGAGCGAAATATTCTCAAGTACGACTTAAAACCCCATTTCACCTCACCTCACCTCACCTCACCATCATCATCATCAACAACAAGAGAGTCGACATCACAATTCCATATATTATTCATGAAGCATCCAAACTATCCATCGTCTCATCATCATCATCATCATCCTCGTCATCATCATCATCCTCGTCATCAGTAACATCAACAAACTTCCATACAGCATCCAATATGTCATCTCTTCAGCTACAACAACAAACCTTCTTTGTATGATCCACAAAGGAGAAAGCCTTAAGAACCTCACTTAACTCATTCTCTTCCCACAGAGGTTACTCCTGTCATATCTTCCTACGTAACCTCTGTTCTAATACGGCCCTTTCATGGTGTGAGCGTTCAAGACTCGCGATTGGAGGCAATCAGATTTAGTTGTGCAATCAGCGACGTTGTTTCAAAAGTGATCATTCGCAAGGCCTCGGTAATTTCCGTATGCTTCGAGAAAACTAAACTTCTTCCCCTGCGCGATGCGCAAACGTTTCTTCTAGACAGAACTCAGTCATGTTATGGCGGATCAGTGGCGTCTCCATCGCCCTCGTTGACAACGGACAAGCTAGCCATTAAACGTCTTGTGTGTAACATCAACACAAGTCCCCGGCAGATGGGGGATATTTGTGGCCCCACATTTGCTTGTGTTAGTCAAGTTGAATCTAAGTCGATGTAACACGTGTTCTGATTGGATAGAAAGAAGGGAGATAATTCGTGTTGCGATCTTTTGCCGCTAGGGGATTTTACGGGAACCGGGAAATATGGCCGTATTAGAACAGAGGTTCGTAGGAAGATATGACAAGTAACCTCTGTGGGAAGAGAATGCACTTAACTATGGAATCCTGGAAGGGACATTGTCGCGTTGTCGCATTGTCGCCTTGTCGCCCTCTCAAATGCAAGCAAAATGAGGCAAAATTAACCAAAACGCGACGCGCGACATCGCGACAACGCGACATTTCGCCCATTTGTCGCATTGTCACGATGTCGCGTGTCGCGTTTTGGTTTATTTTGCCTCATTTTATTTCTTTTTGAGAGGGCGACAATGCAACAACGCGACAATGTCCCTTCTTGGATTCCATACTTAACCCATCTCAAGCCCAGTTTCACAAAAGGAGCTTAGCGTTGTGACTGGCCTAGCTTAAGCCCTACTATGGTCACAAGGCTAAGATTGCTTTTACTTCGGAACTTGGACCTCACTATATGGGACCACCCTGGTACGACGGTGAAGTAAAGCTGCCAAGCTTTGACCATGAATGGATCATTTAATTTGGCAGCCTAGCAACAGTTGGTCTTCCTTCGTCATAACCTACAAGAATAGAAGAATAGATAGTTTCTCACCAGGGCCCTCATTAAACCTGTATTTCTTAAAACATCAGAATTAATCTAAATTAATTTTTTAAACATCATTTATATAAATTTTGTATTAATATAATCACCAATAATAGAATCAGTTGTCAAAAGAGAGAGTCAGTTAAACACTTGGTATCATCACTATTTCATAGGGGGCGGTGGGGTAGCCTAGTGGTTAAAGCGTTGGCTCGTCACGCCGAAGACCCGGGTTCGATTCCCCACATGGGTACAATGTGTGAAGCCCATTTCTGGTGTCCCCCGCCGTGATATTGCTGGAATATTGCTAAAAACGACCTAAAACCATACTGACTAACTCACTATTTCATAGTGATTCATAAACACATGCTATGTCATCGTCTCACATGTGACAATCACTGGATTGACTGGCCCAGACTCGCTTTGTATACAAACAACATCTTATAACTGTAATACTGTTGAAAGAAATACATATTCATGATATAGTCACAATTGTACAATCGACTCTGCATTAGCAGAGATTTCTTATGGATGTGGAAACTATATTGTCGCTATTTCTATTGAGATGAGTGAGTGAGTTTGGTTTTACTCCGCTTTTATCAATGTTCCAGCAATATCACGTCGGTCGACACCAGAAATGGGCTTCACACACTGTGGGGAATCGAACCCGGGTCTTCGGTGTGACGGGCGAACGCTTTAACCACTAGGCTACCCTACCGCCCCCTATTGAGAAGAACAACAATCTGATATCTCACGTCACGTTGGATAAAAAACGTCACTGACGCTGGTCACAAACGTTTGCTATATGCAAAACAATGTACATTGTACATGTCAAGGATCATACAGGGGATTCAAAATAGGATTCGAACCCGCTACCAGTGCATGAGTTACCGGGGACAAAGTCATCAGTGCCATTTACGAAAGACAGGTTCTTACTACAAAAGCAATTGTCTTGTTTCATGTTCAAATATGTGTCCTAACGTCAAAGTGAGTGAGTGAGTGAGTATGGTTTAACGCCGTTTTTAGCAATATTCCAGCAATATCACGGCGGGGAACACCAGAAATGGGTTTCACACATTGTACCCATGTGGGGAATCGAACCCAGGTCTTCGGTGTGACGAGCCAACGCTTTAACCACTAGGCTACCCCACCGCCCCCTAACGTCAAAGAACTCCTACATACAAGACATCACCAGTGACATAGTTCGCATACCGCCAACGTTGTTCTCTAAAGAAATTACGACATTTAACGTCCGAAAAAGTATGTTAATCCCATTCCTTTGATTACAAATGAGGCTTCAAAAATTTGAACTGCAGATATTTTTACAAGGGTCCTCGATTCCAACCTGTTAATTTCCAAGCATTGCGATCGATTTGTAAAAGAACACAATCTGCTTGTTATCATAAGGATCCCAAGACCTACAAACATGTATATATTTGCTGAAGACTGTCCATGTTTAACTCGTCCCTGTCGCACACAAGTAAAACCCTTGGGAGGTCAGGTGTATTTGATTTAAGTAGAAACCTAATTTACAGGTGAGAACGCTGCTGGTTTGGTCACGTGGTTCGTGATACCGGGGCTGCGCTTGATTGAGTGGTAATTCAGAGAAATGTCAGACATTTTCACAAAGGTGATTGTTGATATAGAATTGTTTAACAATCTCAGCTTCAGTGTTTGATTTGCAGTGGCGATGTCGTGCATGTGCAAATATGATTAAATATGTTTCCTTCACACTGTCCCATCATTTAGCTTCATTCGGTAGACGCAGATCTTAGTGAGTGGATTTGAGAGCATCTTCGACCTGATGATGATGATATTTAACTTGCTGGGAGAGCGTATGCAGTGAGTGTGGATATATTTTTAGTATACAACCCCACTCGGTGGATGTATACAGTACAATTTACTATGTTTCTGGTTCTATTGTACTGCAACATTATGCATCTATTGTATTATGATGTACAGCTCTGATCAGTGGTATATACTGCGTTTTATTGCATTCTCACAGAGTGGACCATTGTATTCTGGTATACAACTCTGATCAGTGGTATAAATTGCGTGTTATTGTATTATCGCATCCCTTACAGAGTGGACCATTGTATTCTGGTATACAACTCTGATCACTAGTTTGCGTGTCATTGTACACTAGCATCTCTACAGAATTGACCATTGTATTATTGTATACAACTCTATGAATCAAGGGTGCGTATCTTTGTATTCCGGAACACATTAATCCAGGGTTGCGTACAATATGAACCGTTGGAAACGATGACTTGTAAGGTGTAGCTCAGGTTTCTTCAATATGTACATACCTACATTTTTAAGACAACCATGTGTACAAATGAATCACCTGTCGCTCTCACCTCTCGCCAATACATAATCTGTATTTATTGATGATCGAATGACTGATATTGATAGTGCTATCGAAATCACACGAATTGAGGTTAATCGCATCAAAACGAGATGCAAATACAACGAAGCGATCAAAAACAAATACGGCCATATGTGAAAGTCTCCTCCCCGTCTGGGACGTCATCAGCCACAGCAGATACCTCCTTCTCGGCGTGAAAAAGAGTCACGCAGTCGCTGGCGAAATAACGTCACGCACTTGTTTCGGCGAGTTAGTCAGTGTTTGTCCCGGGAGTAACATCACTCACGCTCCGGACCGGGCGACTTCATTCACCATCAGCAGGGAGAACCTCAAGACAAGTTACTACTCTCTGGACAATTGGTTATTATATTTCGCATCAATATGAGCATGCAACGTGCCATTATTCTCCTTTTGGGTGAGTTTTACAGTTTCATTTCTCCTGTTTCTCAAGATTTGATGTTTATCATCGTTAAACGATTTTCTCTCTGTCGTCTATTTGATTGTCTGCGCTCCTTGATCTTCACCGGGCTTTTGTTTAAAGTCCTATTAAGATCGGTATTTATTGAAGGCAAGATCACTGTCTGTTGGAATTTTAAACTTTTTTCAAAAGTGAAACTTCAAATATTGCATTCTTTGGTTGTGTATCTTAAGGCGGGTTCGTGAAAATACTTTTTCATGCTTTCTGAAATTTATTTCAGTCGTAACAAATGTTAGATATTACGGATTACATAATGTTCCTGTGCAGTAGTAACATTATGCTCCAATATACATTAATATTAATATTTTCGTGTTTTGCTGTTTTCAATAATCTTGAAAGTCGTTTCAGTTTATTTAATCACGTTACATTATTTAAGGGATTACTTTAAAAACCTGTTTAAAACAATTTAACCTTAACGGTAAACGTCATTGAAACAATGATCTATTCAGTACAACTAGATCATAACAAAAACAAAATTAATTAAAAACATGTTAACAGTTACACAAAGTATTCATTATAAAATGAATATATGATATATTAATATATATTTTTTGTAAAATCGTATCGGCTAAATATATCCTAATGCTTAAAAAAACATGTTCAAAACGATTTAACCTAAACAGAAAAGGTCTTTAGAAAATTTAACTGTTCACCACAACCAGATGAAAATGAAAACAAAAAGGAACTGAATGCAGTTACAGCCGGTATTCATATAATGTATATATACATGTATAAAACAAATCGGCTAAAACATTCCTTAAACAATAGTATACCAAATTTTGAAGCATGATTCATGTGACAACGCCCGTGTCACGTGTTCGTGTCTAAAATAGACTAGTATGGAAATGCTGTCCTGATTGGTAGCAGTTTATAAGCTTCGATTTGATAGGTCAATATTTACCCGTTATTCGACCTCTGTTACTAAAACATCGCAATTACTGGCTTAAAGTTTTAATGCGAGTTTCTCTTACATGTATTCAAGATTATTTGTTATGTTTCGCACTTAAGAGAAAATCCATGGACCACGGAGCAACATTATTATGTTTCATTCAACCTTGTTGCATAGTTGGTTTAAAATACATAAATGATATTACTAATATTCTGAATATTTTTTGCCCCGAAAAATGAATGTGTGTGCTTTGTGTATCTGTCTGTCTATCTATTTGTTACAATTGATACGTGTTTCATCTATCTATCTATCTATCTATCTATCTATCTATATATCTACATGTATCTATATTTTACAAGGAATGTGTGTTTCATCTATCTGTTTATCTATTTATCTATGCATTTACCTATCTACAATGGATCTGTGACCTTTATCTATCTATCTATCTTTCTATCTATTTATCTATGCATTTACCTATCTACAATGGATGTGTGTGGTTCATCCATTTACCTGTCTACAATGGATGTGTGACCTTTATCTATCTATCTATCTTTCTATCTATTTATCTATGCATTTACCTATCTACAATGGATGTGTGTGGTTCATCTATTTATCTGTCTACAATGGATGTGTGACCTTTATCTATCTATCTATCTATCTTTCTATCTATTTATCTACAATGGATGTGTGACCTTTATCTGTCTATCTATCTATCTTTCTATCTATTTATCTACAATGGATGTGTGACCTTAATCTATCTATCTATCTTTCTATCTATTTATCTACAATGGATGTGTGATCTTTATCTATCTATCTGTCTTTCTATCTATTTATCTACAATGGATGTGTGACCTTTATCTACCTATTTATCTACAATGGATGTGTGACCTTAATCTATCTATCTATCTTTCTATCTATTTATCTACGACGGATGTGTGACATTTATCTATCTATTTATCTACAATGGATGTGTGACCTTTATCTATCTATCTATCTATCTATTTATCTACAATGGATGTGTGACCTTTATCTATCTATTTATCTACAATGGTTGCAATTGTGTGACCTTTATCTATCTATCTTTCTATTTATCTATCTATAATTAATTTGTTTACTTCATCTATTTGTCTATGTATCTGTCTATATCTATCTACATATCTGTCGGTCTTACCATTATTGTTCTCGTTACCACATTGTTAATTACGTAACCGTTATGTATTAATCAGTGGCATTGTTACTGCATATTGCTTCATAAAATTTTATCCACGTCACCATGACCAACCACTAATACACAGAACACGTTTGTGTTTAATTAAAACTTCACGATTTAAGGCATGACAGATGGTCCTTGATCCCAAAGCTTACAAAAAACGCACTTCGCTGTTTGATGAGTGGTGTGTTCGAGCGAATGTTCCACATTCCATACGTTTCTGAACCGGGTAGTCTCATTACGTCTCATCTGTGTCTGTTGTATGGGTGTCGGGGCAACGTCGAGGATGATGTTTGTTTTGGAGGTGGATGTTGATACTGATGCCTCTTCTACCTCCTCAGCCGTTACTCGTGCACATTGTCACCCCGTCACGATACATTCCTTAGGCAGGAAATACCTACAACCGGTAGACATTACACATTTTCAGATTGCAGAACGTGGTTCGCGAATAATCTTATATTGGATCGACTTTTCGATATACTATGTAAGACATTGCTAACGCCGAACCCGTAAACATGGGATTTTGTTTAACAGACGACCATGAAGGGAGTACCGTTGCCTAGAATTTGCTTACAAACGTTTTTACAAACTTCCTTTCATCTGTTTGGAAACCGACGGTTACCGAAGTTGAATGTGTTTCACCATCAAAAGCTATACCATAGATCAAAGCTGTACGTTTTTTTCATTTACATATTTTAAGTGCATGTGTGGGGGTCGGGGAGGGGTTATTTTGGTGTTGTGCTTTTGTTCGTGACTATTACGTTGAATATTTTGCTTTCCAGTAATTCGAGATAACGTTCTCGACACGTTTGTCTGACACAATAAAATCTCAACAATTTTGTCTAATATTGACATTCCGCATTCCGGGTGATGGGCCTTTAACACATATTCGGATTTATTTCCCGAATCTGAATCCGTATCCGCAACAAAAGCTTTGGTAGAAAATACACTGGGCATGAACATTTTTCCTTATCAACATCTGCACAATTTGGATACATGTGCAGCTTCGGTGTTTTTCGATTTCATATTTTATATAAGAATCGACCCGGATGCAGTAGCCACTGCGCAGCCTGGTTCCCTGGGTCTGTTGCGCCTGCGCTAACGCTCAGTGTCGGAGCGTAAGCACAGGCGCAACAGACCCAGGGAACCAGGCTGGCCACTGCGTGGCGTCCCATTTTGTTGTTAACCCAAGGAATTCACTATGACACATTACAAGCGAGCATCATGGCCATTCTAAACCATAAACTTCAGTGTTAATTACCAATGTCATGTAGATCTAAATTATGTTAAATCTACTAAGTAGAATGGTGTTGGCTGAACTGTGACCCTGACATGTGAAAATATTCATAAAATCGTTGACGACCAAATTCGAGCTGATCATTTTCAACCAAGTCTTTATTTTTCTTGAAAATGCCGTGGTACCGCCATCGTCTCTTGAACCTCTGTTTTCTGATAATGCAAAAATTTGGTGACCATGTTTGTCATCGTATATCAAATTTCGTAGATCGATGCTCGATGTTGATCAATGGATTGCCTTGACTCGATTATTAAACAACAAACCAACCAACCAATGAACAAAAAACTAAAACAACATTAATATTAACTGCATACCTTTATTTACAAATGATTTAATGGATGTCAATTAGCCTGTTAACAACACGGACGGGGTCGGATACGTGTGGTGATTGAGTGAGTGAGTTTAGCCTCACTCCGCAATATTCCAGCTATATAGCGGCGATCTGTAAATAATCGAGTCTGGACCAGACAATCCAGTGATCAACAGCATGAGCATCGATCTACGCAACTGGGATACGATAACATGTGTCAACCAAGTCAGCGAGCCTGACCACTCGATCCTGTTTGTCGCCTCTTACGACAAGCATGGGTTGCTGAAGGCCAATATTCTAACCCGGATCTTCACGGGTGCGGATACGTGTGGAAATAACTCCAGACAAGTGTAAACGTAATTACAGATGCGCGTCACGGATACGTGTAGAAATAAATCCAGACAAGTGTGAACTAAGTACAGATGCGTGTCACAGATACGAGTACGGGTACATCTGTGATCCCAGCTTAACGAATGTACATTGAAGTTTCGATAGACCCTCACTTTGATTCAATAGGATTTCACTGCACGTACTACTGTAAGAGTGGTAGGTGACCACGATAGGGTCGGACATACTCACATTTATCACTCCAAGTGTTGTCAATGATTTTCTGTGTTCCATTTACACAATTTTCACATCTATACTCTTCAAAATGTAGGGGAACTTGATTTTCTCATTTACGATTGAAACAATTGGGAGTGAGTGAGTGAATATGGTTTTATGCCGCTTTTAGCAATATCCTAACGATGTCACGGCGTGGGACACCCATTGTCCCCATGTGGGGAATCGAACCCGGGTCTTCGGCGTGACGAGCGAACGCTTTAGCCACTAGACTACCCCACCGTCCCGAAAAAATGGGAGATATATCGTAGTCAATTAATGTTGATATGATAATAATGAATGTTTTGAGAGTGCATCACCACTTTCACTTCCTTATGACCATAGTTGTTTGTACAGTAATCGCTCTTGAAAGGTGATTGGTGTATGAAGTGAAATTTGCATGTGTACGATTTTCATTTTCAGACAAAAAAGACGACTAGAAACAAACACTTATAACTGTGTGATGCAAGATCATTGTCAAAATTAATGGTCTACAGGGATTTATCGAGCCCAATGCATGTGTATGGAGCTACTGCGTTGTGCACGTGCATCCGATGTGTTTAGGGGTGGTGATAAAGAGAAATGGTGGTGCGTTCATAAGATGTCCGTCTTTGAAAAGTTTGTCAACGCTTATACTTCCTATCCAAATTGAAAGTTCAGGTTCTTCTACGTTTTTAAGAGTATTTTGTGGCATTTACGGACAGACGAGTCTGTTTTGGTTGATAATTGCGACTGGTTAGTTCCTGGCGTTGACGTTTTTTCATATGTATTAGAAACGTCAACTGATTTCACGACTACATCATATGGTGCTCGGTGGCAGGATGAAAATACTTCACTTTGTCGCTGTATGGTTTATGTATTCCAGTTCATCTTCTACAGTTTCATTCTGAACAAAAGGTACTATGCAAAAAGAAATTATACCAACTTCGTAATTGTATATTTTCCTGTCCCTCGTATATATTTGCGTATTTGGTTTCATTCCGTGTTGTTTGTCGTACACCTTTATTTTTACGTTTTGCCTTTATTCCGCTTTATTTGTTTTATTGTGTTTTATTTTTTTGGTTTGTTTGTTGTTGTTGTTTTGTTTTGGTTTTTTTAGTTTTTATTTATTTTGTTTGTTTGTTTGGTTGGTTGGTTTGTTGTTGTTTTTTGTTTTTAGTGTTTTATTTATTTTGTTTGTTTGTTTGTCGTGGATTTTTTAATTTTTTTTTTGGGGGGTTGTTTTGTTGGGTTTTTGGGGGGTGGTTGTGTGTGGCTTTTTGTCGGGGGTGGGGGGTGTTGGTTATTTTTATATTTTGTTTGTTTTTATATTTAACTTTTGTATTTTGGATGTGGGTTTTTGGACGCACTGTAATTAATCAGGTCAGGGATTTTAGTGATTGACATCATGAGCATCTACATAACTGGGATACGATAAAATGCATTAGCCAAGTCAGCGAGCCTGACCACCTGATCCCGTTAGTCGCCTCTTACGACAAGCATGGGTTACTGTGGACCAATTCTAACCCGGATCTTCACGCCAATCATAGGGAATATGTTTTTTCCTATTCGTTGACCAGGTAGTATCTATACCGATCAACTGATATAAAATGTGGTGTATGTCGCGTCCAAGATTATTGCATGTCTCTAATGATGTTTATGGTCGTTGTGTTGCTGCCTGCAGTAGTTTAGACTAATGCTGATTTTGTCGTGGCGGACAACTAGGATACCAGACCGCAGTGTAACATGGATACCCACTCAGACACAGTATACTGACTCCGAGCCAGCAAGACCTTTTTTATACCTTTAAGAGCATCTAGTTATTTGGACTACACGTGTACGAACCTTGAAGAGGTTGTAAATGAATCATGCTCCAATATGCATGTATTCCAATGCTATGTTCAGGGCTTTAGAACGACATTGGGTCAATATTTGGGATGTGCCAATAGTCGAAATGACATTGTTTAACATTGATTGCTCTGCTGAAAAGTTCTATTTGACGAAAGGACTTGGAACTGTGACAACATCACATCGGAACAGCGTTTGGAAAACTCCCACGAGATGAAAGTTGGAATGAATTGTTTGCAGGGTATGCCTGTGTCAGTTAGTTTTGCATGGAATATAATGTATTATCACATGGCTGTATTGTGTACAATATTTTGTACTGGACGGTAATTGTATAGGACTTAGTATATAAGTCAACATTTTTTTTTAGATACACTTGTAGAGACATTAAAATATTGGATATCATTGTACGTGACAGTACTACATATATATGTTATGCTATAGGATAAGGTTGTACGTGACTATATTGTAGGATATGATTGTTTTGGATATGGTTGTTTGCTATAGGATAAGGTTCTCTGTAGTGGGATAAGGTTGTAAGTGACTATATTGTAGCATATGATTGTATTGGATACGGTTGTTTGCTATAGGATAAGTTTGTCTGTAGTGGGAAATGGTTGTACGTGACTATATTGAAGGAACGATTGCATAGAACGGTGTTGTACAGGATATTGTTTTTATGGAATAAGACAAGGTTCTGTGCTATGTCATAAGCTTTTAATACCTAAGATAAGGATTGTCTGCTGTGATGGATATTATGACTAGTATGTAGGAAATGATTGTATGGGACAGTGTTGTACAGGATAAGGTTGAATGGTAGACGACAAGGTTGTATGCTATGTCAGAAGATTTTAAGATCGAAGACAAGGTTGTCTGCTGTGTGATGGTTGTACGTGACTGATGTAATACATGATTGTATGGGATAAGCGTGGATGGTATAGGATAGGGTTGTGAATAGTATTGTAGGGGGGGGTGGTGGTTGTACATGGCAATACTGTAGAATATCGTTGTAAAAACATTGTCGTATAGGATAAGATGACATGCGGTAGGTTACGGTTGTACCTGAACGGATGAAATCGGGTATGTTTGTAGTGACAACATTCAAGGGTAAGGTTACACGGACAGAATTGTAAAGGATAAGGTTTCATGCTATAGGATAAGGTTTCATGCTATAGGATAAGGTTTCATGCTATAGGATATGGTTTCATGCGGCAGTGTTAAATATCGTGTTTGTACGTGACTATTTCGAGGGTATGTTTGAAGTGACAATATTTATGGATAAGGTTAGCACGGACAGAATTGTAAAAGGATAAGGTTTCATTTTATAGGATAAGGTTCTATTCGGTATTAAATATCGTGTTTGTACGTGACCATTTCGTAGGATATGGTTGTAGGGGGCTCTACTGTGAGGAAATGGTTGTATGGAATATCATATCTTTGCAATTTATATCCACAATGGCATAACTGTAAATTGTTTAAGATATACCTGTGTGAAAGTAAAAGTTCCACTTTCTGAAAGGTGTGAGTGCTGTTTCAAGAAATAATTGGTTATAAATCACTACGACACGTAAACACGTTTGGTAACTTAAAGGCTGCTACAAGTAAACGGGTAGATAGTCACGTGGGCCACTGTCTAGGCAGATCCGGCTACTCACTCCCTAGAGGGTCAAGTCCGTTTTTCCAAACACGTCTGCCTATGTTGCTAGCATGGACTGAATCACCAATTAGCAGGACATTCACGCCGCATCTAAACAAATGAATTAGTCACGTTGACGTCGGTGGCCGCCGCTGTAGAGGGCGTTAAAAGGCGCGCCTTACACACTTACGTCATGACTCGTTTCCAAAGACGTGTTAAATTATTTGTATATGATTTATTTGCAAGGGGTTGTTGATGACACGAGCGAGTGGTAGATCACAGTATGCATGTAAAAACGCCGTATAATGAGCGATGTTCTTTGGATGCCATGAATATATTGTTTTATTGTTTATCGTGACATGATTCACCATGGAAACCATGTGCATGTGTCGTATAATGCTTTGTTCTAAATGACACGAGGGGCGGTTGGGTAGCCTCGTGGTTAAAGTGTTCGCTCGTCACACCGAACACTGGGGTTTGATTCCACGTGGGTACAATGTGCGAAGCTCATTTATATGTCCCCCGCCGTGATATTGCTAGAATATTGCTAAAACCGGCGTAACACTTCTCTCACTCACTTTAAATGACATGAAAATGGTTTCAACTGTAATGATATACAGTTGGATATTTAGTGGTATGACTTTTAAAAGGTTTGTATGGGCGAAATTTGACTGTCACTTGTAAGGAAGTCTATTCCCGAAGATGCTATGATTCGCTTTGGCTTTAACCATAAGACGCCATAAGAGTTGTAATCTTTCCCTGAAAGCAAATGACTTATAATACATTTGAAATACTAACGTTGCATTATAAGCGCCAAGAGAATGCATCCTTGCAATGTAATCTAAATTATAGCAAGGTGTGTGTGGCTTTTAACTGATTGCACTGCGACCGGAGTAAAACCCGCATTATACAGGCAGGTTTGTAAAACGAGGAGCGGTTAAGGCAAACAACTGACGTCACTATCACTGACCATTCCTTTATCTCATAGTAACCATGAATAATATCTCAGACATTTATCTGATCATATATATGATTATACTCATGCGTCCAAACGATCCGTGGGTTCACGACGTTTGAGGCATGAGTCAAAAACGTCAGAGCCAATTCCCCATTTGAACTGTACCTGATGTGTCCATGGTTTCCTCCACTGATACATTGACTTGCCTTTGAATGTGTTTTTGACGCTTGCCACCAGGATACGCTCGCCTTTTAGCAAACACCTGGTGTCATCACTGTTTGATCGTGATGAACCTAATCATTAAGTTAGATACAATCGATTTTTATTTTAGTAGGGTTATCTTTATGGATAGGTTAATTGAAGTTATGCTTGCAAAAACTGAACGAAGGTCGTTAACCAAATGTCATTAATCTGTTAATCATGGGGCGTAAGTAAAGATAGTACTATGGCTTTGTTGAAGCCCCTTAGGTTCAATTCCCTTTTAAGGTACCAAATACTGACTCTTCTTCAATATTACCTTAAGTACATTTCTTAATGTAAAACTACAATCAGGAGATACCATTGGTTGGACCAACAAGTCCGCAGCACATTTCACACTACTGATTTTGCACAATAACTAGATGTAGGAAGAAAGCAACTTGGACGTTTAGGTTCCTGAGAGGCATATAGAAGTTGGTATTCAAGTATAAGACAAAATATTATGGATGTCAGCTTCTGTATAGTATACAATAACGAAGAAGTTGACATCCATAATATTTTGTCATATATTTGTCCGTTTAGATTTTCACTGGTCGCGGTCCAACGGACTACTGGTAATATCGTGTTTCGCTATAGTCACACCCGCTTACTCGTTAATGATAATGCATGCTATATAATGTTTCTCTTATTGATAAATGTTGACACAATTAGAAACATAAACAATACAAGGGAACGGTAACAATGCACGCACCTTGGATGTCATGTTGACCGCCAGGTGTATCACATTAACGCCAAATTCCGTGTCCATAAACAAGCCTCTGTTGTCCTTAGGAGTACACACTGGATGCGGTTTGTGTAAACGTTGCCACGTGTCGGCGACGTCGTTGGCACACAGTGGCTCGGGGGGACAAGTGTTCCCCCACATGTTTGGAATATGGCCCCGACAGTGTTACAGAAACCGTTATACATCATTACAAAGATATGTCAGGAATATGAGCTTCAAGTTGTTGATGCCTGTGAATACCAAAACGCTCATCATTTTTGTCTGGTGACGTTTTTGCTAAACACTGAATTTGATTACAGAGGATTCTGTTAGTTCGGAAACTCCGTCTGTTGCGAAACCTGTAATTGTTGCGAGCTTCTTTCTAACGCAGGTGGACATCACTCTGTGCTCGAGTAATACTTTAAACTGTTCCCGTTTAGCTGCACTTGCTGGTGCTGCCGCTGCTACTACTACTACTTTTGCAACTACAACTGCTACTTCTACTACTACTACTACTACTACTACTACTACTACTACTACTACTACTACTACTACTACTACTACTACTACCCGTGAAGGTCTGGGTTAGAATTGGTCTTCAGTAACCCATGCTTGTCGTAAGAGGAGACTAACGGGATCGGGTGATCAGATTCGCAGACTTGGTTGACACATGTCATCGGTTCCAAACAGCATAGATCGATGCCCATGTTGTTGATCACTGGATTGTCTGGTGCAGACTCGGTTATTTACAGACCGACGCCATATAGCTGGAATATTGCTGAGTGCGGCGTAAAACTAAACTCACTTCACTACTGCTACTACTACTACTACTACTACTACTACTACAGCGGCTGCTTCTGCTAAAGCACTATATACTACTATATACTAAACTCACTCACTCGTTCACTATAATTATACTACCACTACTTCCACTATAGTACTCCAAAAGACTTATTTGGAACAGACCATGGCTTTATGCAAATTAGTGTGCGACGATATTGTATTACAAAGGACACTTTTTGAAATTAAACGTAGATTCATTATAAACGATAGCTGACGTAAAAAATAATAACTTTTATGCCGAAACTATTAAGGATGTAGCTACCATGCAGTCTCACTGTCACTATAAAAAGAAACAGATAGGAGGGGTCGCCTCAAAAGCAAAACCTGGGGTCAGGCTTTGGGATAGAGATATCAGCTAAGATAAGATAATCCTTTAGGGCAATTATACTGGGGAGGTACACGGCACGTCATAACAATTTACAAATAATATCCAGTCCTGTCGATCTTCGGGTGGTCATGCCACCTATATACTACGATGCGTTTCTATGGTTTTCGGGTATCATATTCTCTTACATATCTCAACATAAACTTTATGAAAGAAAGACACGTAAGATGTTAATCAGTAGATGAGGCATAGTCAACACACATGAAAAAGCACATCGCATTACGCAATACTACCGACTATATGCTATTTACTGTCAATTTTAGGGATACTAACAGCCTAAAACTACTACCACTACTACTACTACTACTACTACTACTACTACTACTACTACTACTACTTCTGCTACTAATTGTACTACTACTTCTACTGCTAATACTAAAACTACAAGTACTGCTACCTCTTCTACTATTACTACTACTACTACTACTACTACTACTACTACTACTACCACTACGTCTGCTGCTACTTCTACTTCTAAAACTGCCACTCCGACCACTACCACCTCCACAACTGCTGCTGCTAGTACTTGTGGATTAACTTAAAGTATGTGAGCGGTCGTCAGTGAATCTATAATTTATCCGGACACCCCCACCCCCACCCCTGTCACAGGAGGGACGTTATTCTTCGTTTCCAACCAAAGCGCCTTCATTTGAAACAAGCTAGTTAAGGATTTGTCAACGAGGTCAGTGGGTCGTGCAGGTGTGGATCTCACAGAACCTACAGTTTCTTCCAGCCTTAGAAGTTTAATGTCTCACAATGACTTTGTAGTTGAATTTCTTTGAAGTCAGCAACGTTTGGTTTATCTTCCCGCTATCCTGCCTCTAACTTAACTTAATTGGTTACTGCCTTGAAGTAGGTTCGATTCCGGAAATTAGAATCTAACATCGTTTAGGTTATATTTTCACTTTTCAGTTGACTGTTGCCATAATTACACTTTTTCCGTAACAAGTACGTCAATGATTTTTTATCATACGTTTTGAAAGAAACTTGAAGTAAAAAGTAAACATAATATCGTTAAAATAATAGAATTAACGAGACAAAAAGTTTAGAGTTTTGGAAATAAACTTGAAATAAGAAAAATAAATGAACTTATGAAAATATAATCAAACTAAGGAAAGAAAAATTCAAATTTCGAAATTTATAAGCAAATAATTGAAGTACAAGAAATTTTAGTAATAATTATTGATGCTTCAATTACGTAAGCAAGGGAGAGCAAGTGTATAAAATAGTATTAAAATTTAGGTATTCGTGTAATCGTGTTGGTGCTGTTGTCATGGAAACAGTCCTTTCGCAGCTGAGAGTGAAATTCTTACCATGAGCGTGACCGCATAAAATTTCATGAAACCTTTCTCTTGTAACAAACTATTTAACACTTTCGACAGTCTCACTTCATGTTGCACAACATCCCCCTTTCAATTCCCCACACATTCATTACCTCGTTTCCGCATTCTCCCTTACAATTACTGATGTCGTATTGGGATGCGGGGTAGAAATCTAACAACCTACGCCAGAATTTGTCATTAATTGCAAGTGGGGGTGTCGACAGTCTCTTGGGTCTGTTTACCTAGCTTTCAAAACGAGGCTTTGATATGCGCAGTTGGACCCCTCTCCAACACGCCCGCCATTGTTGGTGGAAGTAACCAAGTGGCGACCATCATTGGAGAGGGTTAGACATGAAGAGTTGAAAGAAGTGAGGAGTGTCATTTGTGTCGACCGGTCATCCCTATACTGGATCGTGACAGGCGTTGTTGGTCGCCTGGTCTAGCGGTCAATATTTAACTACAAGGGGCGACAACTTTTGATTACCGTGTTTATTTAGAATCCCTTTGGTAAATCTACTTTTTGAAGTATCGGCTTACATCTGTTGGTATATTTTTTTCTGGAAATTGTAATTTTACCTCCCATTTCACGATCGTGTTAATGTCACGTGGGTGCACGACGGAGCTGCTGTGTAGGGTGTATCCTAAAGGTTTATCCGAAAACGCGGGTTCGAATCCCAGAATTCGCCCTGATCATGTATCCATATTTGTCAGCACCATATTCGACTGGTTGGTTTGACCAAACTCGTGATTCACGCTTTGCATCTTATATTAATTCCTTCCATGAAAATATTGTTCAAAGCGGCTGTAAAACAAATCCTCACTACCGGGACAACACTTTGAGAGTGACATTCTCAGAAGTATGCGATTGATGGGCTCGCTCGAACACCTGGTGTTTCTGAGGATAGTCAAAACTGGTTATTATTTTGCACCGACCTTTCATACATATTTGTGCATTATAGGAAATTGATTTGTAATTCTTAATGATTAAATTCTCCTGTGAATCATCCGAGGGCACACCGTCGTAAGACAAAGATTAAATATTAGCATGTGCTATCTTGGATTATCAGTGTTCAGCGTTCTCATATGAGCATTTATCATTAATAATTTGTTCCTGGTACAACCATGTGTATACATATCACATATCATTAATATATTGTTCTTGGTGCTATCACATATATACATATCATTAATATAATGTTCCTGGTACAACCATGCATATACATATCAATATATTGTTCTTGGTGCTATCACATATATACATATCATTAATATATTGTTCCTGGTACTTAGCAGACATATCGTTAATATATCACATGCTCACATACATATCATTAATATATTGTTCCTGGTACAATCACATGTCTATCATTGATATAATGTTCTGTCACTGCTACAATCAAATGCATATCATTAATATATTGTTCCTGGTACATTTACATCATCATATATATTCCTGGTACTCACATAAATATCATTAATGTAATGTTCTGGTACAATTCATAACATCATTGATATAATATTTCTGGACTAAATTCTACACTTCTCACATATTCGTTTAATTTTTAGAATAAATATGAAAGGTGTTTCAATATAATATTCCTGGTACACTGAAAATACATATATCATTAATATAATGTTCCTGGTACATCTTTCACATACTATCATTAAGAGGATATACCAAGGTGAAAGTTGTTGCAAGTAATAGTGATAGGTTTATAAATCAAATGCATATCATTAATATATTGTTCCTTGGAAATACAGGGCGTTGTTTGAGTGTTGCTAGTTATTCATCAACATCTTTATACACCTGTTATGAGGGGAACTACCATCATAAATGTTTCAGTGATAGTTTTATATAATAGTGTTCAGGTGTGTAACATATAATGTTGTGATTGATATCTAAAACTTCACATAAACGCTTTGTGACAGTTCTATCATTGATATAATGTTCCTGCTACAATCAAATGCATATCATTAAAATATTGTTCCTGGTACAATTGCATATCATCAATATAATGTTCCTGGTACTATCACAAACATATCATTGATATAATGTTCCTGGTACAATTATATGCATATGATTCATTCACTGTTCCTGGTACTATCAAGTATTGCCGTGATCACGACATTAATATATAATCCGTTGAGTAAACAACACAGAAATCACAATGGAGTACAATGGTGAATCATTATGTAAACCTACTTATTACACAATACGACGACATAATCATTATTTTTACCTTCTACATTCAACATAACATACACCTCCTATGTAGGTATCAGATTCCAATATACACAACCGGTAACCACCCGTGATCCTTCATCTTCACGCACACCTCTCAGTGTTGACAGTGTCCGCTGTTTGCAAAGCCAGTCATGACAACGACATGCGTCTACATGAAGTACTTTACCCAAGATGGTGTCGTTGTGTGCCAAAGGCCCTATTAGTAATATGGTATACAGATTAGGACAGTTTTCAAAGTAGATCAAGCTTTAAGGACACTGTGAACGTAGACTGTAGTGTCATTGTGATAAGGTGTCTTGACCAAATCTCTTGCCCACACATCACTGACCCTCAGAGGGTGTACCTCAATGGCCTTTCGGTAGGTGTCCGATGTCGGCCATTTGTACCCAAAGTGACGACTTGAGCGCTAGCGGTCGATGTATCTCATTTTGTTTGTTTATTTGTTGTTTAACGCTGCACTCAGCAATATTCCAGCTATATGGCAGCGGTCTGTAAATAATCGAGTCTGTACCAGACAATCCAGTGATCAACAGCATGAGCATCGATCTAAATTGGGAACCGATGGCATGTGTCAACCATGTCTGCGAGCCTGACCACCCGATCCCGTTAGTCGCTTCTTACAGCAAGCATGGGTTACCGAAGATCAATTCCAACCCGGTTTTTCACGGGTATTTAATAGTAATGAAGAACGCATTGGAATCGATACAATAATCACCAAAGACAAGGTAGATAGATATCAGGCTTCTTGCCATGATTTGTGATTTTTCTTTAAACACAGCGGTACAATAAAAACTGTGCTGTACCTTGTGTATACCCAGTGGGGGGCGGTGGGGTAGCCTAGTGGTTAAAGCGTTGGCTCGTCACGCCGAGGATCCGGGTTCGATTCCCCACATGGGCACAATGTGTTAAGCCCATTTCTGGTGTCCCCCGCCGTGATATTGCTGGAATATTGCTAAAAGCGGCGTAAAATTAAACTCAGTCAGTCAGTATACCCAGTGTGTCTGGTTTGTGGAACATTTATTCTTGTGACTTTTTATAAACATCTATTTTCTCCACATGCCACATGTCCGAAAAGATCAGTTGCAAAACATAACTATTGGTCGGTTACCCCTTTCATAAAAAAAAATGTCTTCAAACAATTTTCAAATTATCTTCAAGATGGTGACTTTAAGGCGATTCAAGGGATTATGATATTGTACCTGCATCTCCACCGACCTTTACCACATTAGGTAGACACATCGTGATATGCCGTTCAAAGATGATATCACCCAACGTGCCGAAATTCAATATACAGAGTTACATCCCCCAGCCGTGCCAGGATCCGATGGTCCTGGGTTTGAATCCGTAATTATGATCCCTGGTTTGTCACAACCTACCCCAGCTCTTGTGTCTCACCAATCTGGTACACGGCTTACACCTCCGTGCTTTCTGCGAATTTTAGTTACTCGCCGTGATGTAACTGAAATTCTGTTTGGAGCGGAGTTCACCCGAACCCATCACTGTACCATGTAATTATATTGTCCTTGGTATTGTGTGCGTTCACGAAAACTTCGGTTTTGCAATAAAATATTTTCAGTTCGCATCCCACATTATGTTAACACACTGTGTTGGAAGTTTAGTGCCATTAAAAGTGACGTTAAATTCAACTCACTCTTTCACCTTGTCACGCTTTCACTCACTCACTCACTCACATTGTGCACGTGTTGGCAAAACTTTGTTGCTGTTTTTTAAAATAACATGTTGATACGTTCAAACAAACAAATATAACTTTGTTGTTTCTATGTTTGTTTAACGCCGCACCCAGCATCATTCCAGCTATATGACGGTGGTCTGTAAGCATTCGAGTCTGGACCAGACAATCCAGTGATAAACGGGATAAGCATCTATCTACGCAATTGGGATCCGATGACTGTGTCAACCAAGTCAGCGAGCCTGATCACCCGATACCGTTAATCGCCTCTTACAAGATTCAATAATTTACAGACCACCCATGGCCAGCTGGAATATTGCTGAGTGAGTGAGGCGTTAAACAACAGACAAACAACACAAACCGACACCTACGTGGTATAAAGTTTCCGTGTTGCTTGACAGTTTCGTTAAACATGACCAGTGGAGGGCTGTTTGGTTGAGGTTTAAAGTGTATTACAGGAGATCAGTATCCCAGGGTTCATGTGTGGAATGAATCTGATACACTAGTGAAGGTGATTATCGACACTAGATGATAGTAGTTCGCAAACATATACACGTGATATGTTTGGAACCGTACCCAACATTTTGCTTCAGCATTTTTTATGATTATGTAAAGACATTGATCAGCAAACCGTTAAAGATATGTAGAAATGAATTAAGGGCGATGGGGTAGCCTAGTGGTTAAAGCGTCCGCTCGCCACGCCGAAGATCCGGGTTCGATTCCCCACATGGGTACAATGTGTGAAGCCCATTTCTGGTGTCCCCGCCGTGATATTGCTGGAATATTGCTCAAAGGGCGTAAAACTAAATTCACTCACTCACCCACTCACTCACTCATTCACTTGTAATGCCACGACCCGGCTTCCCTGACTAACATGGCTGCAACGGATTTAACACCTTTCTGTTGTTGCATCCATGTTTTTGCTTGAATAATTCTCAAAGCGATGCAAAGCTCAAAGCGATGCTCACTCATTGAAAAGATTCCAACAATCGATTTTTCAAACGCCACGGAAAAACCTGAACATAACCTGGCTTCTGACTCAAGATGAACTTTTCGCCATATTTGCACCGACTTTATCTACATCCTGTACAAAACATGCTTTTCCGCACTTCGTTTACCTACACTTCTACACAGACAATATGTCATGTCCCATTGTAAATAAGAGCGTCAGAACCTTGTAAACAGAATTTAGATCATAAACACAAACCTGTGCGCACTGCATTTCTCAAATTTTGACGCGATAAACATGTTTAGGGATGTGTTTAACAGCTAAACGTGTTTAGGGTATAATGTGGGGAAGACCCGTGCCACTCTCTACCCAGATGTTGACGTCAGAAATGTCAATTGTTGAGACAAGATTATTGTAGCCTATTTCATTTGTATATAAGTATATTCCTACCAGATTCGTTGTAAGTGCTAAAGAGGCGGTGGGGTAGCCTAGTGGTTAAAGCGTTCGCTCGGGTTCGATTCCCCACATGGGTACAATGTGTGAAGCCCATTTCTGGTGTCCCCAGCCGTGACATTGTTGGAATATTGCTAAAAGCGGCGTGAAACCAAACTCACTCACTCACTATACAGAACTTATCCTTCCTGAACTGTGGTATCAGTCACAGACACACGCAAGGACAAGGCACTATTTTTTTCATTTGAAAGAAGACAGGAACATGTGATACAAGTCAAATTAGAAAATTGCATTGGACTACAACCATGCCCCCCCCCCACACACACACACACACACACCCCAAATCAGTCTGATGAGCATCTTTCAATTTGTGTTGGTATCAGTCGAACATGTGACTGTGTCGAACATAACAGTACCTAGTTCGCTTTCATATCAATTCGTATGCTAATTGATTTCTAAGCGCACTCTGGGAGTGGTAGCCTCGCGGTGAACGCGCTTGCTCATTAATCGAAAGGCCCTGGTTCGGTTCTCTCTTGGATACTAGGTGTGACGCCCATTTCTTGTGTCCCCCACCGTGATATTGATAAAATATCCCCAAAAGCGGGGCAAAACCCCACTCACATACTTTCTTAACACATTGTACTAACCGAGATCTAGCTATCCAAATAGAGCCTTTTCCGTTCCTTTTGAGCAGACAAGAGATGCATAGCGTAAATGTAGACGGTCCGGTAAGTAAGTGTCCGCTATGAGGGGGTTCCGGACACACGGGGGTCTTGATTAAAATATTTTTGTTCTTCTGACATGTAAATGATCTGGTACACATTACTCCACTTTTGATAGATATATATTAAACTTATTTTTATTGTAAATTGAAACAAAGTATGTAAAGTGAAAATTTAATTGAAATGCCATATCCGATCATGCCTATCAAACGTTGAGCATTATATACCACAGGCCGAAACAAACTCATGGCGCCGTTTACAGAGACAAGAAAAGCAAACCAAGTATTTATAGTTCCATCAAACTTCCTAACGCCTCTTAACGCATGCGTTCCAACTGCCGTCGTGCGCATATTGACACGCCGGCATTGTATGCGCAGTCGCTGTGACGTCTGCGCTTTAATCTCCATGTACACGTGCCGGGCAGTGGGACGCGAGGTGCGCGGTGATCCACGAGGTGATCCTCACGGCTCGCGGGGCAGATCCCGGTCCGCGGGGGGAAGGCAGAGCGGTGATCGGGGGAGGGGACACAACAGGTGCTCGGGGCATGTTTAAGACGACCTTTAGGGCAAGGGTAACGTCTGACGTCTGACGCCACACTGAGAATGCACAACTTATACGCTGCTCAAACTATTTTTCAAAACGAAAGGATACAGTTTTCTTGGATGACTTCTTTCAGTGGCGTCGTAGTCAATAAGGTTGAAGCATTTAAAAGAATATAAAGGATTAACAAGGCATTAATACAAAGGATTAACGGGGCATGACTATAAAGCATTAACACTGCAAGAATACAAAGGATTAATAGGCATTCATATAAGATTAACAGGGCATGACTATGAAGGATTAACATGGCATAATACAAAGGATTAATATGCATTAATATATAGATTAACAGGACATGAATATAAAGGATTAACACTGCAAGAAAACAAAGGATAAATAGGCATTAATATAAGATTAACAGGCATGACTATAAAGGATTAACATGGCATAAATACAAAGAATTAATAGGCATTAACATAAAGATTAACAGGGCATGAATATAGATCATTAACATTGCATGAATACAAATGATTAATAGGCATTAATGCAAATGATTAATAGGCATTAATATAAAGATTAATAGGCATTAATATAAAGATTAACAGGACATGAATAAAAACGATTAACAGACATGCATATTTATAAAGGATTAACGTTATGAATAGAAAAGAGTAACAGGAATGGATATAAAGGATTCACAGAGACGAATATAAAGGATTAACAGGGAATGATGATTAAAACAAAACAGTGATCGATAGGGACAAATCAAGTCAGTATTACAATATACATAAAAGAGTTCAAATATTATGATATATAGTACTGATTAAATGGCACATTAACGTTTAACGTTTCCAAAATATTTGTAAAGGTTTGTGATTCCTTTTTCGTGTTTTGACAAGCACGAAAATGTTAACTCCATTTTATATACAGGATGGGTGTGACTTTTCACCAATGTTTAACAGCAAAAATATTACACAAGGAAGGGAGACAATTCTTATTATCTCTGTTACAGGATTATTTCCCCTTATCATAACCGGACAACAGACAGCGCAGGAATGTGAACAAAATGTGAACGTTTGCACGGTGCAGTTTTCAGTCGAACAAGATGCACAGCTTCGTTCACGGCTTCAACTCCACAGCCATATGCAGGTACAGTACATTCATAGAAATCTGGGGCGGTGGGGTGGCCTAATGGTTAAAGCGTCCGCTCGTCACGCTGTAGACCCGGGTTCGATTCCCCAAATGGGTACAATGTGTGAAGCCCATTTCTGGTGTCCCCAACCGTGATATTGCTGGAATATTGCTAAAAGTGTCGTAAAACTAATCTCCCTCACTGACGTTGGTTTTAGTCACTCTTCATGTCAATCTGTAATGTAGGCCGAGTCGAACCAAGTATAACTCGACGTTTTCGATTCAATTTTTAACACAACGGTCACAGACATGTATGTGTGATTTTCTTTTCAACAGCATCGTTGACGACTTTATGGTATGCGTCAACACAGCCCTAGCCCCCTGCGACGTCGTAACAAAGAACACGCTAAGAAGCGCCATTGACCAGTTGATAGGAATCTACTCGGATTTTCCCTATAACTGCGTCCTAGGTAGGTACTACCCAAGCTTTGCCCACGATGGTACTACCAATACCAGAAAGTATCAAGACACCTTTAAATGTACAGTTACTCTGATTACTGTACCAGATAACTAACTGTCATTTATTTAACTTGCTTAGCTTTATGCAATATTATCGTATTCGTTTTATGGAAAAAATTGATTTATGGTTGTAACTTTCACTGAAAGTTTGACCCGTTAAGATCCGGGTTAGAATTGATCTTCAGTAACCCATGCTTGTTGTAAGAGCAGACTAACGGGATCGGGTGGTCAGGTCCGCTGACTGGGTTGACACATGTCATCGTATCCCAATTGCGTAGATCGATGCTCATGATGTTGATCACTGGACTGTCTAGTCCAGACTCGATTATTTACAGACCGCCGCCATATAGCTGGAATTGCTGAGTGCGGCGTAAAACTAAACTCACTCACTCACTTTCCATCTCAAACCGATAAAGATGCGTCAGAGACGTCATATCATCCCTACATACATATAGAATTATATATAATTATCAGGATTACTGCTATTGCCATAGCATCAAAAAGAAACAGTGCATGCTAGCTAGTGAAGTAATTTTCTTCAGTTCACTGTTTGGTGTGTTTACAGGACGCCATCGCATGGCAGGAGAACTGCTGTGTGGCGCAAAGCGAAGACAAATTCCAGTTAACTTGACATGCTGACCCTTTTCGCGAACACCTGGTGTCATCACTGATATTCAGTGATCCATCAATATCATTTTCCTAGCTGTTCTCCATTTATGTCAAAACAAATTTGCCTCTTAGGATCGTCAACACTTACTATTCTTTCAAACTGACGTTTTATATTTGAATAAGACCGCCTCCGTGGTGTAGTGGTTAGAGCGTCCGCCCTGAGAGCGGAAGGTCGCGGGTTCGATACCCGGCCGCGTCATACCAAAAGACGTTAAAATATGGCACTTGTTGGTCCCTGCCCGCGCTCGGCATTAATGGGTACAACAAGGACTGGTCGGCTCTGAGTCAGTATAATGTGTCTGAGTGGGGTATTCATGCTTCCATGCGGCATGGTATCTCAGTGGGCTAGCACTATAAAACCAGCTTCAGTCTGGGTTAGTACAAGCAGCCGCACATACACATAAACCCGCATGCACGTCGTCATATGAGCGAAATATTCTCAAGCACAACGTTAAACCCAATTTCACCTCACCTATATTTGAATATTCCTCATTTGCTTGATATTCTGTAATTTCAAAAACAAAAGATTTCTCTGATACCCAATTCCTGTTTAGTTGAGGATTTAGAACCAAACAACCATCGTTTATCTCAAGTTTAGTCATTGCATGAATAGTTATGCTTTCATGTAAATGATATTTTAGAAGGTTTCTTGGTTCACCTGTGGTTTGTGGTCTTGTATTGCTCAAAGAAGGCCAGTTTGAATTATGTTTTGCTAGATTTCGCCAAGGATTTCGAGTACGGGAACTGCAGTCAGCAGGTCACGCAATGTGCCTTCTTCAAATATGCAGCGGAGGATCTGAGAGACAACGCAACAGAGGCCTGCAAGTGAGCTCATAGTATAACTTGGACATTTTACAGACGCTTCCAGTTATTTCTGATTTGGCGCTTACACATTCGTGCACCATCATAGTCATTCGTGACCAACTCGGGTTATTCCGGAACTAGCTTAATTGCAATGTGTGCCCCTCTGCCATTCTTATGACTGGGTTCTGTCTACGCGCAAACTGGCAAATCTCAATGGATTGTCTAATCGTGATAGACATGAACATCTTAAATCCAAAATTACAGCTTGGTAATGGTGTCATTCGTCACCAATCGCCCTTTCTGTAACCTCAATGAAAAGGTCTTCGGCTTGTCCGAAATAACACGCGTGGGTCACGAATTAGCTTCGTGTGGAAATGGAAGATTGATTTGATTAATAATTTAAAGTTTTGTAAGTAATCGGGCAACTAGGCCCATTTACACCTTGTCCATCATTAAAGGTTTGCTAAGTTTCTAAAATTGTATAATGGAGCAACGCTTTAACATAAGCAAAAATTACATTCTGAACTTCATGGCGAGCAATATTGCATGAACATGGTTTGTTCTTAAACACCACACTCAGCAATATTCCAGCTGTATCGCGGACCAATATTAAGAGCTGTAAGAGAGTCCACTATCAAGAGCTGTGTGAGAGTCCAATAATTAAGAGCTGTAAAAGAGTCCACTATTAAGAGCTGTAAGAGAGTCCACTATCAAGAGCTGTGTGAGAGTCCAATAATTAAGAGCTGTAAAAGAGTCCACTATTAAGAGCTGTAAGAGAGTCCACTAATTAAGAGCTGTAAGTGAGTCCACTATTAAGAGCTGTAAGAGAGTCCACTATTAAGAGCTGTAAGAGAGTCCACTAATTAAGAGCTGTAAGAGAGTCCACTATTAAGAGCTGTAAGAGAGTCCACTAATTAAGAGCTGTAAGAGAGTCCAATAATTAAGAGCTGTAAGAGAGTCCACTATCAAGAGCTGTGTGAGAGTCCAATAATTAAGAGCTGTAAAAGAGTCCACTATTAAGAGCTGTAAGAGAGTCCACTAATTAAGAGCTGTAAGAGAGTCCACTATTAAGAGCTGTAAGAGAGTCCACTATTAAGAGCTGTAAGAGAGTCCACTAATTAAGAGCTGTAAGAGAGTCCACTATTAAGAGCTGTAAGAGAGTCCACTAATTAAGAGCTGTAAGAGAGTCCACTAATTAAGAGCTGTAAGAGAGTCCACTATTAAGAGCTGTAAGAGAGTCCACTAATTAAGAGCTGTAAGTGAGTCCACTGTTAAGAGCTGTAAGAGAGTCCACTAATTAAGAGCTGTAAAAGAGTCCACTATTAAGAGCTGTAAGAGAGTCCACTAATTAAGAGCTGTAAGTGAGTCCAATAATTTAGAGCTGTAAAAGAGTCCACTATTAAGAGCTGTGTGGGAGGCAACTATTAAGAGCTGTATGGGAGTCCACTATCAAGAGCTGTAACAGAGTTCACTATCAAGAGCTGTAAGAGAGTCCACTATTAAGAGCTGTAAGAGAGTCCACTATTAAGAGCCGTAAGAGAGTCCCCTAATTAAGAGCTGTAAGAGAGTCCAATATTAAGAGCTGTAGGAGAGTCCACTATTAAGAGCGGTAAAAGAGTCCACTAATTAAGAGCTGTATGGGAGTCCACTATCAATAGATGTAAGAGAGTCCAATATTAAAAGATGTAAGAGAGTCCACTACTAAGAGCTGTATTGGAGTCCACTCTTAAGAGCTGTAAGAGAGTCCACTATTAAGAGCTGTAAGAGAGTCCACTAATTAAGAGCTGTAAGAGTGTCCACTAATTAAGAGCTGTAAGAGAGTCCACTAATTAAGAGCTGTAAGAGAGTCCACTATTAAGAGCTGTAAGAGTGTCCCCTAATTAAGAGCTGTAAGAGAGTCCTCTATTAAGAGCTGTATGGGATTCCACCATTAATAGATGTAAGAGAGTCCACTAATAATAGATGTAAGATAGTCCACTATTAAGAGCTGTAAGAGAGTCAACTAGTAAGAGCTGTAAGAGAGTCCCCTAATTAAGAGCTGTAAGAGAGTCCACTATTAAGAGCTGTAAGAGAGTCCACTAATTAAGAGCTGTAAGAGAGTCCACTAATTAAGAGCTGTAAGAGAGTCCACTATTAAGAGCTGTAAGAGAGTCCACTAATTAAGAGCTGTAAGTGAGTCCACTGTTAAGAGCTGTAAGAGAGTCCACTAATTAAGAGCTGTAAAAGAGTCCACTATTAAGAGCTGTAAGAGAGTCCACTAATTAAGAGCTGTAAGTGAGTCCAATAATTAAGAGCTGTAAAAGAGTCCACTATTAAGAGCTGTGTGGGAGGCAACTATTAAGAGCTGTATGGGAGTCCACTATTAAGAGCTGTAACAGAGTTCACTATCAAGAGCTGTAAGAGAGTCCACTATTAAGAGCTGTAAGAGAGTCCACTATTAAGAGCCGTAAGAGAGTCCCCTAATTAAGAGCTGTAAGAGAGTCCAATATTAAGAGCTGTAAGAGAGTCCACTATTAAGAGCGGTAAAAAAGTCCACTAATTAAGAGCTGTATGGGAGTCCACTATCAATAGATGTAAGAGAGTCCAATATTAATAGATGTAAGAGAGTCCACTATTAAGAGCTGTATTGGAGTCCACTCTTAAGAGCTGTAAGAGAGTCCACTATTAAGAGCTGTAAGAGAGTCCACTAATTAAGAGCTGTAAGAGTGTCCACTAATTAAGAGCTGTAAGAGAGTCCACTAATTAAGAGCTGTAAGAGAGTCCACTATTAAGAGCTGTAAGAGTGTCCCCTAATTAAGAGCTGTAAGAGAGTCCTCTATTAAGAGCTGTATGGGATTCCACCATTAATAGATGTAAGAGAGTCCACTAATAATAGATGTAAGAGAGTCCACTATTAAGAGCTGTAAGAGAGTCAACTAGTAAGAGCTGTAAGAGAGTCCACTAATTAAGAGCTGTAAGAGAGTCCACTATTAAGAGCTGTATTGGAGTCCACTCTTAAGAGCTGTAAGAGAGTCCACTATTAAGAGCTGTAAGAGAGTCCACTAATTAAGAGCTGTAAGAGAGTCCACTAATTAAGAGCTGTAAGAGAGTCCACTATTAAGAGCTGTAAGAGAGTCCACTAATTAAGAGCTGTAAGTGAGTCCACTGTTAAGAGCTGTAAGAGAGTCCACTAATTAAGAGCTGTAAAAGAGTCCACTATTAAGAGCTGTAAGAGAGTCCACTAATTAAGAGCTGTAAGTGAGTCCAATAATTAAGAGCTGTAAAAGAGTCCACTATTAAGAGCTGTGTGGGAGGCAACTATTAAGAGCTGTATGGGAGTCCACTATTAAGAGCTGTAACAGAGTTCACTATTAAGAGCTGTAAGAGAGTCCACTATTAAGAGCTGTAAGAGAGTCCACTATTAAGAGCCGTAAGAGAGTCCCCTAATTAAGAGCTGTAAGAGTGTCCACTAATTAAGAGCTGTAAGAGAAACCACTAATTAAGAGCTGTATGAGAGTCCACTAATTAAGAGCTGTAAGAGAGTCCACTATTAAGAGCTGTAAGAGTGTCCCCTAATTAAGAGCTGTAAGAGAGTCCTCTATTAAGAGCTGTATGGGATTCCACCATTAATAGATGTAAGAGAGTCCACTAATAATAGATGTAAGAGAGTCCACTATTAAGAGCTGTAAGAGAGTCAACTAGTAAGAGCTGTATGAGAGTCCACTAATTAAGAGCTGTAAGAGAGTCCACTATTTAAGAGCTGTAAGAGAGTCAACTATTAAAAGCTGTATGGGATTCCACTATTAATAGATGTAAGAGAGTCCACTATTAAGAGCTGTAAGTGAGTCCACTATTAAGAGCTGTAAGAGAGTCCACCATTGCCTCACGCTGATTTTCATATTTTTTGGCAATGTAGTAACAAATGCGCATTATCTGGCTGATTACACACTGTACAATTCTCAGAAATATCTTTATTAATAGTGCTGTGACATGCAGCAAGACCATAATGCCTAAGACGAAGTCTGGTTAAAAAAACCTCTTCTCTACGATTGTTTCGAGATATGTGTAATTTAGTAACAAAAAGGCTCGATGCCATGGAAATGGCGCCCTTTTAAGGATGAGGCCCATCTCTGTTGCCATTTCGAGCATGGATCTTACAAACGGCGCACAATTCAGGGGAGGTAATCATGTCTCATCCTGTCCTGATTCATCAAAGTCTAATGCAGCTTTTGCCAATTTATCAGCTTTCTCATTTCCAAGTAGTCAAATAAGAGCACTAGAAACTGGTAGGTAGGTAGGTAGGTAAGGTTTTAGGGCGACCTTGGGCCTTAAAGGCCTATATGCGCCCAACACTTAACAAACTGTTATATTTGTTTTTTCAGTTACATTACGTCGTACTTACCCGTTTTAACGAGGAAGTCTAATACAGCTCTTTGTATGCAACCATACATTAAATTATCGCCAAGTTTTGCGTTCATTGTAAAAGTATTTTGGGTTTTGTTAAGCACAGTTTCTTTAAGAGCCTTACGTGGGTTTTCATGAGCTGGACGTTCAATGAGTTAGTGCTGAACTGTTTCTGGGCAGTGTAAGTTACAGCTTTCACACAGAGGAGATAGGTCTTTATCTAAAATACTTTATATGCCATTAATCCACAATGTCCCAGCCTGAGGCGAGTTAAAACAATTTCATCCATGCGACAACGCCGACGAATATTAAAATGTTTGTTTACTACAGGACAAGAAGAGTACATGTGTCTACCTGTAGTTTCATTATCCCATTATTTTGCCAAGATGCAGTTATTGAAGATGAAATGACAAACCAGTAATCTCTTGGAATGGGCTTAATTGAATGAATATCTGGCTGTGGTCTGTTGCAAGCCATCTTAGCAAGTGTGTCAACTACTTCGTTTCCAGCTACACCAACATGTGCAGGAATCCAAACAATATCACAGCTGATTTACATGGAGTTTAAAACAGTATCAAGATACAATATGTCGTATATTATGTCACTGCGTGGACCTTGTACACCTGATTGAATTGTTTGTACAGCTGACAACGAATCAGTAAAAACTATTGTTTCGTGGTATTATCTTTTACCCATTTTAAAGCTTGAAGTATGGCTGTCCACTAGAAACTGGGCTTATATAGTCAATTAACTCCCTTGTCCCGAAAAGACAACGAACAGTGGCCAAAGCACTTGGTTTGTGAGTTCACGTGTGTGATTTTACTGCTACTTCTAGAGAGTTTGACGGCTTCGTGGAGTGTATGCAGCAGAACACCACGGGGTGTGAGGGAACGGAACAGACCGAGATCCTCCAGTCCATCCAGAACACCACCAATACCTTCACCAAGTGCCCGTTTGCCTGTAACAGACGTGAGTAGTGGTGTAGCAGACGTGAGTAATGCTGTAACAGACGCGAGTAATGCTGTAACAGACGTGAGTAATGCTGTAACAGACGTGCGTAATGCTGTAACAGACGCGAGTGATGCTGTAACAGACGTGCGTAATGCTGTAACAGACGCGAGTGATGCTGTAGCAGACGTGCATAATGCTGTAACAGACGTCCGTAATGCTGTAACAGACGCGAGTAATGCTGTAACAGACGTGAGTAATGCTGTAACAGACGCGAGTGATGCTGTACCAGACGTCCGTAATGCTGTAACAGACGTGAGTAATGACCTACGTGCGTAATGCTGTAACAGACGCGAGTGATGTTGTAGCAGACGTGAGTAATGCTGTAACAGACGCGAGTGATGCTGTAGCAGACGTGAGTAATGCTGTAACAGACATGAGTGATGCTGTAGCAGACGCGAGTGATGCTGTAACAGACGTGAGTAATGCTGTAACAGACATGAGTAATGCTGTAGCAGACATGAGTAATGCTGTAACAGACGCGAGTGATTCTGTACCAGACGTCCGTAATGCTGTAACAGACGTGAGTAATGACAGACGTGCGTAATGCTGTAACAGACGTGCGTAATGCTGTAACAGACGCGAGTGATGTTGTAGCAGACGTGAGTAATGCTGTAACAGACGCGAGTGATGCTGTAGCAGACGTGAGTAATGCTGTAACAGACGCGAGTGATGCTGTAGCAGACGCGAGTGATGCTGTAACAGACGTGAGTAATGCTGTAACAGACATGAGTAATGCTGTAGCAGACATGAGTAATGCTGTAACAGACGCGAGTGATTCTGTACCAGACGTCCGTAATGCTGTAACAGACGTGAGTAATGACCTACGTGCGTAATGCTGTAACAGACGTGCGTAATGCTGTAACAGACGCGAGTGATGTTGTAGCAGACGTGAGTAATGCTGTAACAGACGTGCGTAATGCTGTAACAGACGCGAGTAATGCTGTAACAGACGTGCGTAATGCTGTAACAGACGCGAGTGATGCTGTAGCAGACGTGAGTAATGCTGTAACAGACGTGAGTAATACTGTAACCGATGTGCGTAATGCTGTAACAGACGCGAGTAATGCTGTTACAGACATGAATAATGCTGTAACAGACGTGCGTAATGCTGTAACAGACGCTAGTGATGCTGTAGCAGACGTGAGTAATGCTGTAATCGACGTGCGTAATGCTGTAGCAGACGTGAGTAATGCTGTAACAGACGTGCGTAATGCTGTAACAGACACGAGTGATGCTGTAACAGACGTGCGTAATGCTGTAACAGACGTGAGTAATGCTGTAACAGACACGAGTGATGCTGTAGCAGATGTGAGTAATGCTGTAACAGACGTGCGTAATGCTGTAACAGACGTGAGTAATGCTGTAACAGACGTAATTAATGCTGTAACAGGCACGAGTAATGCTGTTACAGACGTGAGTAATGCTGTAAGAGACGTGCGTGATGCTGTAACAGGTGCGAGTAATGCTGTAACAGACGCGAGTAATACTGTAACAGACGTGAGTAATGCTGTAACGGACGTAAGTAATGCTGTAACAGACGCGAGTAATGCTGTAACAGAAGCGAGTAATGCTGTAACAGACGCGAGTGATGTTTTAACAGACGTGAGTAATGCTGTAACAGACGCGAGTGATGCTGTAGCAGACGCGAGTGATGCTGTAACAGACGTGCGTAATGCTGTAACAGACGCGAGTGATGCTGTAACATACGTGAGTTATGCTGTAGCAGACGTGAGTAATGCTGTAGCAGAAGTGACTAATGCTGCAACAGACGCTAGTAATGCTGTAACAGACGCGAGTGATGCCGTAACAGACGCGAATAATACTGTAGCAGACGCAAGTAATGCTGTAACAGACGCGAGTGATGTTTTAACAGACGTGAGTAATGCTGTAGCAGACGTTAGTAATGCTGTAACTGACGTGAGTAATGCTGTAACTGACGTGAGTAATGCTGTAACAGGTGCGAGTATTGTATTATTAGAAACTAGTCATGTATAAAAGAAGCGGGGTATATTTGTAACAGATCGAGAAATGTATTAACAGAAGCTGGGTATATCTGTAACAGGTGTAAGTACTGTTGTAACAGATGCGAGTTAAATATTTTACAGAAGAGAGCTATATAACTCACACTGGTGATTAAAGTCTGTAACTAAAATGAGTAATGGGTGTACCTGTAGCCAGTAATGTCTGTAATAGATGAGTAATGTAGGCAACATGCAATTATACAACAAATACAACTAATATTACATTAGTTCTCTGAGTAATGTTAGTAACAGAAGCGAGTAATGTAACAGATGCAAGTTATGTAACAGATATGTTATATCTGCAACATATGAGAGTAATGGATGTGGCGGATGAGGGTAATCCGCTTTGTGAATAATAGCAGTTACAGTACGTGTTTTGTAGCTTGTGAATAACATCATACAGTATGTATACATGGTTAGCCAAATCTCGAGAACGCTAACTTTGTGTTAAACTTCTTCTTTCTGTATTACAGCTGACTTAGTATGCGTCACGGAACCAGCCACCACGACAAGTAAGCTGAGTTTTTAGAAAATATCATCTACTCTTTGAATGTGAAGTGATACACACAACAGATGTCAGTTTCTTTACCCGTGAAGGTCCGGGTTAGAACTGGTCTTCAGCAACCCATGCTTGTCGTAACAGGCGACTTACGGGATCGGGTGGTCAGACTCGCTGATTTGATTGACACATGTTATTGTATCCCAATTTCGTAGATCGATGCTCATGATGTTGATCAGTTATTTACAGACCGCGGCCATAAAGCTGAAATATTGCTGATTGCGGCGTAAAACAACAATATACTTGTTTCGTCATCAGGGGCATAGAGTCAAGGATGCAATGAGCATACATAGTTGATATGGACATACTACGCTCTCCGCAACTTCTTCTTTCACCCTCTGACTTAATAAGCATAGACTCCGAAATGTTGTATTCCCCAAAACAACCAGAAATTCCGTCCCTATTGATTAGTTTGATTATATGTATACGTTTTGATAAAAATATCATTTTAATCGATTTGTTTTAAAAAGAATAAACAAAAAAATTATAATAATTCAGGCTTTATATACCTAGAGTCACGATTACAACCATTCAATTATTAAAAGAATGTCATTATGGTTTTCTTTCATGCAATGTGTTGTTTGAAGTATTTTGAGCATCAGCTACGAAATGTAAACTATGTGAATTATATTAAATATTAAGAACCTATTTTTATTACAGCGACAACTGCAGGTATTGCGTTCACTCCGCACACTAGCATAGTGGCATGCCCTCTTAATGTTGTAGACACCTATTGTAGCATCTAGACTCTAGTCCTCTGAGTCTGAAGTAGCATAGCCTCTCTGCTTCAGCAGACACTATCGTGCATGATTGTTGTATTTCTGTCAACTAGAGCAACTTCTGTTTACACACATACACTCGAATGACACAAAACACAGAGAGCGTTCACTGAAAATACGTTTAGAATTTCGAAAATCCGATGCCACTAATTCAGAGGAAATAATGTCAGTATCGAAAGTGCGAACGGGGATTGGATGGTTATCGAATGAGGATTGGTTGGATATCGAATGTGGATTGGATGGATATGGAATGTTGGATATCGAATGAGGATTGGATGGTTATCGACGAGGATTGGATGGCTGAGGGCTCGACCAATGGGGTGCCATCGCACCATTTGTTTCTACGGTAGCTAGGCGACTTGGCTGCTTACATTTTTTGCCCGAATGCGGTGGCCCGTGCTCATGACATCAACCATTCGCTGACTCAGCCCAGGGCGGTTGTAATGATATAGCTGCGATAGTGCTAATAGTGTCGACGCCAAAGTGGAACATGTGGTTGACAAATTCTATAATCGATCACGAGGCACGATGTTTGAAAGAAATGTCGATTTTGTACCATAATGTTTTGTTTAAGACACTATTTCACACCACACTTCTCTAAAATTAAATAATGCATTTCTCTCAATAATACTAACTATCAGCCCTCAGGGAAGCTACCATATAATGGATTCCGACAAAATTACGTATTTAGATTCCATTATTAAATTAAAAAGTTCCAATGCAACGTTGCATTAAATCGGCCGAACATTTTTTCAAGTGGACACCATAGAGTTATGTCCCTTGGAATGCTCTTTACAAATAGCCTATAACTCCTTGGAGGACAGAACTCTGTCCTAGACAAAATAACGCTAATGTAAGGTGCAAAGACATACGCGCAACTTCTGACTGAAACCAGTTAGGCAAAAACCGCCAACACCGCGTGCGACAGTTTTTGATGTACGGGGCAATTGCTTCCATTCCATATATGGCAAGTGTTCTCTGTTTGGAAGCTGTTCGCCTCGAAGTTTCAGTTATCGATTTCAGGCAAGTCGTGTGGGATAATAAGTCTTTTATTGCATCAGTAGGAAGCTACAGTGAGTGCATTTGCCCCAATATATATGATATAGGCCAAAATATTGTCGAAAATGTGTGAAATTGTGCCTTTAAACTATGCAAAAATTGGTTGGGCCAGAAATTCCAGCACAGTGCGGCAAGGACGGGAACTGGGGGTTTATAGGTAGTATACTCTCTACTCTGAACAATGTTATGTTTGAAGATTTATACATGTACCTGGTTTAGAAATTATTTCAACATAATATTATCAAATTAGTGTGTATTATATATATTTAACCATTATAAGACTATACCGTACATACCATACCGTAAAACTTGTATTACAGGTGTTTAAAAAAGCATGTTTGTAATCATATATACAAAAATGTATCATGATTGAATATATCATCCGTCCAGTTTGGATATATTATTATTGATCTAACTCGGCATTTTAAGACAACACGAACTAACACACGGAACACTGTGATGAAATACTAACATCGGTATATCGTATTATAGCATTGTTTACAAAACTATTAACCCGAATAAGTTGCAGGATAATGATTTTGTCAAGACGCTCAATTTTAAATAAAACACCTAGGTAACACTGCATGACCCCTGGTCAAGCTGTATGACCCGTAGCAACTGTCTCGGGGTAGTCTGGTGGTTCAAGTGATGTCTAGACTCACTGGTGATCCGGGTTTGATTCCCGATAAGGTCACAATGTGTGGAAACCATTCCCTTGGCCCCCACACTGATTTTCCTGGGATGTGGTTAAAAGCGGCGTAAACTTATTCACTTACTCACTTTTCAGCTGTTTTCACAGTAAGCATCTTAGCAACTCCAGTTATGTCGAGTATGGCTCTTTCGGACATGGACTTGTCCGAGTATTACGAGTATACCATCACGCCATCTGAAGTCTTCTACGACCCTTCCGATGGCCTCTCAATGTACACGGCCGATTTGTCGGAGTTCTACAACCTTGACCCTTCTTCCGCCATCTTGGAATCCGAATTTCCATCCGAATCGGACTATGCAGGAACGTCTGATCCGGCAGTGGTTGCTACAGAAACACAAAATTCAGTGACGTCATCGCAACTCTCAACAGACGAGTCATCAACATCTTCTCAAACAACGTTAACATCTCGTACAACGCCACCGTCGACATCAAACAGTCCTGAGGGCACCACGACCACACCGCCACCCTCAACGTCTTCAACGACGGCTAAACCAACATCAGCAAAGGCAAATAATTCGGACAAAACATCTTCAGGTAAATGACCAGATCCCGTGTACCTGCAGAGGCCAAGATCAGGTTGTTGGGTATCCTCCCATTACCCCTACATCCCATTACCCCTATAGCTTATAACAACAAAGTTCACGGTTGTTGTTGAGGTGAAGCTAAGTGTGATGGGCCAGGTACTAAAACTCATCTCATACGGGATCTGGTTACCAGTTATTATATGGTGGAATATGGTATGGTGAAGATCTGAATCCGTGTTTATGTATTCCAACTGACAGACAAAGTGTTCAGTGTTCCATGAAGGTATGAATTTTAGAGCATTGTGTTTGGTGGTCCAATAATCAGAATCGCTGCTGGTGGGGTGGTAGCCTAGTGGTTAAAGCGTTCGCTGGTCACGTCGAAGACCCGGGTTCGATTCCCCACATGCGTACAATGGAAAGCCCATTTCTGGTATCCCCCGCCGTGATATTGCTGGAATATTGCTAAAAGCGGCGTAAAACTAAACTACAACTTGTGAAGAGGTGTTTCAGACGTATCTGGAGCCAATGGTCGTGGGTTCGAATCCCGATTCTCCCAGATTATGATCCATGGTCGACTTCAAAGTCGCTCTGACGCTTACTGAACATCAGAAATAATCTGACATAACTGAAATACTGTTCAAAGATACATGAACCTCACTCACTCATCCGGGGCGCCCAGTGGTTAAGGCTCTCGCTCGTCACGCCTAAGATCCGGGTTTGATTCCCCACATTGGCACAGTGTGTGAAACCAATTTCTGGTGTCACCCGCCTCGATATCGCGGGAGTATTGCTAAAAGCGGCGTAAAACCATACTCACTCACTCACTCATCCACTCAGATTGTGTTATGTCAGTAATATATTCCGAGTTGAACTAACCACTCTCCCAAACAGCGTCGGTATCAATGTGTCATATGTATGCGTTTATTTGTCTTCTTGTTTTAATGCCTATCTCAACACAATACACACAGGCGGTTTAAGGTTATACGCTTAGCATGAACATAGAAAAACAGTATATTTATGCATGAAGTAGATATTTCTGTATCTTTGGCATGATTCTATATTTCCTTCTATAGCCCTGGTTCTGTGTTAGTCTGGTGTTTGGTAATATGTGAGAAACATAAATAATGATGATAATAATAATAATAATCACCATCATCATGTAAGGATATATGTCCAGTAGTACTGCGTGCAATTCAACATCATTTGATATTATTCAGTGCTTATCTGAGGTTTGATTAAATGAAAGAAAATGTTTCTTTTCAACTGAGAAAAATGTACAATTGATAATGATTAATTCATAATAATCTATAACATATTTTCTAACGTTTCACAAATTCATGGCCTCGCCCTCGTTTATTCAGTGTGATATCTCAAAGCTATATTACATTAAAGTTTCAAACCAGTCCGTTTTCAGACAAGTCGAGTGACATAAATCTTAAATGAGGCATCCAATGAAATTGCACTACTGTGCGAAAGAAATTCTTTGTCAACTTACTTACGAAAGAGCTGGAGATTATATCACATTCCCATGGTGACGAATGGATCCGGTGTCTATATCATGATAGAATCGAGATATTATACCCTGGATACTCGAAGATGCACCGTTTTTATTATAAATGTATATTGCATACCCTCTGATAACACATCTTTTAGCAACGACCACAACATCTACCACGACGACAGTTAAACCGACAACATCGAAGACAACAAAGCAGCAAAAGACGTCGACAACGGAGGGTACTGTTGCCAAAACAACGACCGATTTCCCCGCCGAACTACGACAGTAAGGCCCGCTTCTTCACATCAGCATATCACACGTGAAGATCCGGGTTAGAACTGATCTTCAGCAAACCATGCTTGTCATAAGAGGCGACTAACGGGATCGGGTGGTTATGTTCGCTGACTTTGTTGACACATGTCATCCTATCTCAATTGCGTAGATCAAAGCTCATGCTGTTGATCACTGGATTGTCTCCAGAATCGATTATTTACAGACCGCTACCATGGATGGAATATTGCTGAGTGCGGCATATCTTTTGCTCACAAACAAATTTAAGCCAAAATCTATGCTTGTGTTCCGCCTCGGTCTCTTAGAACCCTCTCACCCTGAAAGCTAGACTAAACATGTTCCCTAGGGTGGGGCAGTGGGGTAGCCTAGTGGTTAAAGTGTTGGCTCGTCACGCCGAAGACCCTGGTTCGATGGGTACATTGTGTGAAGCCCATTTCTGGTGTCCCCCGCCGTGATGTTGCTGGAATATTGCTAAAAGCGGCGTAAAACTAAACTCAGTCAGTCAGTGTTCCCAAGGGTATAATAAATCATACAGAGTTTGATCTAAGTTTGAGCTAAGTTGTCATACCAATTGCAACCTCTTATATTTGAATATCGGACCCTGCTTAGTGGGTGTTCTGTTGTCATACAGTAGGATATACTGTAATAATTTAATATACAGCTTGAGGGGGTTTGTGTTTCATTATTAAAAATAGATTACTGAAAACAAACCCTCTGCGAACCTCAGACTACCACTGCATATGTACAGAGCATAGCTTATTATTATTATTATCTGTTTCACCAGACGCGGCTGTGGTTCAACAAATGTCTGCCATCACCATCCTGACGTCCCTGGTCCTTGCGATGATGTCATAAGCTGATGTAGAGGCAATCTGACGTCACTGACGTCCCATGTGACGTGACACCATTGTATTCTCCGATGACTGTTTGACGTCTTGTATTTTTGAGAGAGAAACATGTTATGATTACGTTTTGAACATTTGTACTTTATAACTGTGATATTTGTCATATATGTTATCTACTGACACAATAGTTTATCATGTTCAAGTTCGACTACGACGTCTCTCGAACAAATGTTATAGCGTTATAACCGTTATCAATAACATTGCATTTCCCAAAGTCATTACGATCTGCCTGTGTAGATTTGTTCGTAGTAAAATTCCTCATCATAAAAGTGGGATCTATTGAATATTATCATATCTTCGTTTGAATTCTGACAGTTTTCAGTTTTCTTATAATCGCCATACACAATACATCCCATCGAAACAAAGTTACTTGAAACTATAGTAACTGCACTCATTTTGGGTCGAGGCTTTGTTTTAATCAATGATTTGTTTAAAGGAACAACAGATAACACATTTAAATAAATATTTTAACTTAATGAATAAACAAAGTCACAAATTATATGTACGAATGATGATGGTATTAACAATTACGTATGCGTATTGTTGTAATAATATATATCATGCTGAAAATTCGCCTTAGGTATTCATGTTTATATCGACAGAGATATGATATAAGTAGGTTGAATACATGTTAGAAATGTTTAGTCAGTCCGTAACTGTGTCGATTCTTTTTACAAATAGATGAATTATATATATGAGGTAACTTAAATTTGACCTATTTGTATATCATACTATGTGTGTAACATAATTTTTATTTGAAATTACACAGCGCACGAGGAGTCAATATTGTTTTACGCCGTTTTGGCAGTATATCAACAATAATCGCCACAAATTATACCCTTGATGGGAATCGATCCCGAACCTTCGGCGCGATGAGCAAACGGTTTAACCACAGCCCCAAGCGGAACATAGAATACAGCACAGGTACAACAGGTACCAGTCCCAAGTGATAAGCCCTGGGCCCGGTTGTTCAAAGCACCGTTATTTTAACATACCGTTAAACACTAAAGACCCTTTAAATAGCTAACGAAAACTTAGTTAACAGTACGTTAAAATTTGGTTGCTGGAAGGGGTTTATAACAGGCCGTTAGCTAATGGTATGATTAGAGGTTAACAGCCTGTTAAGGACCTAACCATTACCCACAATTCCTTGCACACTGTCCCATGATTCCCTGTCAAAATGGGATCGCAAATGATCACCTCAGTAAAATCTGACTGTAAGAAAAGTAAAAGAAGAAAATATTTCAGCACCGATGAAGAAAATGTAATTCAGTCAATGTATCAAGAAAATGCTGAAATTTTAAGTCTGAATTCCTTAAGTTTTCTTTGTGGTCTAATGTTCATGAATGCTGCATTACGCTGAACAATAAACGCCATGTTGTCACCATGCAGCTAGGTCTAGAACTAATGCTAATGGTAACGTTAGTGAGCTAATGTACCCCCTCCCCTTACGTTAAGGTAACGTGGTCTTAACGGGCCGTTAAACGTTAACGGAGCTTTGAGCAACAGGCTTTCGCTCTCTAAACTTAACGGTCCGTTAAAGACTAGATAACGGGCCGTTAAAAGTTAACGGAGCTTTGAGCAACAGGCTTTCGCTCTCTAAACTTTAACGGTCCGTTAAAGACTAGCTAACGGTCCGTTAAATTTTAACAGGCTTTTGAACAACTGGGCCCTGGTCATCATCGTGTGAAGGATGGGTAGAGCTGGGGTTAGTCTAGTGGTTAAAGCGTTCGCTTAATACGCGGAAGGACGGGGGTCGATTCCCGTCATGAATACGATATGGGGCGACCTCGGGTTCGATTCCCCACATGGGCCCATTTCTGGTATGCCCCGCCTTGATATTGCTGTTATGTTGCTAAAAGCGACGTAAAACTAAATTCACTCACTCACTATTCCTAGAACATCGCTGAATCGGCGTTAAACAACAATCACTTATCCTACTTTAACCTAGCTTTAAATCGGCGGTGTTCTCTCACTGCACAATGGTAAGTCCAGGCGAGTATGGATATATAATACAATAATTGTAACGAACGAAATTCAAATTCCCGGGATTAGCTTAAGGTCACTATTATGGTGAATATCGAATATCGCATGTCTCGAACTGATCTGACAGGAGTTTGTAATATCCAGAGTGGTCTGTACTTGTTCAATTTGTGTCTCGAACAGTGGACAGGGCAATGACAAGTTCTACTGTACTCGAGTTTGCTGTCCGCTGGTCGATGACATACCAGAACAGAGCACTAAATATATTTCAATATTGCGCTAAATCTTCAATATTCGGCTCTGGCTTAAATTAAATAGTTTCCATGGTTATCACGCTACCGCTGAGCTTTTTAAAAATATTTCAATGCCTAGTACTTAACCTAATATTAGCGTATAGTGTATGCTATATGTGGTATCACACAAATTAACCAGTTGAATACGATGAACATCACAAAAACAGCTACGGATAACGCGAAGTCGAAAAACGTCGAGTACAGTGGATCCCAGCCTAATCCCTCGGGCGAGGCTATCTGTTTATCGTTCGTATGAATGGTGAAATATGGAATCTTACAGGGTCCCCAAGAGTTCGTAATGTCCCTATATGACAAGAATAACATATTTTCTCTTGAGAACTAACCCTAACCCTATTCCAATAATAAACCTTGTTTTGATCAATAAATGTTGAAGTTCCCCATAAATGTAAATACTCGTTTCCAGGTCTGTGGGGTGTTTGCAGGCAAACATACCTGTGAATCAGGCACTATATGTCAAGGTCTTTTCCTTTCGTTGAATTCTTAAGCATTTCCAAAACAATACATTGAGTCAAAATATATTTTAATCATGAACTATTGAGAATGACATTACGTCATGACAGAGATACGTCTCTCCGGTTTATAAATGTCAAATCTTACGAATAGTATACATTTTCAGTCTTAACATGTATTTCCATTACCCGCCACTAAGATCAATAACGTTTGAGGTCGATCCGATGTAACATGGGATTTGTCTAGGGAGTAGGGTAGCCTAATGGTTAAAGTGTTTGTTTGTGACGCACAAGAGCCAGGTTCGATTCCCCGTGAGACATGAGTGGGATGTAAAATCGCTGAAAGCGATCTAAATGCTCAGTCATTATATCATTTTTACAATATTCTTCGAACCCCGAACTAAATAAATCAAAAAGGTTTGTATAGCTTTGGTTGAAGGAAACCCGTTTTGTGTGTTTAATGTTGTTTATGTCTCAAGTATTGTGCATCTTCATCCCGAGCAAAAGCCTGCACCGTTACTTAACTATGTACATTTTATACATACGAGTGTATACAATCACCAATGTATATATAATCAGAAACTATAACTGTTTTGTATTTTGGGGTGTGGGAGTCATTTGCTTTTTAAAAAAATAAAGTTGCGGTTATGACAAGCTTGTATGTGTTTGTTTGTTTATTGTTTGGTATTTAAATTTATTTCAGCTTAATTATTTGGAATTAGTTTTTATCTGAGATTATGAGGGCTATGCTTTCATATATACTTTGGGTACTCAATAATCGCAATCTCTCTATTAATGCCCTTTTGAGTAGTGGGCGGTGGGGTAGCCTAGTGGTGAAAGCGTTCGCTCGTCACGCCGAAGACCCGGGTTCGAGTCCCCTCATGTCTCAACCATTTCTGGTGTTCCTTGTCGTAATCTTGCATGACAGACCGCCGCCACACAGCTGTAATAGTGCTGAGTGAGATGTGACACATACAACCATGTTTATCTGGGCGGTGGGGTAGCCAAGTGGTTAAAGCGTTCGCTCGTCACGCCCAAGACCCGGGTTCGATTCCCATCAAGGGTACAATGAGTGAAGCCCATTTCTGGTGTCCACGGCCTTGATATTGATGGAATATTGCTAAAAGCGGCGTAAAACTACACTCACTCCTGTGCATAGAGCTCAGGTTACAATCAGTTGAAGTTTAGCAACGTTGGGCAAGGAGAGTTCTTGGATGGCAGCTTGACTCCTGAGAGTTTCTAGGACGTCAGTCCTGCTCGACAACGAAGCACATGTGATACATGTGGTCTCACCTTAGGTAAGTGAGTTTGTTCAAAATTGTTCAAAATTGCTTCTGTTCACCCCACTAAAATCCGTACCTGGTGAAATAAGTCGTGAGACTATAACCTTGTAGCGCCTAACAGGCAGCTTGGGTTATTCGGGGTATTATTGATCAGATTGTGCGCTTTGAGCTGGATATCTAGCCTGGAAAAGGCGCGTTATAAATATACTCATGCCAATAATGGTTGTCACCCCCTTCAATTTTTTTAATTGGAGAGGTGGTGGGGATGGGATGTGTGTGGGGGTTGGGATGGGGAGGGGGGTGACAAACCATTATTGGCATGAGTATATTATCATTAGTATTGTTATAACCACACGCGTCACTTTAGATTTTGGAGGTGAGCTGAGATTAACTGGGATTTAAAATCGCGTGCAAGAGCGACGTGCATCAACACGTGATAGCTGCTAGTACTAGCCACACAACCACACGAACCCTCAAGCGCACGCACGCACGCACACACACATATGCGTTCACATCGACGGCGGTTACCGGTTTGATCTTAAGTTGATAGTTCGGCCTTTGTATGTGTGATTGCAAGAGGGTAGGCTTCAAGATTTCGTCAATATTTCGCAACTTCTCTGGTACAATCAAACACTCTCTACCAAATACTTCAAAGAGCGCCATACGACCCGTGTTCAATTGAGAAGTGATCAGTGTTTCGCTGAAGATTTTAAATTGCTTGTATGTGAATTATATATGCAAACTTGACACACCAGTGACAAACATTATGTTCGATGAGTGAGGGAGTTTAGTTTTACGCCGCACTCAGCAATACTCCAGCTATATGGTGGCGGTCGGTAAATAATCGAGTCTGGACCAGACAATCCAGTGATCAACAGCATGAGCATCGATCTACGCAATTGGGATACGATGACATGTGTCAACCCAGTCAGCGTACCTGACCACCCGATCCCGTTAGTCGGCTCTTACAACAAGCATGGATTGCTGAAGATCAATTCTAACCCGGATCTTCACGGGTTTATGTCCGATGACATTCAATATTTTGATTTATAGCTCATGTTCCCGTGTTTTCATTCAGGTGAACTATTGACTTGCCTTAGCATGTGTTTAGGACTAGGCGGGTTAGGCTCACATTTTTAACCTAGAATTATCTCTGCTTAAAAGTGATTAATAAACACATGATATGTGTATGATACAGTCATGGTCGACTCATCAATACTAATGAATGATTAATAGCACGAACATCGTTTTCTTCCGAAGAAACAGAGGTCTGTAAATAATCGAGTCTGGACCAGACAATCCAGTGACTGACATCATGAGCATCGATCTACGCAACTGGGATCCGATTAAATGCAGTAACCAAATCAGCGAGCCTAACCACCCGATCCCGTTAGCCGCCTCTTACGACAATCATGGGTTGCTGAAGATCAGTATTCTAACCCGGTTCTTCCACGGGTGGGGCGGTGGGGTAGCCTAATGGTTAAAGCGTTGGCTCGTCACGCCGAAGTCCTGGGTTCGAATCCCCACATGGGTTCAATGTGTGAAGCCCATTTCTGGTGTCCCCCGTCGTGATGTTGCTGGAATATTGCTAAAAGCGTCGTAAAACCAAACTCAGTCAGTCAGTCAGTCTTCCACGGGTACTTTTGGTGGTACTTCTGATATCTCAAATGGAAATTGTTGCTTATAAATTATTGAAATAAAAAATCGATGGATCTATGTTATTTATTTAAATTGGATGTCTCTGATCCGTATAAAGCAATACTTGTAAGTACCAATAGTAAGATACTTATATAACCCAGTTCATTAAATCGACAGGGTTACATGCACCTGAACAGGAACATAACAATAATATCACCAGGTCGTATATATAAGCATCAGAGTACATATGTTATAGGTCATAAACAGATCGATCAATATAATAATATCGATTATTTCAGAATCAATAATATTTCTTTACATCTACGTGTACATATTTACTCACACTTCGTAATGTTCGACAGAATGTTGATCTATGGCCTCTCGCAACACTTCGGGAACTTTTCAAAGCATCAAGAAAAGAAAAGACCAACCAAAAGAATCACATTTTGAAACTCATGGACTTTATACATACTATTAATGCAATAACGTCACCTAATGGTAATTAAGTTGAGAATATTTTAACGTACACGTGTGATCAGGGGAGAAGAGACTTTGGCCATTTCTCACGCTTTGGTTGAGGTAATGAATACGGTAATGTTGACACAGGTTGATGTCGTCGCTTTCTCGGCTGAATCAGCCTGTATCAACGCATTGCCACGCCGTGTTTGCTAGTATTTGCCAAACGTGGTGTTCCATTCTTTTACAATTATTTCAGTTAAAACGTCTTTGGAATCACAGCGCAAGCAAATACAAGGTCAAACAATAATGGAGTGCAAGGTCACGTCAACGCCGACGTCGGTGTCACTGGTTAACACATACTGCGGTGATGGCGATGATCTCATGTAACATATAGCGTTGGTGCATACGTATTCGAAACTTGCCTTTTATCCCACTTAAGCTTTGTATCTCAACCAAGCCTTGTATCTCACCCTTCCTGTGTATCTCAACAAAGCCTTGTTTCTCACCTCAGTCTTGTTTCTCACCCTGGCCTTGTATGTCACCACCCTTTGTATCCCAGCCGAGCCTTGTATCTCACCCTAGCCTTGTATCTTACCAAGGTGAGTATGGTTTACGCCGCTTTTAGCAATATTCCAGCAATATCACGGCGGGGACTCCAGACATGGGCTATTTCACCAAAGCCTTGTAACCCACCCGAATTGTATTTCACCCAAGTCTTGTATCTCACTCAATAATCGGATCTCACCCAACCCTAAGGGCTTGTATTTCACCTTAGCCTTATATCTCACCCAAGTGTTGTATCTCACCCCAGCCTTGTATCTCACACAATAATCGTATCTCATCAAACCGTTGTATCTCACCCAAACTTCGAAATTCCTTGTTGTTACTCAAATATATTACACAAATGAACTCCTAAAGCATTGCACATTTAATAGAATTATAATTATGTCTCAGAAATCCATAGCCAGAAAATAGTATGGCTTAAAGAACATTAATACATAGCGCTCGATAGTTCAGTGAGTAAGTACTATTTTACGCCGCTTTTAGCAATGTTCCAGCAATATCATGCCGGGGGACACCAGAATTGGGCTTACACATTGTATCCATGTGTTGAATCGAACCCGGGTCTTCTACGTGATGAGTGAACGCTTTAACCAGTAGAGTACCCACCACCACCCGACCAGTAACTACGACCACAACACGGCTCAGTCTCGTGTACAGGTGCCCGGAGAAACGCCGGGGGGTAATCACTCACCCAGGGTATTCGATAAAGAATCATACGATAATCGTTTGGTAATCAGATAAGCTGATGGATAACATCATCGGACCCGAGGGTGGTGGGATGGTCAGTTCGTTGACACATCATGTCTGTATAAGAACATGTGTGTAGATATAACCAGACATACTTCGTTGAAACATTCTTGTTGCAAGTTGCAGTTGTACTTGTTAAGAAGTTCCCTTGCTTGTTTGTTATTTATAATCAGAAACATACACTCATGTGAAAATAATAGAACCGAAGAAGAAATAAAAGAAACTGTCTTGTTAAAGGGTAGAGTCTTGAAGAAAATGTATGTTCACCGCCGAAACACTTAGCATTAAGCTGTGAAATATAATTCATGTAGTAGTAAAGAAATTGACATGGACTTAATGTGTTTATCATGCAAAAGTGTGTTCCACAGGAGATATCGCTTGTTTGAGATCATATGATATCTCCTAGGAGATACCGTTTTGACAGTAGATTTTGTACAATGCCCTGACAATGCTATGACGTCATGAACTTGGTGACGTCACAATGCTATGACATCGCTGAACTGCAAGTCTAATGGAAGTTCAATGTGGAGAGATGTGCATTTTTCATTGGAAACTACACAAAGAATGATTTTTTATGATAAATAGAATCTCACCCTCGTGTCCACTGATATCAATTATATCAATACTCGTTGAGAACGGTATAAAAAAATCCTCGGCAGGCCTCGGATATTTGTAACTTTATCAACTCATGTTGATATAATTGATATCAGTAGACGCTTGGGTGAGATTCTCTATATATCAACGATTTCCAATAAATATTCAACTAAGTATTTATTCAACTTGCTTACAATATCATGTGTAATTTCAAAATCAACTTGATCAGCTCCACGAATTCATATGTAACATCCCTTATAGGACCAATCATTGATTTTATATTTTGAAAAAAAAATCTGATCATGCTCGTCCATGATCTCCTTCAAATCTCCTCCACTTTTCGCTCTAACTACACTGGTTTTTAATCCCTTTTGACCTATATTGACATGCACTGAAGAACACCGGACAGTACGGAGTTCTGTATATCACCGTGACATCCTTACATCTATGGCATGTCGCGGAACAAACCCCACCGTTTGTCTCCTGTGTGTGCTCTGATGGCCCCGTTGTATCCAGACCAGTCAACTGCAATGAATTAGACCGGCATTCACAAACATCCATGTCAGTGGAGGTGCTCGTTATAAAGGGAATCTCGGCAAAGTGTTTACCTGCCCCTCCCTATTAATTACTGACCATTGGAAGATATCAGCCTGTTCGTGAGGCAGTGGTGTTTGGATTTCGTGATTGGTCTGAGCTCGGGCGACGTTCTTTGTCCGTTTGTATCTATACTGTTTTGTAGACTGTTGGGTTCACGCTCAATTTGCACCTGCGAATTACCGTGGCCTCCTTGAAAGAGGTTTCTTCCGGTATATCAGGGCAGACCTAATCTTGTCAAATATCTCATCGAGCTGCCTGCTGAAATATACATGCATTCATTCAAGCCATGAGATTAGTTGTCCATGTTATCCGTCACAAGCAACAAACAATTCCATAGAGTATTCCTGCTTCTATACATCTTCTGTATTGTTTTAGTGTCTGCTCAATGCATTCTGTCTGTCGGCAACTGAATGGCAACCACCGCAAAAAATCAGTCGCAAAATATCGATTTCCTTTGTATTTTTTCACAAAATACAGGCGACATTAAACAAATTGTGAGAATAGCAACAACTTTACCTTATAACAGCTCTGTCAACTAGACTACGGATGCTGCCTAAAGAATATAACTTTTTCCCCCGAGAGACATTATTTCCCCCTCTAAATATCTGGTTAAGACGAAATTATACCAAACTAAATATACCCTGTGCCAATCTTGGTGAAAACCCGTGAAGATCTGGGTTAGAAATGATCTTCAGCAGTCCTTGCTTGTCGTAAAAGGCGACAAAAGGGATCGGGTGGTCAGGCTCGCAAACCTGGTTGACTGTCATTTTATCCCAGTTGCGTAGGTCGATGTTCATCACTGTTGATCACTGGAATGCCTTATTCTAACTCGATTATTTACAGACCGCCGCCATATAGCTGTAATATTGCTGAGTGGGGCGTTAAACAACAAACAAAACAATGGTAAAACATATACCATATCTTCACTTCATTTTTTTTTATCAGATAATTTATTGTTTTTTAAATACATTATAAATAATAGATATGAATATTGTGCTACATGTTGGTTAATTCACAATATTTTACCTAAATATTCAAATGAGTATTGAACAATCTTCAACGGCCTTCACACGTCCATACAGTGAGTCCGGGAGAAAACTCAGTCATGACACCAGGTGTTCGCGAGGATCGTCAGCGTAGTAGGGGTAAGAACCGATTACGATGAGAATCGGTTGGACACATTGTGTATTCGGCCTCATTTATCTTTCATTGGGGCACGAATATTGTAGCGGTTGCTCTTGCTATCAACCACAGGCGCGGAAAAACAGCTCCTCACCATCCGCCCACCCACCCACTCACTCACTCACTCTGTCAATTCAGAATCTAAAATTGTGTTACCTTCAATTTCATTAATTTCTTTCTTCTTCAATTTTGTTTGTATTAATGAATTACTTTCATGGTATAGGAATATTTTCCGCTGTTTAAACAATGATTTATGCATTTAATTTCTTTTGAAGATAATCTTTATATATATTTTAAATAAGTCGTAACAGAAAAGAAACAGTGGCTGTCAATAGGAAAACATCAAACATCACTTCTTCAAAAACCACAAGCCAGTAATCGCCCAGCCACGTACATAACACAGAGGTCGTAATTGCTTCAACACGTGTACGTTGGGGCACAAAAACGTTACAGTAACGACACTGGTGTTGGGGGACCATGACTAAACCCACACTGGCGCAACGCCACGGCGTCTGTAACGCTGCTTGATCACGTAGCTGACGACGTTCCCGTCACTCCCATCATCAGCTTTCCAGCGATGTACGTCTCCACTTTGATGTCGCCGTGATTAGGTGGGCTATTGTTGCATAAGCTGGTACAGGTAGTGCTATCTATAGTGCCGCCAGGTGGACGCGGTGATGGCAGTTTGCTGACAGGGCAGTGCGGTGTGGGGGTGATGGGGTAGAGGTGAGGTGGGGGGTGAGGGAAGAAAGCGGGGTTACGGTGAGGTTGCACATATTTACATGTCATCATGTTGAGGGAGGGCTTAATTTTTCCTCTCTCTCTTTTGTTTTGTTTGCTTGTTGTCGTTTTGGGGTTGTTGTCTCTTGGGGTGTTGTTGTTGTTTTTGTTCTTATTTTGTGGGGTATTTTGGTTGCTTTGAAATTTCGGGGCTTTTTGTTACGTTTGCTTTGTTGTTTTTGGTTTTGCTTTTTGTTGTTGTTTTGTTTTCTTGTCGTTTTGTTGTGTTGTTTTGGTTTGGGTTTTGGAATTGTTGGGGTTTTTTTTTTTGGGGGTTGGGGGTTAGAGGGCACATCAGTGTATGCTACTTATACGTCAATTAATTTTCAAATCACATATCTGGATAGCAGGTTGGTTGGTTGTTTTTTATTCCACTTTCTCAACTCTTTACGGATCTTCTTTCATTGGTCCATCTCATTTGGTTTCCCAAGTGATTGTAAACAGGAACATAAGAAGCTCGTCAAACGTTTTGTTCTTCTATTATAATGTTTTGTCATTTGTGGTTTCTTTTGTTTTGTTGTTGTTTTGGTTTGGGGTTTTTGGTGGGTTTTTTTAGTACCGTTTTTTTTGTGTGTGTGTGTTTTTCTGTGTGTGTTTTTGTTGTTTTTTATTTTGTTTTGTTTTTGGGGTTTATTTTGTGCGGGGGGTTGTTTATCTATCCTTTATTTAAATCAACTCAAGTTCCATGCTCTAGTTCCACGGGTTTTATTGTCGTCCCAACAAAAGATTTGAGTGGTATTTTTCACCATTAACATTTCGTATTTTTTTAATCTTTTTAAAATCAACATATATTTTCACCTTCGAAAAATCATATTTCCAGCAAAATGGCAGTACATTTGTCCTAGACAACAAGAGACTGGAATCGATGACCGCGACATTTAGATATACACTATGTTTTAGAATGTGAATACCCGGTTCACCGAGATGTTCTAGATATTTTCGAAATCACTCAATATCTTCACATTAATGCCTCACATCCACGCTCACCTACAAAGACTAAACAAGTCAATTTCCCCCAGAAATACGTGACCCTAAAACAAGTAGCTGTAAATATCCCATCGACCAAACTTCTCGAATTTAATCGGTAAACAACAGTCGAAATATGCATCATAGTTCAAAGCCTATCTACGGCATAAGTTCGAGGTGATTAGATATATACATATCTCCTAATATGCGTCATCAGGAGGCGAATGAAACAAGAAGGCCCAGTGTTTTTAGCACGCATGAGCGTCCCCGGGTCGAATGCGTGACACCAGTCCCGCGAACTGGGAGCCGCGGGCATGATCGTACAAAGAGACAGCGTATGCCCCGAGAGCATCACTGTTCGCTCTCTATAGTGGAAGAAACGATCCCGATTGTCGCACGGGAACTCTAGTATTTGTTGTCATATTGGCTGGGTACTAAGATACGCTGCAGATGCCGGCTTATATTTAACAGTGGGCGAGAGTTTTGTCAATCAGAGTCACGGTACAGTTTAAGCGAAAAGCTGGATTGCACGTTGGGTGATTCGACTCATAATGTTTCCAAACACATTCTATGGAAATGTTCTACCGATTTCAAGAAAATTGGCGGTTGTTTTGTTTCTTTTTCAAGGTAAGAATACAATTATTATGTTTATCTTTATTATTTATATGTGTATTTGTGAATATATATATGTAACTTGATTCAACAATATACATAGTTTTGTTACTTTAGCGTGCCTATAATATTTTTGCGTCTTTACTGGTATGGTTGTATAAATTGAGCTATTTCTGTGATTTTTGTTTAATAAAACATATTTAAAAAACATTGGTATTCTTTACCAAAATGATTAATTGGTATTTATTAACTTTTCTGTTTCACAGTTATCCGCTGGAAGACTATTTCGTTGGATAATCGTGTTAGTCTCTGGTTTTGGAGTTAGATAGTAGCCATATATTGCTAATTGTTTGATTGTTTGAGTAAACAGCTTCAGTGTTCTCCTTTGTAATTCACACATTTTTAAAAAAAATATTGGAATATTTTCTTTAAATTACCTTAGAAAATGAGAAAATAGTTCCAAACTAGAACAAAGAATCTAAATGATATTTCGCAAAGTAATGTTTAAAAATTCATTTATTTGTAATATGAATTATGAAAAAATGAAATAATAATGAACATATTTTCAAAAATCATATGTAACTATTATTCATAAATTTGCGTCCGATACAGTATTTACCTGCATTAACCAAATTAGAATCAATACAAATAATTTATATTACAACATTTTTCAACCGCTTTTTAAATTGATCTGATTATTTACATTCCATGGTACATATTGGTATTATCTTATTCTCAAAATTAACGGGGCTTGCATGTCTCTCTATATCGTTCCATAAACAGATATCTTATATTCATGCAGTGTTCATGAAAACTTGAACATATACACTGCTAAACAGCACATAATTCATGCCTCAAATGATGGTCAAACAGTCGATCTAGACAAAATCTTAAACAAATCGAAACATTAACACTGATAAAATTTCTTGAGTTGTTTCTTATTCAAAAGTTCAACTGACATCGCTTGCTACTAAACCAAGTGCTGAAAGTTCCGTTTTCAGAATATGCAGTATATTGTTCTCCGGGCGTTGGGCCGCGGAACGGTAGCGGAATGTCAGGAATGCTGCCGTTGTGCTGTCGATCGTTTCCATGCATTTTGAAACTCTTTCAAGCATTATGCTGCGCAACGACTTGTCATTGTTCTGTTGGGATTTCAGGAAGCAATAACCATGTAATATAGTTAAGTGAGTGAGTGAATTTTGTTTTACGCCGCTTTTAGCAATATTCCAGCAACATCACGGCAGGGAACACCAGAAATGGGCTGCACACATTGTACCCACGTGGGGAATCGAACGGCGCTTTAACCACTTGGCTACCCTTAATATGGTTAAGAAATTAACCCAGTCCCGTTAGAATCGAAAACGACGTATATTCAAAACGGTTACGTTTTGTGTCCGCTATTAATCCTTTGGAACTTTGGCAAATGTATTTAGTCTTGACATTTTAATGGGGATTTTGTGGGGATCGATCGTGAGACTCTTCAGTAGCTTAGATGTCCTTATCCATGCCTGTTAATAATGGGTATCGGATGGTTACAATGGTGTGATTCTTAACAGAAATGTCCTTTGACAGACCAATGTTCGTAATCGGATTCCATTATATTCAGATTCCAAATCAGGTGTTTACCGTATATGAAATTGGCGTGGCTTCGTTTTTGTTTGTTGTTTAACGCCGCCCTCAGAAATGTTCCAGCTATATGGCGGCGGTCTCAATAATCGAGTCTGGACCAGACACTCCAATGCTCAACAGCACGAGCATTGGTGTACATAATTGGGATACGATGACATGTGTCAACCAAGTCAGCGAGCCTGACCACCCCATCCCGTTAGTCGCCTCTTTACGACAAGCTTTTGTTGCTGAAGACCAATTCTAACCCGGGTCTTCTAACGCTGTGGTCTGGCAGTGGAAAAAACTCATCATTCACTCACTAACCCATCTCGTAATCGTTCGGCGATGAACGTTCGTATCTTGAAAGCATTACGCTCTGTGGGTGGTTGCATTAGTGCCCTTCACACTCAATCTACAGTCTACACTTTGCTAAGTATAGGGTAGGTGATCTCTTCAAGATTATCACCGATACCATCGTAATTATGACGTCGCATATATATATCCCCAGCCGTTCAGGGGACGGAGGGGCAGCCTAGTGGTTAATGCGTTCGCTTGTCACGCCGAAGACCAGGGCCAATATTTTCGAAGCTCTCTTAGCGCTAAGATAGTAGTAACTGCCATACATTAGCATTAACTTACAACTATCTTAGCGCTAAGAGAACTTCGAAAATCTAGGCCCTGGGTTTGATTCCCTACATGGGCATCCCATCCCCGTCGTGATATTGCGGGAATATTTCTAAAAGCGGCGTAAAACTAAACTCACTCATCCCCCAGCCATCCACCTCGACTCGGGGCGTATACTCTGAGAATACAAACAGAGGCTGGACTAAGGACCTGGCCAGCTATTCTCGAAACTTTCGAAGCCCTATTAACTTCTTTAGCCCATTCTTTACACATTAGCTACGATTAAAGTTAAGAATTCTTAGAGCTACGAACGTTTCGAGAATAAGGGCCCTGGCCCCCGATCCAGAAAGCGTTCGTAACGTTACGGCCTGTAGTAACTCTATAGTTTATCCTAGCTTTCGTAGCTTTTCCTAGAATGTCGTAGCGCTACGAAGGTTTTGTGGATCAGGACACAAAACGTAACGTTACGACCTGTAGTAACTCTATAATTTATCCTTGCTTTACGAATGTCGTAGGGCTACGAAGGTTTTAAGGATCGGGACCCAGGATTACTTACAAAATTATGTCCCAACACCCCCCAACACCCAAGACCGGGTTTTGGATTTTTCACCATCAGCTGAGCCAAAATAAATTATGACCAGTAAAAACTAAAACATTTGTTGTTTTAGGCATTTAAAAGTTGGTTCCTCATTATTTTATAATTGTATTTAGGGTCAGTTTGATATAACCACATGTATACTCCATTATAATTAAATAGATATATGTACAATATGATACATATATATTTATAAAGTATAAAAATAAAATTATCGTGAAATAAGAAAAATATTCCAACAGCTATTAAACCTATTGCTCCTCTGGGTGAGTGAGTGAGTTGGGTTTTACGAAGCATGTAGCAATATCCCAGCAATCTCACGGCGGGGGACACCAGAAATGGGCTTGCTCATTTGATGTGACGGTCTGTAGGTGAATGAGCGAGTATGATTTTACGCCGCTTTCAGTGTTGTTACAGCAATATGAGGACACCATAAATTGACTTCACACATTTGTACCCAGTCGGGGACGCAAACCTGTTCTACCGCGCGTTAGAAGCCAGTGTACATGATAATTATTGGTCGTCGAGTAGTTGAGACATGTGGTCGAGATCTGTTAGGAAACACAAAACACCAACCCGAAATTTCAAGCAAAATGCCTTTGCGATAACAATTTGACACGAAATACTTTGAATACGAATGACAGCGGTATTTATATTTGTATAACAATGATAATGTTTTGTTTTTCAGCCTCGTCCCTTCTCCTCGCTCAGGGTGTGTCGGGAGCATGTGAAGATACCGTGAATGTATGTGGAAACACGATGTTTGCCGAGATCGACGCCGCTTCCGGTGACAACCCCGCTATCTGCGCGTAAGTATTTCTCGCAATGAATGGGGTCCCCTGGATTCTGGATTCTACCGTGTCTTGGTGTTTTCTTTGATCTGCCTAATGTGGTGCTTTCCTCGCTGTTAATTTAAACTACTAAGCTAAAATATAATTATAGTCGAAACTCGCTTATCCGGACTCTTGCGTTTACGGTATGCACGCAACCATGTTGATGGTTGTTAAAATATTCCAGACAAAAGATGAAGGAAAACCTAGTTCTATGGATAGTCAATTTCTATATTGCAATGAGTGCGGCGTTTCGGTGTAGGTACTAATACCGTTATCAAGCAAGTTAGTACCTATACCGAAACGTCGCAATCATTGCAATACAGAGCTTGACTATCCATAAAACTTGTTTTTCCTTCATCTTTCTAAACTGCCCCTCAAAGAAATCACACAAAAGATGTTTATAAAATGGCAGTGTATTTCATACAGCTGCGTTTTGAACTTTGAAATTGCGTTGTGTATCGTAACGTATTGAGTCCTGTTTCATTATCTGGTTAAATCCAATATTCAAGAGTATGGTCTGTTTCTGATCTGCGGTTGTTATGCGTGTGAATTGTCTTTCGTGATTTAGCTATACTTTTTACATGTAAACTTCCGACCAAAAGAGAGTATACACCTATGTCTGATTATAGCTCAAAGTGGTACAACCAAAAAGACCAGGGATAGAATTTATGTTCAGCAACCAATGCTTGTCGTAAGAGGCGACTAATGGGATTGGGTGGTCAGGTTCGCTGACTTGATTGACACATGTCATCGTATCCCAATTGCGTAAATCGATACCCATGATGTTAATCACTGGATTGTCTGGTCCAGACTCGATTATTTACAGACCGCCGCCATATAGTTGGAAAATTGCTGGGTGCGGCGTTAAACTAAACTCACTCACTCACTCATAGTGTAGGTAGTATACGTGGCGTAGGTTGTATACGTAACCTAGGTTGTATTCGTAGACTATAGTGTTGTCAGTTTGGTAGCGTAGGTTGTATACGTAGTATAGGTTGTATACGTAGCGTAGGTTGTGGGCGTAACCTAGGTTGTATTCGTAGTGTTGTCAGTTTGGTAGCGTAGGTTGTATACGTAGTATAGGTTGTATACGTAGCGTAGGTTGTGTGTGTAACGTAGGTTTTATTCGTAGTGTAGGCAGTATACATTGAGTAGCCAGTATCCGTTGAGTTGGCAGTATACGTAGAGTAAGTAGTACACGCAACGTAAGATGTATACATATCGTACGTAATATGCGTAATGTGTGAAGCCGTAATGCTAGAATCACAAATGGGATGACTAGTGTGCTTCAACATTACGTGTCCGAACTAGGATCACAATATAAAGAAGGAACCATCAAATTGTTTGCATTTTCTATTTGCCCCAGTCAGTAAAAAATGCCTTCGCCATGGAGAATGTGTTAGGCACGCAGGTATTCAGCCATATTCTCACTATACGGGACATGGCACATGTGCTAGATTCTACCGAAGTGAGCGTAAGTTAAGGCAGCGCATCTCTACCCCCAGAGCTGTGGACAAGGCACTCGAGTGTGTGGCAACGGAGACAGCCAGCTGCGCCCTCATGGAAAAAGCAGACATCATCGCTGCCATGGACGACATCATCGGCGTCTACAAAGCTGCTCCGTATAACTGCACATTGCGTAAGTCACGTTCTGCTGCTTACTAGACATGGTCGAGATAATAAACGTATGTTTATCCATGTTTCTGCAAATCATTTCTATTTCGGTGTAAGGAGCGGTGAGGTAGCATAATGGTTAAAGCATTCGCTCGTCACGCTGAAGACCCCGGTTCGATTCCAATCATGGGTACAATGTGTGGAGCCCATTTTCTGGTGCCCCCCGCTGTCTTTTTGCTGGAATATTGCTAAAAGCGACGTAAAACCATAATCACTCACTATTTCGGTGTAAAGGTACTTTAGTTCATTTCTTATTACCCAGGGGCGGTGGGGTAGTCTAGTGGTTAAAGCGTTGGCTCGTCACGCCGAAGACCCGGGTTCGAATCCCCACATGGGTACAATGAGTGAGCCCATTTCTGGTGTCCCCCGCCGTGATATTTGATATTGCTGGAATATTGCTAAAAGCGGCGTAAAACCAAACTCAGTCAGTCAGTCAGTCTTATTACCCAGTCTGTCTTACATAAGGCAGTATAAGTACATACTTGTACACGTTGTTAATCCGGGTTAGAATTGATCTTCAACAATCATGGTTGTTGTAAGGCGCTGCTGACGGAATCGGGTGATCAGGCTTGCTAACTCTTTCTATGCATGTCAGCGTATCCAAATTACGTATAGACAGATGCTCATGATGTCAATCACTTGATTGCCTGGCCCAGATTCTATCATTTACAGACAACCGTCACATAGCAGGAATAAAGAGTTGGTGTTAAACAAACAAAAAATATACTTACACAAATCGGTGTGACAATTTCAGCCAACTCTAACAACGCCGCCTTCAACGACCCTTGTGGCGACGCCCTGTCCTACTGTCTCAACATCTACTACGAAGCGCAGTTCACGCCGACAACAACGGGGTCTTGTCAGTAAGTGTACACAAGGCAATATGCAAGTGCACCAATATAAGATACAGCGAGCAGCAGTTACACTGAAAGATGGAAACAAAATATGCGAAAATCCCTAGTATCATAAACGATGTAAAGTGTTTGGATGAGAATCGAACTCAGACCTAAGGCGTTACAAGTGCACGCACTGCCCACTGGCCTAACGTGTCGGTACCTTATTCTGCTTCAAGCAATGGGGGTAGTGGGGTAGCCTAGTAGTTAAAGCGTTCGCTCGTCACGCAGAAAAATCGGGTTCGATTACTCACATGGGTACAATGTGTGAAGCCCATTACTGGTGTCCCCCTCCGTGATATTGCTGGAATATTGCTAAGAGCGGCATAAAACGGAACTCACTCACTTCAAGCAAGGAGTTTCAGTTACTCAAGCTGCAAAGTTAACGGAAAATAATCTGGGACAACGAAGGATCATAAAACATATGATCTCGAGTTCGAACTCAGTACCAGTGAATCCTTGCGCCTGTGTCCATTGACCCACTGAAACCCTTTAGTGCTTATATATTGATAATGATTACAGTGCAGAGAGGCCAACTCATACGATTTTATCGTATTCTTTACGAAACAACAACACAACATCCGTGACTACGATAGCAGTAAAAACATACGAATTTTAAAAAAAACACATTAAATTATCAAATAGCATACGTACCATACACAATAAATTTCAACCACATTTTATTCAGTATCAAGCTATATGTGGATACTGACTACTGATCTAGGTGACTACACTGTTGATAACAAGCTCTTAGAATATCTATATATTTTTTATTAAATATGAAAATTACTTGGAAAGTTAATACTAAGTGTGGCATAAAAATGCAAATTTTTTGCATCTGTTTTTGATTAAAATACTAATTGGGCAGGCTCGGTGACTTGGTTGACATATGTCATCGGTTCCCAATTGCGAAGATTGATGCTCATGTTGTTGACCACTGGATTGTCTGGTCCAGACTCGATTATTTACAGACCGCCGCCATACAGCTGGAATATTGCTGAAAGCGGCGTAAAACTAAACTCACTCACTAATTGGGCTATATTAGGGTTGGCATCTCTGTAACAGTGTAACTCTTATTGTACTTCTACTTGTACTTGTACTCTTATTGTATTTGTTTGTAGGGAGTTTGACCGGTACCTGCTCTGCCTTCAAGCCAACACAACGGCATGCGACGCCACCGCTCAAACGTTGATCACGCAGACGAAGTCCGATACCGTCACGACGATGAACGCAGACCCCCTACTACTGCTCGGAGAGTGAGTCAACAAGTCATCACTTAGTATCCGTGAAGATCCGGGTTCTGCAAACCGTGCTTGTTGTAAGGGGCGAATAACGGGATCGGGTGGTCAGGCTCGCTATGCTCTGGGTATAGATCACTCTCGGTATAGAACCACTGCCGATTACGGTGTCGAGGACGTGGCTGTGATGTTGCTGAAGACAGTTTAACATATCGTAGCTCATAAATGTATATATTAGCCCCACAGACAGGCGCAATTATATTCAATCAGACTACCTGATGGCACTTAATCTTCATTATAACGCCGATATGTCATGTACATATGCCAGTGTTTGGCAAGACAAATGGTGGGGCTTTTTTACAAAATCTGACTGCATTACAAGATTTAACTTTTTTTTGTTCCAGGAGACACATACGACATCGCTGGGTGTGAATCTGGATTCAATGACTGTGTTAACCCTTTGAGCGCTATCAGCCAAAGCATCACCGCGACTTCCAACCAAGTCTGTAGGTAGGTTCAATAATGGTAAAACACAAATCTAGTCAACCATACGACATAAAAGATCCTGTGACCAAAATAGATTACTCAACACTGTTCATCCAGCAGAGAATAGGGCCCGTAAGTAGGTCACGGCACCTCGCGAGACCTTAGTACTTCCGGTGACAAAGAACGTTTCATATCTTCTCGAATGGTCTCGTGGTTGTCAGTTGACAGTAAGGAACCGGAACCGGAACAACAAATTTCCGATCCAACCATCCCTAAATTAGCCAACTATTACGAGTGAGTGAGTGTGGTTTTACCCCGCTTTTAGCAATATTCAAGCAAGGATTCACTGGTACTAAGTTCGAATTCGAGATCATATGTTTCATGATCCTTCGTCGTCCAGAATATTTTCCTTTACCTTTGCAGCTTGAGTAACTGAAACTCCTTGCTTGAAGTGAGTGAGTGAGTTTTACGCCGCTTTTAGCAATATTCCAGCAATATCACGGCGGGGGACACCATAATTGGTCTTCACACATTATACCCATGTGTGGTATTGAACCCGGGTCTTCGGTGTGACGAGCGAACGTTTTAAACACTAGGCTACCCCTTGGTGACAGCCAAGCGTGGTTGTACACTTGGTCATATTTGGCGGTCGCGCAATTTCAAAACAGAAATGGTTCTTGAATATACGCTTGTCACCGGAAATCTAGTACCGGAAGTAAGCTGGGCCCCGTCTCGCTTGTTGCAAGTTGACGCGCGCAAGGAGAGCCGGGAACCAGCTTAGTACGGGAAGTAGCGTCTCTCCAGACTTACAGGCCCTATCAATACTTCGGAAGATGAGATGGTAAAGTAGCGTTGTGCACCACGAAGTACAAGGAAGCCAATAACCCACGTTCCACATACTCTCCTGACAATTTAGTGTCGTTGCTAGAAATGATTTTACAGGTGAATTGAGGTGGCATGGTAAACTTCGTTAAGGGCATTATCTGTATGTAAACTGAGGTACTGAGAAAATAGACGCCTTTTGCTTTGGGACATAACGTGCACATACATTTCATCATCACAATTATCATCATCATCATCATCATCATCATCATCATCATCATCGTCGTCGTCATAAAGTTCCATCATCCACTGAAACTCCGCTAATATCCATACTCTATTAGTGTAATCGTCCGATTATCAAATATATTTCCCAATTGCGTAGATCGATGCTCATGATGTGTATCACTGGATTGTCTAGTCCAGACTCAATTATTTACAGACCGCCGACTTATAGCTGGAAAAGTACTGAGTGAGCTGTTAAACAACTAACCAACCAACAAATATATTTACGAAGAATACTCAATTTGACATGTAGGCCCTCTTCACAGTAAGCGTCCTGAAATCTCTATGGTAAAAGTAAATCACATTTTTAAATTAAAAAACCCATTATATTTTCCGTATCGTATGTTAAGCAATTAAAACAGATATCGAATCTATATGGTTACACGGGATGGTGTTTTCGTCTTCCCCCACGTCGACCAAGAGCCTAATTCATTACTTATATTCAGGTTGTTGTTTTTTCCAAACCGCAAATAGTCCTGAACTTTACAGTAAAGCCTTCACACGCCTCACACAACATACGTAGATACTCACACACACATGATGAATCCGGCGTTGTTGAGCTTCTTCGTCGGTCCACTCTATTCAATGAAGTATTTACAGTGAGTCACGTGTACATGCGGTGACCTTGGTCACGCACTAAATTACGAAAAAACACATGCTACGTGTAAACACCAACGTTGTCATGTCAACGTAGTTTTCATGATGGAATGTGAGGTGGGAGATGTATGAAGGAAGGTCAAGGACACTGAATGCAGTTGAATAATTATAATAATAATCATCATACTTAAGAATATTTCTAACGCGCCCTTCCAGGCTTCATACCCCCTCAAAGAGCACAAAGGATGCTCAAAGCGCACAATCTGGTTATTATTACCCCGGATAACCCAAGTTTCGAACCCCCCATTGGCTCCGCCAGCGCAATGTGGTCTTAAGTCATTTTCAGAAAAAAAGGGGGGTTGGTGGGGGTGTAGAACCCTCCTCTCTCTCTCTCTCTCTCTCTCTCTCTCTCTCTCTCTCTCTCTCTCTCTCTCTCTCTCTCTCTCTCTCTCTCTCTCTCTCTCTCTCTCTCTCTCTCTCTCTCTCTCTCTCTCTCTCTCTCTCTCTCTGGATCCGCCAGTAAAGATGTTTAAATTACTGGCTTAGAATTCTTAACATGCCTAGCCATCGCATTCCAAAACTGTTCTATAATATGGTGGTTCACTTCGGTAGTATTGGCAAAGTAACTTAGGCATCAAGCATAAGATATTTATTATTTTCTCACGGTTATGGGTATGTCTGGTTAAACCAAACTGTTGGTCATATTGATTTTTTTATTAATGATTTTCGCAATCGAGCTATTGATATGTTTCACCAGGAATGGCATTCGTAACCACTCGCCTCTTTCCGTGACCTACAAGAAGACTCGTACCCCTATCGTACGCCATTATTGCCAAGAATCGTGGCAAACCAATCAAATCGCGCGTAGTAAAACGCATTTCGAACCATGAAAATGGCGGCACCGTTGTACTTTGAAACTTTGCTAAATCATGCAAAGCACAATTTAAACATAAACATTTAGCTAAAGGGCCGGAAACTTTAAACACTGAAACATATTTACAAAGGGAATGACTGTATTGCCGTTTTGCCCACGGGAAAGAGGTATTCGAGGAGTTATGTTTGGAAATTCAGAGTTATCTTTCCTTGGTAATAGTATTATACTATTTTCAGCTGCATGCCCGTTTAATTTGTACTTTGACAGAGCCCAGTCGTAAACATGGCCACGAGAGGGGTACGAGACGCCATCCGGCTTGCCGGAATGACACGAGTAGTTACGAATGCAGGAATGGCAATCAAGTTTGAATAATAGCACACGCTATGATTGTTATACGACATTTAAAACTTTACTACAACCAGAAAAATATTTATCTGTACAGATCGAACCATGTACGTTGTTTGCCTTAGGAAGGACTCATACAGACACTTCATTTACAAAATATATTTCTCATTACATCAAGATCACAAACTAATTGGAAGTAAACCCGGTTCACAGATGAAAATGTGACCGCTGGCCAACGTGTTCGGCAGACTCGTCAGCTAAAGCCCCTGACGTCATGCGTACATACGTGTGCATTATTTATAACCTTGAGTAGACTTTCCCAGACAGGCTGGAGGGCAAATATTTTCAAATTCTAATTTTCAAGGGCGAATTTTAGAAACGCCTCTTAATTGTAATTCTATGCGCGTACAGAACTACGGCCATAGGGTCAGTGCTATTTGTACTGGGAAACTGTATCAACATCACTGAAATGTACAACACGACACGCAGCTGTCACTCACTGGCGAAACCGCATTAACATGGGGAGAACTATTACTGCCCCTTGAAAAGGGGGATGCGAGTAAAACATCGCGGGGTAATTGCGATTCCGTTGCATGCGTAGTTTTAACAGTATTTGTATTCTGTGCGATTTAAATATGGCACATCACACGTGGGGGTGTTTTACATGAATACACGTGTCATTGTTCGAGTTACGGCCCTTGTTGTGCCAGGAGCCAGTGGTCCAAGATTTCCCTCAAACTGGGTTTATTGAAATACCGTGACATAACTAAAAGACTCAGACATACCACGGCATAACTAGATTACTGTGACCTATTCAAACATATCTGAAATACTTCACTTGAAGTATGTATGCCATAGGCCCATGGTACACTGTGGCTGAGTACAGTGACTTATTCTGACATAAATGAAATACTGTGACATATCACATCAGTGAAATACTTTGACATACCCTGACATAACTGAGATACCGTGACACATCGTGTCATCCTTAACATACAGTGACATACCTTACGTGCCGTAACATACTGTGACACACCGTGACATACCTTTACATACCGTGACAATAACGTGACACACCTTAACATACCGTGACATACCTTACCTTAACATATCGTGACATACCTTACCTTAACATACCGTGACATACCTTAACATACCGTGACATACTTTAGCACACCGTGACATACCTTAACATACCGTGACATACTTTAACACACCGTGACATACCTAACATACCGTGACATACTTTAACACACCGTGACATACCTTAACATGCCGTGACATACCTTAATATACCGTAATATACCGTAACATACCTTAACATACCGTGACATACCGTAACATACCTTAACATACCGTGACATACCTTAATATACCGTGACATACCTTAATATACCGTAACATACCGTGACATACCAAAAACGTCGGTCGTAACCTGGAAACTGAAGTCAATTCTGATATCAAGATCGTATATGAAGTTTTCTGCTGAAATGTGACAGCTACAGCAACATGAACACAGCTGACAACGTCATGGAACCAAGACTACACCAGTGGCTGGTAGTCACAATGTGATCAGTGTCACTGCAGGCTCGCTCAATTAAATGACCAGGCATCGTTAAGGATCAAAACAGCAGTCATTCTGAACACAATATTAAAGAACCACTAAACTTTGTGTTTTGTTACTCTTTTAACCATTACATATGAAAGATTTGTGGTTAGTCTTATGCGGAACACCAAATTTATTCTTTAAAAACTTGTGGTTAATTAATACCGAGCGATTAAAAGTGGCCAAAAAGTCGCCTGCTTCCCTTCTCGCCCGCCAACGAAACCACAGACAGGTTACGTAACTCTGTCGCCAGAGCACTGCAGTGACGTCATATGAGGAACGATTTTCAGTTAGTTGTATAGAAAATGTGTAGCACGCTCATCATTTTGATGATTTCTCGACATCAACGACAACATGCCGAATCGTTGCTTTGTCGTCAGTTGCTCCTAGGGGTCGGGCGATGGTGTCCCCATGCACAGATTTCCACAGGACCCCGCAGTTCGTGCTAAATGGGTTATGTTTGTGAGTGCGAAGCGAGCGTTGTGGAAGCCTGAAACGATATATTACTTGTGTTCAGATCGCTTCACGGAAGTTAAAGAATCAAAACTACTTACTAGTTGTAGTAAAATATGCATATGATTGATGACCATAAAGATTTTCTATGACACAACTTGTAACGTAACGATTTCTTCCTCGGAAGTGAGGTTGTGGTCGAAGTAACAATAATATTGTAAGTAGTATTATATTGACACCCACCTCGCTGCCACGAGAGAAATTGTTATGATATACGCTATGTCATGCAAAATCCTATTGGCCATCAATAAAATACATATTTTACTACCAGTAGAAAGCAGTTTTGATTTGTAACTCGGTGAAAACAAACCTAAATACCATTTATCCTCAGACTGGCGGATGTTCCCGACAGGGCGCCGCCATTTTTAAAACTAAAAACATCTGTTAGAATTAATGAAATTATAGTTTGTTTTCTTCAAGTTAGAAAATCAAGACTACTTTCTACTCGTTGTTAAATATGTATTGGAATCATAACCAAACGGATTTTGCATGACACAACTTATAACATAACGATTTCTTCCACGGAAGCGAGGTGGGGGTCGAAGTCACAATACTGCGCGATAAATTTCTTGCTACATTCACATGGTTAATGTCCACTCACCAGTATGTAGATACTAGTCAATGTGCGTCTTTATATTTGGTCTTATAATCCTAATTAGTTTATTATCACACTTGTATGCATTTTGAAACTAAATGAAACTAAAAAGCTGACGATCTGCTGATACTTATAGTGAATTTATAACAGAACTGTAATATCTAGACATTTTATAATTTGCCAATGTGAATCATAATTCGCACACACACCCTAGTGCATGTTGTCTGTCTCATTACACTACACGGCGAAAACAATGATTCTGTTGAATGCTACGACAAATGAATAAAAACAAAATGCAAATATTAAAATTAAAACAGATTAAAGTTATAGGAACAATATCAGGCCATTACCTTGTTCGAGGAATGTATCCATCAATATCCACAAAACTGTTCCAAATGATGTGTCTTTTAACAGTTTAATATACGAAAAAGTGATAAATCTTTTCAGGTATTGGTGTATACATGTAGTCTCATTGGTCACCCAAGATAGCACACCTGGCAACTAATTGCATAATGTCCGCCTTTCTTTAAAAACAGTAATTTAGTTAGCCAATAATGGGCAATCAATCAATGTATTGCCGGTTAATCCTTTGAAAGAAGGACGTTGTTTTTTACGCAGACACCGACACGACAGAGTGTATTCAGTATAGATTAGTAAATCTACATACATAAACACTACCTTTTGACAATTCCGCTGTGTAAGATAAAAGTAATTAATCAATCAGCGTGTTATCGGTTAATCCTTTGATCGATGTTTATAATGTTGAATATTTACTCCAGACACAAGAAATGCCAAATGGGAACCTTTGTCGGGTAATCTAAGTGTGTTACCACTAATTATACCTGTTATAAATTCATTAACTGACCATCAAGTGAATTATGACAAATAACATGTGTAGGTTTATACCACCTAACACGGGTTACAACGAGGGGAGTATTAATTGCTGTATTGCATGTGAAAACTTATGGGCCGACACTGTTTTGAGAATACAAACAGATTTTTACATGACATGATTAAATATCGAGGTAAAACAACACAGAAACGGGATCAATTTGGATCAGGCATTATACAAATAGGGCCTAACGACACCAATCGATTTTGACAGAATCGTCTATGAAAACAAGTTGTAACTCGGAAACTAGGCAAAGCAGGAGACAAAATTAAATGACAGTAGATTGTGAGAACATATAGCTTTCATTTTCCACAACAATTGTCACGATTTCAGGTTTATACAAGCCTGTAAACACGATAATTTAACCCCTAAAATGTAGATGAATTCTGCATCGGCTCTCAAAGCTATTCCTCATATGACGTCACAGAGGCGCGCCGCTCTGATTGGTTGAAATTTCGTTCGCGGGTGAGAATTGTGCACTGTTGTCAAAAAGGTCGATTTAAGTCAATTAAAGGTCGAAATGAGTAGTTTTAATGACGGGGTTTCATTTATAACGATGCCAGTTAGTGATTTATGTATTTGTACCCCCTAGGGTTTATGTGACCTTTAAGGTACACGCGTTCTCGGTCTCAAAGAAATAAGAAGCGGTAGGGTATCCGAATGGTTAAAGCGTTCGCGCGTCTCGCCGAAGGTCTGGGATCGATTCTCCACATAAGTACAATGCGTGAAGCTCATTTCTTGTGTATCACACAGTGACAAAATGCTAAAAACCGGCGTAAAATCCAACCCATTTACTTACTCATGTAACAGCATGATTTATTCTCAACCCGTTCATTTATAAGTAATTTGGTAAAGATTTACGTTGTCAATAGCTTATACCACCCCATTTATTCTTCATACATGTAATCAAGAGTGAGTGAGTTTAGTTTTACGCAGCTTTTAGCAATATTCCAGCAATATCACGGCGGGGGACACCAGAAATGGGCTTCACATATTGCACCCATGTGGGAAATCGAACCCGGGTCTTCGGTGTGACGAGCGAACACTTTGACAACTAGGCTACCCCACCGCCCCTTGTAGTCAAGAATGTATATGGCAATATTTATTTTTATTCAGTGAGATCACAGTGTTCACCAACTGCGTAACGACCAACAACGCCAAGTGCAGTCCACGACTACAACAACAGTACAGCGGCAACGCTGTCAACCTCACCGTCACCTTCCAAGGAGACCCATACTACTGCGGTGCTGGTTAGTACGACTTAATGGATGACCGGGTGGGGTTATGCCACGAGATTATGATAAACACTGATATCTTTGAAATGTTTATGCCGGTTTTCTCAGTTAATGTGGACAGTTGTATTGAAGAGAGTTTAAAATATATGACACTGGTTCATCTGCCGAAAGGGGCGTTGAGATAGCTTAGTCGTTAAAGCATTCGCTCGTCACGCCGAAGACCCGGGTTCGATTCCCCACATGGCTACAATGTGTGAAGCCTATGTCTGATGTCCCCAGCCGTGATATTGCTGGAATATTGCTAAAGCGGCATAGAACTAAACTCACTCACTCACTCACCTGACGAGGATAGTAGTACTTTAACCCGCTGTTCGCAGGGATAACAAGTGAGTGAATGGGTTTAGTTTTAAGCCGCTTTTAGCAGTATTCCCGCATTATCACGGCGGGGGACACCAGAAATAGGCTTCACACATTGTACCCATGTGGGGAATCGAACCCGAGTCTTCGGCATGACGAGCGAACGCTTTAACCACTAGGCTACCCCACCGCCCCGCAGGGATAACGAAAATCACTTTAACAAAGTCATCTACTACTAATGCGGACCCTCTTAATTGCAGCCAACCCCTGTCTGGAGGCGTTTAAGGGCTGTAACGCATCGGAAAATTTGAGACTGCCGGCTGCTGGGTGCAGGTGAGTTGATGTCAAACTGATAAATACAATTGTCATTGAAGTATGTCGTCGTCGCTGTCGTTGTTGTTGATGTTGTCATTGTCGTTGTCGTCTTTGCTGATGTATTCGAGACCAGCAATAAAATGTTAGTATCGGTTGGAAGTGTAGACTGATGCTCACTCACAGAGCAGATTGATATGTGCTCGCGTGCGTGCGTTCGTGCGTGTGCGTGATTTCTCACAGAGGGTTGTTGCATGTGCATGTATGTGTGTATGCGTGAATGTGTTTGTGAACAGAAAGCATTTTCATCGTTACATATATTATGAACAGTCACCTAATTTAGACCCGTGAAGATCCGGGTTAGAATTGCTTGTCGTAAGAGGTGACTAACGGGATCGGGTGGTAGGGTCGCTGACTTGATTGACACATGTCACCGTATCCCAACTGCATTGATCGATGCTCGTGATGTTGATAACTGGATTGTCTGGTCCAGACTCCATTATTTACAGACCGCCGCCATGTAGCTGGAATATTGCTTAGAGCAGCGTTAAACAACAAACAAACACACAAACAAAACATGCTTATTTATTTTAACGCTGCCTCCTGTTTTCAGCCTACTGGAGGTGTATGACGCCTGTTTTACTACTGTAAGCCCCATCTGTGACAGCGACAAACTGACGGAGACTACTACCGAGGTGAACACCCTCAAACAGCAGCTCACGTCGGACTTTGGATGTGAGTAGATCTGGTAGCGGTCATTGTTCGCCGTCGTCGACGTAAGGGTTATGCGGATGTTGTAACCGAATAACATCCTGACATAACGCTAATTTTAACAGAATTCCAGTTTCTCTGCTTAATTGGGGAGAAAGACCCGAAGTAATGCAAGTCTTAGCTTGTTACCGCTTGGGTGAAACACGAGTACGGGTATGGTGCTGACGAGCCTAGAATGACATTCAGGGTGACTCTGGGATTCGAACTCGCGATCATGAGTTCCTGGCACGCTTTATAGACAATCTGCGGTGCCACCACTTGTACAGTTTCTTAAGTGATATGGGATTTTTGTAATTATGCCATTAAGGACCACCAAAAGAAACCTAAAACACATAATCAGAATCAGAATCGAACACAGTTCTATTTCGAGCTAATGGGACGCACCACCATGGTGTCAGCCATCCTTCCTCCCTAGTCTCAGAAATGGCCTGGAAAATAAGTAAATTAAAAGAGAAATATGTAAGATTGGCTCAGGACAGAGGGCAAATATGTAGAATGCGCTTAAGACCAAAGGAAAATATGAAAGATGGGCACAGGGTAGAACGGAAATATGTAATACGTGCTTAGGAGAGAAGGGAAATATGTAAGACGTGCTTAGTATAGAAGGAATTATGTAAGACGTGCTTAGGAGAGAAGGAATTATGTAAGACGTGCTTAGGATAGAAGGAATTATGTAAGACGTGCTTAGGAGAGAAGGAATTATGTAAGACTTGCTTAGGAGAGAAGGGAATTATGTAAGACGTGCTTAGGAGAGAAGGGAATTATGTAAGACGTGCTTAGGAAAGAAGGGAAAGGAAATATGTAAGACGTGCTTAGGAGAAGACGTGCTTAGGAGAGAAGGAATTATGTAAGACGTGCTTAGGATAGAAGGAATTATGTAAGGCGTGCTTAGGAGAGAAGGGAATTATGTAAGACGTGCTTAGGAGAGAAGGGAATTATGTAAGGCGTGCTTAGGAAAGAAGGGAATTATGTAAGACGTGCTTAGGAGAGAAGGGAATTATGTAAGACGTGCTTAGGAGAGAAGGGAATTATGTAAGACGTGCAGTGCTTACGAGACGAGACGAGAAATATGTAAGATGAGTTAAAGATAGAAGGGACATATGTAAGATTAGAAGACCCAAGCTCCTTCGTGGAGCCAATTCAATTTGCATTTATGAGTTTAAGGTCTATATTTAGTGATGTGAACGCGACAACTACAAAAGATGTTGACATAGCCAGTGTTTTCATGATGACAACTAACGGTATTTGCTACCTCAATGTACACATAGGTGGTACAACTGCAACAACTACTGCAGCTACAACAACAACTGCTACTCCAACAACCACTGGTACAACGTCTACAGCACCAGCAACTACTACTACTACTACTGCTACAGCAAACGGAGCTAACACCAGCCCGACTACCAACACTCTGAGTCAAGGGGACACCACCACGCCCAACTATAACTATGGTACTGGTTCCTTGTTATCTTGCCAAAATATCAACATCATTACAATGCACGCTTACATAGAATTATCACATGCGAAGATGAGATAAAAGGTATTCAGTGAAAAGAGGTGAATCTCTCTTTTACATTTCCCTTTCGGAATCTTCCGGATTAGCAGGTTTCCGGATTGCCGAATTATTGCCATAAATCGTTTTGTAAATATACGTTGAGTTTCCAGAGTGCGGGGTTGCTGGACCAACGGTATAACTCAGGATGTTGTTTTGAACTTGTCATGAAATCGTGGTGAGTGAGTGAGTTACGTTTTACGCCGATTTTAGCAATATTCCAGCAATATCACGGCGGGGGACGCCAGAAATTGGGGGTGAGTGAGTGAATGGGAGAATGACTGAGGGGGCCGGACTTAATGGTATGTCTGTTATAACATTGCATGGTTAACTCTTTGTTCGATCTCGGTCAAACTTTGTCTGTGAGTCGGTCCATCTGTCTATTACTTTGTCTAATGTCAGACTACGGTACTTGTTTGTTTGTAACGCCGCGTTCAGCAATATTCCAACTTTTTAAGGGTGATTTGTTAATAACTAGTGAGTTTAGTTTTACGCCGCACTCAGCAATATTCCAGCTATATGGCGGCGGTCTGGAAATAATCGAATCTGGACAAGACAATCCACTGATCAACATCATGAGCATCGATCTACGCAAATGGGATACGATGACCTGTGTCAACCAAGTCAGCGAGCCTGACCACCCGATCCCGTTTGTGGCCTCTTACGACAAGTATGGGTTACTAAAAATTAATTCTAACCCGGATCTTCACGGGTTGTTAATAACTTCGCTGAGCCTCGACTAGACAGTCCAGTGATCGATATCATGAACAAAATGTCACCGATCCTGACCACCCAGTCGCCTCATGTCAAAGGAAGGAGAGGCGGTGTGGTAGCCTCGTGGATAAAGCGTTCGCTCATCTCCCCGAAGACCCGGGTTCAATTCCCCACATGGCTACAATGTGTGAAGCCCACTTCTGGTGTCCTCCGCCGGGATATTGCTGGAATATTGCTAAAAGCGGCGTAAGACTAAACTCACTCACTGAGTCACTCACTCAAACGAAGGTGTTTTAGTCATCGTAGGGCTTACGGCGGATGAAGTTTATAAAGTTATTCAATAAACTGTTCGGTCGTCACTCCGAAGACCCGGGTTCGTTTTCCCCACATGGGTACAATGCGTGAAACCGATTTCTGGTGTCCTTCGCCGTGATATTGCTGGAATATTGCTAAAAGCGGCTTAAAACCATACTCACTCACTCACTAAAAATTGTTCTTTTTTATTTTCAGACGGAGCAGCTTCTACAACAGTCTCGTTCTTCCTGGGTACTGTCACGCTATCAATCTCAGTGCTCCTCTCGTGAATCACGTGCTGCACGTGAATGACGTAGTTGACGATCAGCCTTACAGCTTGTTCAGCTTGGCCTGATCAAGTGAATACTATTGAATTGCGTGACCGTGTCACAACTGGTTGGGTCTATTATTGTGAAGGGGTGCACCTATGTCAGATGATTGGTGTAAACGAGTGGACTGATTGTTGTGCCCATGTTGAAAATTTGGAAAGCGACTACTGGGACAGAAATATTGCAGTTGAACATGAAATAGAAAAAGTGATAATTGAACTGGGTGTAGAGAGTGATAACGGATTGTGAAAGTAACTGACGTCTGTAAGTTGTAAAGTTAGCAAACCAAACAAGATAGCATATATGACTGTATAAACAATTTATTTAAAACATGACATGATTGTTGTTGTTTTCAAAAGTGTTGTTTTCCGGGACAAGTTCTGTAACAAATCTATGTATGCATGCTTCGCACGAACGCAACATTAATAACATTCTTTGCACCCCTATTTAATGAAGATAACCCGATCTGCCGTTTGTGTCATTTGACCTCCCGGGTCATGCATATGTAGAGTAGCTCAGGTCAAGCTAAACAAGCTGAACGTATGCTGTGATTTGCACGTCACTTTAACAATGAGAAGTATTCGCACTACCGATGAAGTGTGTCCGATCCGAAGCTTAGTACGACGCACATCCATGACTCCGGATCTCTTGAAAAGGACTTGGGCCCCAAACGAGGCATTCTCTTCCCACAGAGGTTACTTGTCATATCTTCCTACGAACCTCTGTCCTAATACGGCCCTTTCATGGTGCGAGTGTTCAGGATTCGTCATTGGTTGCAATCAGATTTAGTTGTGCAATCAGCGACATTGTTTCAAAAGTGAGCATTCGCAAGGCCTCGGTAATTTCCGTATGATTCGGGAAAACTAGAACCTCTTCCTCTGCGCGATGCCCAAACGTTTCTTCTAGACAGAACTCAGTTATGTAATGGCGGATCAATGGCATCTCCATCGCCCTCGTTGACAACGGACAAGCTAGCCATAAAATGTCTTGTGTGTCACATCAACACAATTCCCTGCTGATGAGGGACATTTGTGGCCCCACATTTGTTTGTATTAGTCAAGCTGGATCTAAGTCGACGTAACACGTGTTCTGATTGGATAAAAAGCAGGGAGATAATTCGTGTTGCGACTTTTTGCCGCTAGGGGATTTTACGGGAACCGAGAAATATGGCCGTATTAGAACAGAGGTTCGCAGGAAGATATGACAAGTAACCTCTGTGGGAAGAGAATGCAAACGAGGATGTTTTACGTGTTTTAGGTCGTCAGTGAGGTGAAAGTTTGTAGTTGCATATTAGTTAGTTACGAGTTGCCGGACACTCCCTCGCCTTTTTGAGACTCTTTCTCACAGGTTTTAAAACAAAACAGTGCATTAAATAACATAAGATAGTCCAAATATAAATAGTTTCAAGACAAAGAATTTAAACATAATGGAAAATATTGGGAAAAATTTCCGCCCGTAGCCCCCGTTTTTTTTATCTTTAGTATTAGTGAGTTCGTATCCGCTCTGATGCATACTAACCCTAACCCTAACCCTAACCCTAACCCTAACCCTAACCCTAACCCTAACCCAACCCTTTTATTTTTATTTTCACTAACAACACCAAGTTACACTTTGACACTGGGGCGGTGGGGATAGCCTAGTGGTCCAAGCGTTGTGCACTCGCCACGCCGAAGACCCGGGTTCGATTCCCCACACGGGTACAATGTGAAGCCCATTTCTGGTGTCCCCCGCCGTGATATTGCTGAAATATTGCTAAAAGCGGCGTAAAACCATACCCACTCACTCACTTTGACATTTCAAGCGGGGGCATACGGGCGGAACGCTTACCAAATTTTGCCCATGAGCTCTGACCATGCACTGCATTCTTTACTTTATGATCCACGGAGCAGTTATGTCCCTTGTTTGCAAAGTTATGTCCCTTGTTTGATATATCGATATACGAGAAGTGATTCTCGTTTACTGTGGATAGCCACTTTAATATTGAAAGATCTCACTTTAAATGTACCGTGATTGAATAATGACAACATTCTTTATATCATTTGAAACTGCAAGGCAAAAGAAAGTATACAATTGAATACTGCATATATAAAAAAGCTACAAGGCTGAAAAAAGGCGCCGAAACGCAGCAACACATTTTTAGTAACTGTTTAACGCGTTTAAAGAACTTCCCCGTCGAGTAAACATATCTTGTTTGGTTCAGCCTCCATCAAACTTGGCGTATACGTTCTTATAATTCAGGGTAATTCAGGATAAATTCAGGACAGCGCGTTTCTAACTAAGCTGAACATTTCACAGCAAGACAAATAAAATAAGTATATTGTCTCACAATATATCTACTGATTATGATTTGATAATGGATCATGCCTCTTCAAAGACAATATTAAAATTTTGGAATAGTTTTCAATATTATGCTTCAGCTTCCTCGTATCCTCACGACAATAAAATATTGTATTTACGATATGCGAGTGTATGTGAATACAAACGTGTTATTTTGTACATAATTTATTTGTGAATTATTTCGTCGTGCGATTACGCTGAATAAATTAAATCCTATCCTGAGAAAATTCCGGTATGTAGGTTCAAATTATGTCATGCTGCTCTGTATTTGTAAATATTCAACATATGAAATACTAGGGAAGGAACTTTAACTTTCTGCAAAATGTTCTATATTTTCCCCAAATAGTTTGTATTTTTATAGATATGTGTACATAGTTGTTGATGCTGTAATAAAATCACTGGAATTGTGATGGTGTGTTTGTTTTATACATACGTAAAAAGACATAAACTACGTTTATAACGAACTTCCTTATAACGAACTGTATATTTTGCTTAAGATAGACTACGGTTATATTGAAGTGTTATTAGTGGTCCCTTTGAGGTGAGGTGAGGTGAGGTGAAATTGGGTTTAACGTCGTGCTTGAGAATATTTCGCTCATATGACGACGTGCATGCGTGTGTATGTGTGGCTGCTTGTACTAGCCCAGACTTAAGCTGGTTTTATAGTGCTAGCTCACTGAGATACCATGCCGCAGTTAAGCATGAATGCCCCACTCAGATACATTATACTGACTCGAGCCGACTAGTCCTTGTTGTACCCATTAATGCCGAGCGCCAGGCAGGGATCAACAAGTACCATATTTTAACGTCTTTTTGGTATGACGCGGCCGGGGATCGAACCTTCCGCTTTCAGGGCGGACGCTCGAACCACTACACCACGGAGGCCCTCTGGTTCTTTTGAGTTCGTATAACCGTAATTTACTGCAATAGACAACAAAAGTTGTTAAGAGTGACGTCCCTTGGTCGTGACAACAAGTTTAGTCACTATTCCAGCTATATGGCGGCTGTCTGTAAATAATCGAGTCTGGACCAGATAAGCCAGTGATCAACAGCATGAGCATCAATCTACGCAAATGGGATACGATGACATGTGTCAACCAGGTCAACCTGCCTGACCACCCGATCCTGTTAGTCACCTCAAATGACAAGCTTGGGCCAGTTTTGTCATCATGATGATGATGATGATGATGATGATGATGATGATGATGATGATGATGATGATTGACTCGTATTTCGCTCGTTTGCCCACAGGCTCTCTCTCATTCACCGACACCCTCACTCACTCAATCGCTCGTTCGCTGACACATCTCACTCACGCATTCATCCAACCTCACTCAGTAGCTCACTCTGGGAGGGGCGGTGGGGTAGCCTAGTGGTTAAAGCGTTCGCTCGTCATGCCGAAGGCCCGGGTTGGATTCCCCACATGGGTACAATGTGTGAAGCCCACTTCTGGTGTCCTCCGCCGGGATATTGCTGGAATATTGCTGAAAGCGGCGTGGAACTATTCTCATTCACTGTGAATCTTAAGAAAATTCGCACTAACGTATTTATTCAGCAAGAATGATCTAAGGAAAATCTTTTCAAATTACACGTAGTACAAACCCATTTCAATTTTTATCACTTGTGCAATTTTATTGATACTGCTGTAACGAAAACTGCATAGGTCCGGGGACCAAGAACAATATACAGGCCTTCATATCAAGTCTAGTGATCTGCACAGTAATGTGCTTCATATCACCTTCTACCATCAACCCATGGACACATGATCCAGATGACTCTTTTACAGGCACAGATGCAGAACACTCATCAGCTCAGAAATAACAAAGCATACGGTCAAACTAATAAGAATCCATAACATCTTGTAGCTGAAGCCTTCCGCCGAGTTGTTCCAGTTGGGATTGAAAGTGGAATTCCCAGTTTGGTTTGCCAGTGGTTCCGCTTCCAGGTTAGCTCCGAGATCAGCACCTGAAGATCTATTTCTCATACTGCCTTCATTTCCAACGGCTTCCTGGTCTACATTGTGTTTGTCAGAGTCATCATCCTCTGCATCATCTGCACCAGTTTTCAAAACCGCATCTTCCTCATTTTCCCAAACCCCATCTTCCTCATCTGTACCAAACTCATCTAGAGGCGCCGTGTCTTCATCACCATTCAGCTTACTCTCCTCATCTGGCGGCAAACCCATATTCTCCCCCTTTCCGTCTTTCCTGAATCCATCAGTTCCTCGCCGCGCTATACCTAGCCCCAAACCCATATTCTCCCCCTTTCCGTCTTTCCTGGATCCACCTGTTCCTCGCCGCGCTATACCTAGCCCCAAACCCATATTCTCCCCCCTTCCGTCTTTCCTGGATCCACCTGTTCCTTGCCGGTCTGTACCTCCTCCCAAACCCACGTCCTTCCCCCTTCCTTCTTTCCTGGATCTATCTGTTCCTTGCCGCATTGTACCTCCTCCCAAACCCATATTCTCCCCCCTTCCGTCTTTCCTGGATCCACCTGTTCCTTGCCGGTCTGTACCTCCTCCCAAACCCATATTCTCCCCCTTCCTTCTTTCCTGGATCTATCTGTTCCTTGCCGCATTGTACCTCCTCCCAAACCCATATTCTCCCCCCTTCCGTCTTTCCTGAATCCACCTGTTCCTTGCCGGTCTGTACCTCCTCCCAAACCCATATTCTCCCCCCTTCCTTCTTTCCTGGATCTATCTGTTCCTTGCCGCATTGTACCTCCTCCCAAACCCATATTCTCCCCTTCCTCTTCTTTCCTGGATCTATCTGTTCCTTGCCGCATTGTACCTCCTCCCAAACCCATATTCTCCCCTTCCTTCTTTCCTGGATCTATCTGTTCCTTGCCGCATTGTACCTCCTCCCAAACCCATATTCTCCCCCCTTCCGTCTTTCCTGGATCCACCTGTTCCTTGCCGCATTGTACCTCCTCCCAAACCCATATTCTCCCCCCTTCCGTCTTTCCTGGATCCATCTGTTCCTTGCCGCATCTGTACCTCCTCCCAAACCCATATTCTCCCCCTTCCTTCTTTCCTGGATCCACCTGTTCCTTGCCGGTCTGTACCTCCTCCCAAACCCATTGTCCTCCTCCCCCCTTCCTTCTTTCCTGGATCCACCTTCTCCTTGCCGGTCTGTACCTCCTCCCAAACCCATATTCTCCCCCCTTCCGTCTTTCCTGGATCCACCTTCCTCTTGCCATGAGGGATTCTTACTGTCCACAGTATTGTCATTGCCTGTCTCTGCCTGGTAATTACGAGTTCTAGTTGCTTCACCATTTATTATATCCTTGACTTCATTTATCGTCTTTACTAATCTGTTGAGTTTCTTATTCATTGGAGGTCTCCCAGTTGATAATACAGATCCCCCTGAAGTTCCTCGAAAACGAGAGTGTCCCTCCCATGGAGCACCTGCGGCTATTCCAGCACCGCCAGTCGTGCTTGTCTTGTTCGCTTCAGATGATTGATCCGTTCTACTATCGGGACGCCTTGATTCTTCATAATTGTCGAAATTATCAACGGCGGCCTTTCTTTCACTTTTATTTTCACACACTTCTAAAAACAGACGGATATCAAATATTATTTTCACATGTAATTTCCAAACATTTCCTCAATGGCTTATTTTTGTCCATGGTTTAATGTTTTGGTGGTATTTATGAACATGATATCATTGCCTGTGCGCTTAAGGAGAATCCACTGAAGGGTTTAACCTGAATAATTGAACTTTAAGGGATATTTTCACGTTAACCTTTAACGAAGCGTGACAAAGAGACAATATGCTTTCAGGGATTCCATAGATCAACGTTATCTGGAGCTTATATCAAGTTCAAAATCATGGAACAATGGGACAAGTGTATCGAGTAAAGTGCTTATCTTACCTCGTGACCCATTTTATATATAACAACCCAAAATATAGAAAACAGCAAACTGAGTAATATTCGAGTGCAACATGTTCGTCAGAGATACCTGGAGGACATTTTTGCATGCATGCGTGTCTACCAGCAGGCAGTGGTGTGTTGAGAGTGTTGGTAACCGAGAGGCGACATGTTGCGGCGGCACTGGCGAGGCAAGGGAGGTACGTCCCATAGGAACTGGAATTAAACACGAGCTGTAGATACATACTGCTCACACTATACTTCTGGGGTGGCCACACACACACACACACACACACACACACACACACACACACACACACACACACACACACACACACACACACACACACACACACACACTACTCTCTTTATCTCTCACTCTCTCTCTCTCACTCGCTTCCCTCCCTCTCTCTCTCTATCTCTCGGGAAATAAGGAAGTGATTGTCATGTGTAGAATATGTAGTTGTGTTATTGGTCCCATCTGACAGGGACACAGTCTCCTACCTACTTACCTACAGATTGATCCAGGATCTTCTGAATTTGCCTTTCGTGAAAACTCGTCTCTACATTGCGCCATCATCGGGCATATGTTTTCTGTTTGGTCGATGCACAGGATGGCAGGCAACCCTGAAGCAGTCGTTAAATAATTTTATGAATGTATCACTATCAGTGCCAAACCCTCAACACCTGACGTGATCGGTGATCACTGACATACTCAACTAGATAGTGAACACCTGAAGTCATCGGTGATCACTGACATACTCACCTGGATGGTGAACACCTGACGTCATCGGTGATCACTGACATACTCACCTTGATGGTGAACACCTGACGTCATCGGTGATCACTGACATACTCACCTAGATGGTGAACACCTGACGTCATCGGTGATCACTGACATACTCACCTTGATGGTGAACACCTGACGTCATCGGTGATCACTGACATACTCACCTAGATTGTGAACACCTGACGTCATCGGTGAACACCTGACATACTCAACTGGATAGTGAACACCTGACGTCATCGGTGATCACTGACATACTCACCCGGATGGTAAATAACTGACGCGATCGGTGATCACTGACATACCCAACTGGATGGTGAACACCTGACGTCAACGGTGATCACTGACAAACTCAACTGGATGGTGAATAACTAACGTCATCGGTGATCACTGACATACTCAACTGGATGGTGAATAACTGACGTCATCGGTGATCACCGACATACTCAACTGGATGGTGAACACCTGACGTCATGGGTGATCATTGACATACTCAACTGGATAGTGAACACCTGACGTCATCGGTGATCACTGACATACTCACCTGGATGGTAGTGAATAACTACGCGTCATCGGTGATCACGACGATCGGTGATCTGACGTCATCGGTGATCAATGACATACCCAACTGGATGGTGAACACCTGACGTCATCGGTGATCATTGACATACTCACCTGGATGGTAAATAACTGACGCGATCGGTGATCACTGACATACCTTACTGGATGGTGAACACCTGACGTCATCGGTGATCACTGACATACTCAACTGGACGGTGAACAAGTGACGTCATCGGTGATCACTGACATATTCAACTGTATAGTGAATAACTAACGTCATCGGTGATCACTGACATACTCAAGTGGATGGTGAATAACTGACGTCATCGGTGATCACTGACATACTCAACTGGATGGTGAACACCTGACGTCATCGGTGATCACTGACATACTCAACTGGATGGTGAATAACTGACGCGATCGATGATCACTGACATATTCAACTGTATAGTGAATAACTAACGTCATCGGTGATCACTGACATACTCAACTGGATGGTGAATAACTGACGTCATCGGTGATCACTGACATACTCAACTGGATGGTGAACACCTGACGTCATCAGTGATCACTGACATACTCAACTGTATAGTGAATAACTGACGCGATCAATGATCACTGACATATTCAACTGTATAGTGAATAACTAACGTCATCGGTGATCACTGACATACTCAACTGGACGGTGAATACCTGACGTCATCGGTGATCACTGACATACTCAACTGGATAGTGAACACCTGACGTCATCGGTGATCACTGACATACTCAACTGGACGGTGAACACCTGACGTCATCGGTGATCACTGACATACTCAACTGCATAGTGAATAACTATCGTCATCGGTGATCACTGACATACTCAAGTGGATGGTGAATAACTAACGTCATCGGTGATCACTGACATACTCAACTGGACGGTGAACACCTGACGTCATCGGTGATCACTGACATACCCAACTGGATGGTGAACACCTGACGTCAACGGTGATCACTGACAAACTCAAGTGGATGGTGAATAACTAACGTCATCGGTGATCACTGACATATTCAACTGTATAGTGAATAACTAACGTCATCGGTGATCACTGACATACTCAACTGGATGGTGAATAACTGACGTCATCGGTGATCACTGACATACTCAACTGGATAGTGAACACCTGACGTCATCGGTGATCACTGACATACTCAACTGTATAGTGAATAACTGACGCGATCGGTGATCACTGACATACTCAACTGGACGGTGAACACCTAACGTCATCGGTGATCACTGACATACTCAACTGGATAGTGAACACCTGACGTCATCGGTGATCACTGACATACTCAACTGGACGGTGAACAAGTGACGTCATCGGTGATCACTGACATATTTTACTGTATAGTGAATAACTAACATCATCGGTGATCACTGACATACTCAAGTGGATGGTGAACACCTGACGTCATCGGTGATCACTGACATACTCAACTGGATGGTGAACACCTGACGTCATCGGTGATCACTGACATACTCAACTGCATAGTGAATAACTATCGTCATCGGTGATCACTGACATACTCAAGTGGATGGTGAATAACTAACGTCATCGGTGATCACCGACATACTCAACTGGATAGTGAACACCTGACGTCATCGGTGATCACTGACATACTCACCGGATGGTAAATAACTGACGCGATCGGTGATCACTGACATACCCAACTGGATGGTGAACACCTGACGTCAACGGTGATCACTGACAAACTCAACTGGATGGTGAATAACTAACGTCATCGGTGATCACTGACATACTCAACTGGATGGTGAATAACTGACGTCATCGGTGATCACTGACATACTCAACTGGATAGTGAACACCTGACGTCATCGGTGATCACTGACATACTCAACTGGATAGCGAATAACTATCGTCATCGGTGATCACTGACATACTCAAGTGGATGGTGAATAACTAACGTCATCGGTGATCACTGACATACTCAACTGGACGGTGAATACCTGACGTCATCGGTGATCACTGACATACTCAACTGGATAGTGAACACCTGACGTCATCGGTGATCACTGACATACTCAACTGGACGGTGAACACCTGACGTCATCGGTGATCACTGACATACTCAACTGCATAGTGAATAACTAACGTCATCGGTGATCACTGACATACTCAACTGGATGGTGAAAACTGACGTCATCGGTGATCACTGACATACACTACGATGGTGAATAACTAACGTCATCGGTGATCACTGACATACTCCAACTGGATGGTGAATAACTAACGTCATCGGTGATCACTGACATACTCAACTGGATGGTGAATACCTGACGTCATCGGTGATCACTGACATACTCAACTGGATGGTGAACAACTGACGTCATCGGTGATCACTGATATACTCAACGGTGAACACCTGACGTCATCGGTGATCACTGACATACTCAACTGGATGGTGAATAACTGACGTCATCGGTGATCACGACATACTCAACTGGATGGTGAATAACTGACGTCATCGGTGATCACTGACATACTCAACTGGATGGTGAACAACTGACGTCATCGTCATGATCACTGACATACTCAACTGATGGTGAATAACTGACGTCATCGGTGATCACTGACATACTCAACTGGATGGTGAATAACTGACGTCATCGGTGATCACTGACATACTCAACTGGATGGTGAATAACTGACGTCATCGGTGATCACTGACATACTCAACTGGATAGTGAACACCTGACGTCATCGGTGATCACTGACATACTCACCTGGATGGTAAATAACTGACGCGATCGGTGATCACTGACATACCCAACTGGATGGTGAACACCTGACGGTGAACACCTATCATCGGTGATCACTGACACTCAACAACGTCATCGGTGATCACTGACATACTCAACTGGATGGTGAATAACTGACGTCATCGGTGATCACTGACATACTCAACTGGATGGTGAATAACTAACGTCATCGGTGATCACTGACATACTCAACTGGATGGTGAACACCTGACGTCATCGGTGATCACTGACATACTCAACTGGACGGTGAATAACTGACGTCATCGGTGATCACTGACATACTCAACTGGATGGTGAACAACTGACGTCATCGGTGATCACTGACATACTCAACTGGATGGTGAACAACTGACGTCATCGGTGATCACTGACATACTCAACTGGACGGTGAACACCTGATCATCGGTGATCACTGAACTCAACTGGATGGTGAATAACTGACGTCATCGGTGATCACTGACATACTCAACTGGATGGTGAATAACTGACGTCATCGGTGATCACTGACATACTCAACTGATCGGTGTGAACACCTGACGTCATCGGTGATCACTGACATACTCAACTGTATAGTGAATAACTGACGCGATCAATGATCACTGACATATTCAACTGTATAGTGAATAACTAACGTCATCGGTGATCACTGACGTACTCAACTGGATGGTGAATAAGTAACGTCATCGGTGATCACTGACATACTCAACTGTATAGTGAATAACTAACGTCATCGGTGATCACTGACATACTCAACTGGATGGTGAATAACTAACGTCATCGGTGATCACTGACGTACTCAACTGGATGGTGAATAAGTAACGTCATCGTTGATCACTGACGTACTCAACTGGATGGTGAGCACCTGACGTCATCGGTGATCACTGACATACTCAACTGGATGGTGAACATTTGAGCGGGCTAGGCGGCTGACTTTGTGTGCTAGCGATTAGGTGCCTGACTCTGAGGGTGTGCGACCGCCTCCGTGGTGTAGTGGTTAGAGCGTCGCGGGTTCGATCCCCGACCGCGTCATACCAAAAGACGTTAAAATATGGTACTTGTTGGTCCCTGCCTGGCGCTCGGCATTAATCGGTACAACAAGGACTGGTCGGCTCGGAGTCAGTATAATGTATCTGAGTGCCTTACTGCGGCATGGTATCTCAGTGGCCTAGCACTATAAAACCAGCTTAAGTCTGGGCTAGTACAAGCAGCCGCACATACACATGCACACGCATGCACGTCGTCATATGAGCGAAATATTCTCAAGCACGACGTAAAACCCAATTTCACCTCACCTCAACTCACCTGAGGGTGTGGGTTCGAATCTCGGATGGGACTCAACCCAACAACAGTACAAGAATCTGTACTTTACTAAGAAAGAAGAGGCCCAAATATAACATATGGTAACAGCCATTAGTCGTATCTCAAAGAATGATAATTCCGTCAAATAATTTTCTCTCTTTCTTGGAAAAAAAAAAAAGGACTAAAATTAAATCTGTCCTTTTAGGGGACCACGTTACAGGAGACTCTGTGAAGCAACTTACCTATCGCAAGCATACAAAACAGCCTTGGTACGGAAAACTCCATGGAGGCGTCACGACGCTGTGGACTCGCTTTGCTCTTTGAGAGTTATTGGGAACACAGGTTGTTGTACCGGCCAACGGTTCTTTACTCGGGTGCACATTGAACATAATGTTCTCAGTTTTAATGTGATGTTGAATAAAAACATAGCCCATTTGGTAACCTGATGAATGGTAATTTAGAATAACTTCTCTCACGTGGAATGTTGCGTGGCCTGCAGTTGTTACCGATCTGTTTTGAATGCGTCTGAAATTCAGTGTACTTTTCATGTGTTTCATTATGACGTTGTTTGTCAACATTTGCCTGGCGTATAAATGCATGTATACCATTCGTCCGTTCTTAGTTTCTTTTTCTATTTTTATTTTTTTATTTTTATAACATAATGTTTGAATGAATTACTTTACTTTATTAATGCTCCATCAATTCCCGAACCGTTCTTCCGTTTATGTGTTTTGTTATCTGTGCACATGAAACAATTTTGGGTGCTGTATTCCCTTCGTATTGCTGTGAGCTTGTTAAAAACGCTAAATAAGATCTACACTGTTTTCATTCGTCCTCATTTTGAATATGCGTGTGAATTATGGGGTGGGTGTACAGCTGATCAAACTAACTCCTTAGAACAGTTACAGTTAGAAGCAGCTCGTATAGTGACAGGACTTCCAAACTATACTTCTCGTAAACATTTGTATTTTGAAACTGGTTGGGAAACCCTTAGTGAACGTAGAAGAAAAAGAAAACTTTGCTTATTTTATAAGATTCTTCACAATATTGCACCATCATACCTTCAGGAATTACTACCTACATATGTTGGCCAAAAATCATCTTGTAGCCTTCGCAACTCTTTAAACTTCTCCCTTCCATTTACGAGATTGAAACTTTCCTTATCATCTTTTTTTCCTACTATACGAATGTGGAACAAAGTTCCCGTAGAAATAGGAAATATAGATTCTTTAGCAGGGTTTAAATTGAAAATTCAAAATAAAATAAATGCAGCCCCACCTTTCTTTTGGTCTGGTACAAGGAAACTGAACATTATTCACACAAAACTAAGGTACAATACAAGTCCGCTTAATTACGCGTTATTCAGAATTGATTTAAGATCAGATGCTTCTTGTACTTGTGGTTGTTCTTGTGAAAATTCATGGCATTATCTTTTAGAATGTTCTTTGTACACAACGCAGCGTAAAGATTTGTTTGCAAATGTGAATACTGTCGTTAAACATCGCATACCCATCAATCTAGATTTATTGTTATTTGGTCATGTTACACTATCACTATATGAAAATGAATTATTATTTGAACATGTACATATATATATAAAGCTCACTGAAAGATTTTTGTAGGTTTATTCTTGTATATACTATACACATCCTCTTTAAATACCTTGTGAATTCCTTCCACAAATCCCTGTTGTCAATGTTTCTTATATTGTAAATATGACATATGTAACTTCTGGGAAAGGGCGTTCCTAAGTTGGATAACTTGTGCCCAATCCATTTCATTTTCGAATAAAATATGTTTAAAGTATAGACTGCGTAGAGCTCACTCACTCACACATCCAATGACGTCTTGTCTCACATCATGATGACGTAATAAGGTACAGGATGAGCAAACTCTCTATGGCGCGCACACGCACACGCACACGCACACGCACGCGCACATGCAGGTACTCTCGCGCATGCCCGCTGCCACAATCACACACACGTGCACGTACACACAGATTCACTATCTCTCACACAGTTACAGTGAGTGAGTGAGTTTGATTTTACGCCGCTTTTAGCAATATTCCAGCAATATCACGGCGGGGGACACCAGAAATGGGCTTCACACATTTTACCCATGTGGGGAATCGAACCCGGGCCTTTGGCGTGACGAGCAAACGCTTTACCCACTAGGCTACTCCACGGCCCCCTCACACAGTTACAATCACACATTTGTTCACAAACGCTCACACCATCACACTCACACGCTCATGCGCGCGCACGCACACATACACACAACTATTGTAAGCCACACCACATATAAAACATATAGAAAGTCATAAAACCTGTTTCTCCTGAGTAGACGAATAGAGGTTCTCCAAGTCTGTCATTCAGACCCAGAAGCAAATATATCGAAGAAATCCCATGCTAGAGTATAATATGCAAGTATGATTAAGAATGTACATTGGCACCTTTTTATCATATTTTACAGAGGTAATTCAAGAGTTGTTTATTTTCTGTAAAGAGTGTTCATTTCACGGACTAGATTTAGTAAAAGGCTCTATCCTCTACAGTCAAAGACAGCAGTTCGTGAAAATGACGAAAGTACCTTGGCTCCTTTTTCATTATATATTTTACTGAGTTAATTTAAGAACAGTTTTTTTAAGTATGTTCATTTCACAGACTAGATTTCAGTCAAAGGTTTTCCTCTCTCCCAAAGGCCCACATGGGTACATTTCCGGACACGTGAAGATCCGGGTTAGAATTGGTCTTCAGTAACCCATGCTTGTCGTAAGAAGCGACTAACGGAGTCGGGTGGTCAGTGCCATCGTTTCCGAATTGGTGTAGATCGATGTTCATGCTGTTGACCATTGGCTTGTCTGGTCCAGACTCGACTATTTACCGCCCCCATATCGCTGGAATATTGCTGAGTGAGCGTTACACAACCCAACAATACTGCTGTCCCCAGCGGTGATGTTGCTGGAATATTGCTGAGTGAGCGTTACGCAACCTAACCTATACTGCTGTCCCCAGCGGTGATGTTGCTGGAATATTGCTGAGTGAGCGTTAAACAACCCAACCTATACTGCTGTCCCCAGCGGTGATGTTGCTGGAATATTGCTGAGTGAGCGTCACACAACCCAACCTATACTGCTGTCCCCAGCGGTGATGTTGCTGGAATATTGCTGAGTGAGCGTTACACAACCCAACAATACTGCTGTGCCCAGCGGTGATGTTGCTGGAATATTGCGAAAACATACTCATTCACACACACGCTAGATTTCCCTTCAAGGTTCTCTCTGCAGTTAATAGGGGTTAATGAGGTAGGATGGAGAATGTGTTCTCTGATACCTCTCTCTGACACTTCTACTCTGTGGCGCGGAGTTACAGTAATGAGACGTGATCACGACATTTCCCCACTCTGTAATGGGTACAATTAATACTAACCAGTATGGAATGTGTCGTATCAAGTACTTCCAACATACGTATGTACGCTCCAGGTGAGGTTAAGTGAAGTGAGGCTTAGCGCTGCGTTGTGGTTTTTAATAACGGAGAGCAAGTCATTCTGAGAAGGTACACTGGTATTACATAACATACAGCCTAACACGGTTGTGTCGAACTTACGGTTGTGTTGATGTAAAATCCTGATCTGATCGTGATTTTTTCTCTTTTGATGTTTTTTACGATTGCATCGATGTAAAATCCTGGTCTGTTAGTGATTTTTTTTCTCTTTTCACTTATCTTACGGCTGTGTCGATGTAAAATCCTGGTCTGTTCGTGATTTTTTTTCTCTTTTGATTTATTTTACGATTGTATCGATGTAAAATCCTGGTCTGTTCGTGATTTTTTTCTCTTTTCATATATCTTACGGCTGTGTCGACGTAAAATCCTGGTCTGTTTGTGATTTTGTTCTCTTTTCATTTATTTTCGATAGTGTCGCACTTCCGGTTGTGTCGATGTAAAATCTGGGCCTGTTCGTCTTGTTTTCCATTTTTATTTGTTTTACGGCTGTGTCGAATCTCTGATATTATTATTACACATATCCCTTCAAGTTCGACACACCCATGTGTGGCTGTTATCGACCCGGTGGATCAATACTCGGGCTTCCGTCTACAACTACCGAGGTGAAGGTACAATGTTTTCATTGGGGATGAAACTGATGTTGGAGTTAGATACAAGGATACAAAAGCATATATCTGAGTTTCACCATACACAAACGCACTCAGGCCAAATTAAATCGCTAAAAACTTACAAAAGTAAGGTTGACGGGCAAAGTTCTGCCTTCTTCTGCTCATCCATTTAATAACCGCGGAATATAACTGGGGCAGCGGGTAGCTGATTGGGGATCTTGCAACCTGTCCAGCCCAAAATAGTGGTCATCGGGAAGACATTAGCGGACTAAATGCGACATCGCACTTAAGAAACTATTTGGAGAATATTTTACATACGTTGACGCCACAACAACTGGAGCTGTGTCCAAGCGAAGCGCAGCAGACCCCAGGGACCAGTCTGACTGGAGCTCTGAACTGAGTGAAAACGTCCAAAAAGTATACATAAGAATTATTTTGTACAATTTTGGCCCCCCAAAACCCAAAGTCTAATGGTGCCACTTGGACACAAAAATCGTATATATTCTTAATCCGAAAATCCCCCGTTATTCAAAATCACACCAGCTTGATAGCCTCTCTCTTATACAATGTCATTGTAACACGTATCAATAAATAATAATAAATGAAATAATCATAATCATTCATTTATATTGTGGACCTTTCGACATTTATTCTAAGACCAAACGTTACGCGAAGCGACCATGCGTCTATCATCGCGGAATCTCCACTGAGACAGACATTTGGGTAGGAAACCTTCCTTAACCCTGGTTATCAGTTAAGTCGGGCTTAACGCTGGGATCAAACACTACTTAGGTACGAGGGTTCTTATTCCCTTGGAGAAAACCTATGCTTGCCGTAAGAAGCGACAAACGGGATCGGGTGGTCAGGCTCACTGACTTGGTTGACACATGTCATTGGATCCCAATTGCGAAGACCAATGCTCATGCTGTTGATCACTGGATTGTCTGGTCTAGACTCTATTATTTACAGACTGCCGCCAATTTGCTGAAATATTGCTGAGTGCGGCTTTAAACATCAACCAACCAACCTAAAACATCAACCAACCAACCAACCAACCAACCAACCTTGGAGAGACCAGAATCAACGAAATTAGCCCATGAAAAAGTGATACAAGCGTACTTAAAATATTTAATTCCGGGACAAGCCGAATAGCGATTTTCTTGGAGGTGAGGTGAGGTGAAGTGAAATTGGGTTTAACGTCGTTCTTGAGATATATTTCGCTCATATGACGACGTGCATGCGTGTGTATGTGCGGCTGTTTGTACTAGCCCAGACAGAAGCTGATGTTATAGTGCTAGCCTACTGAGATACCATACCGCAGTGAAGCATGAATACACCCACTCAGATACATTGTTGTACCCATTAATGCCGAGCGCCAGGCAGGGACCAACAAGTACCAAATATTAACTTCTTTTGGTATGACGGGGTCGGGGATCGAACCCACGACCTTCCACTCTCCGGGCGGACGCTCTAACCACTACACCACGGAGGCGGTTGTTACGACAAGGGACGAGTGGTGACGAATGATAAGGCATCTGATGACATTCTCTCTCATATCCATCATTTAGAATGTGTTTGAGCTGTTTTCAAAAACATTCATTCTATACTGTAGTGTTCACCGATGCAAAATCTAAGTCAGTTCTGATAACTAAATTGAAACACCTCATATAGTACAATTCCGTACTCATGTCGGCATTTAATGCTTTATTCTTCTGTGATCTACGGACAATATTATGTCGAAAATAGGTACATAAGAGCTGGGTATTTACGGATATCTGCCAAAAGCGAAATCACGAGCCTTGACAATATTTCCATGTAGATTTCTCTGCTGTTCCTCTCTTTGCGCCCCTCCCTCGTAACAAATAGTGAACTGTGTCAAAATTTTAATGATAGTTTGTTAAACAACTTTTTTAATTTTAGGACATAAATTCTGCAAACAAATCACAGAATTGGTCCGATGTTTTGTTTAAAATCAGTGTTTCATCGAGGATTATATGTTTAGTAGTTTTAATAGTAGTAGTAAGAATGCAATTCATCACTCCGATTTTGAGCCAAACGGACTATAACGGGACTTGATAGATGCATTTCATCCTGACCAAATTGCGTAGATCGATGCCCATGATGTCAATCACTGGATTGTCTGGTCCAGACTCGAATATTTACAGACTTACAGAAACAACGTCACCTCGTAAGACCATGCAGCCACGTCTGCAATTAACTAATTCTAACGAGGCAGTCGAAACAGGGAAATGAAAATAGTACCAATGCCTCTCTACATGTGGTATATCTTACTTATAGGGGCGGTGGGGTAGCCTAGTGTTTCAAGAGTTTGCTCGTCACGCCAAAGACCTGGGTTCGATTCCCGTCATGGGTACAATGTGTGAAGCCCATTTCTGGTGTCCGCCGAGGTGATATTTGCTGGAATATTGTTAAAAGCGGCGTAAAACGAAAGTCACTCACTCCTGCTTGTAGCTAAGCAGCGTGACACAACAGCCTGGATAGTCTAAAGCTGCTGACAGTATGGCCACATTACTCCCATCCTGGGTGATTAACACAAGCTACACCAATCCGACAGGGAATCAGTTATAGGAGTCACGTCCATCGATGCTAATCTGAGTGAGTGAGTGAGTGAGTTTGGTTTTACGCCGCTTTTAGCAATATTCAAGCAATATCACGGCGGGGGACACCAGAAATGGGCTTAACACATTGTACCCATGTGGGGAATCGAACCCGGGTCTTCGGTGTGACGAGCGAACGCCTTAACCACTAGGCTACCCCACCGCTCCCGATGCTAATCTGAAGACCCGCTGTGATATTGTTGGAATATTGCTAAAAGCGGCGTAAAACTATCTGCACTCACTCATCTGAAGATGCTCCCCAGTATCTGTATGATCTGGGCCCCGATCCACAGATGAGTTCGTGCGATATTCATAAGTCTATTGTAAATTGTACAGTTACGACAGGTCGTAACGTTACGAATGCTTTGGGGATCGTGAATCATCATCGTTAGATTGTTTTACGGTCCCAATCCATAAAGCGTTCGTAAAGTTACGACCTATCTAACCATATACTTTATCATTAGTTTACGGATGACATAGTTCTTCGAACATTTTGTGGATCGGGCCACTGATAGCTGAATCTCAACCAGCAAGATCACTGAGATCGGAAAAGATTTCTGCTGAAAATTCCATCTCTGAAACCCGTGAATAATGGCCAACGATATGTGCCTATAATGCAAACAGCAGACTGGAGCAATCCCCTTACATCTTAGACAATCTCCAACTTTCGATTTCTTCAAATCTCACCCCGAGTCCTATCTATTTCAAACTGCCTTTCAAGACTGACTTTTCATTTCAACGACTTTGTGCACTTAGAGCATGGATTAATACGCTTAATAAATTTATCATTAGGCCAGACCAATTTCATTTCTTACTTTACGGATTTTTGTCCTCAGAAAATCTAAGGGCAGGAGGGAAAAATCACCAGTCAAAGTAATATTCCTTCTAAATACTAAAAGTATTTTACTTTTGGGAATTTATGAAGTGTATATGGGGCGAAGCAATCTAAAACCAATTCTTAGAATTTTACATTTTTGGCGAATAAAAACATTAGGATTTTATTTATTGAGCGGGGAAAATTAATTTTTATTTATTTTCTTATTCTTGGAAAAATACTACCGGCGGATCCGTAAAACAAGAAATAAAACTGACCTGGGCTCATTACATGTGCCAGACTCGGACACTAATTCGTTACATTCAACTACAGAAAAAGTAGGTCGTATTAATAACCCTTTTCTGTGTGAATTACTTGCCGAGGCAAACAAATTTAAAGCACTACGTCATTGTGGATGCTATGGATGAAATTTCGCTGCACACGCTTGTTGATTACCTGGCAAGTGGTCCACCTCGTAAAAAATAGCGAAAAGTAACAACAAAATAATGATCGTTTGATAACAACTTTTTTATTCGGGTGTCCAAAATTATGAGACAAATCATCAGAGTTGGTCTGTCGATTTCATGTGAATGTGCAAAATTTGGTTTTGTTGCATTTATTAGATTTTGTGTTAGTGAGCAATTTATAGGTCTCAAATGAAATCAAACGGACTTTACACAGAGTGTGAATGTGTGAGTGAATGTCTATGTCTGATTTTATGAAAAAAAGAAACCTCAGAAATTCCTTCCGGATTCTTTAATGCAATGTGGCAACTGTTACCCTGGACTGTTACCCTGCAACTGTTACCCTCCATATATGTAAGAGGCAGTTTTGTAACACAAAGATTATTTTTTTCAATTAAAAAAAAATTGATTATTTTATTTTTCGATATGACAAATACCCCAGTCGGTACCAGTTATGGTTTGCGGGGTAAAGCTGCAGTTGTGTGACAGGTTTGAAAAGGCCTCTTCCGTATTCCGAAAACAACACATACATCACTTGCTGATCGGTATTCATCAAATTTTGATCCAACAAATAGTGCACCGCGGTCTTATACTCCTTCTCGAGCTGCAGCAAAATGTCCCGAGTGCCGATATACATCCCTCCACCAATCCACACTTTATTATTGTGTACAATGTTGATGAAGTCAAGGTTCATTTCCGGTTCCGCTATCTCTGTGACGGCAACGAGGCTCGAGTTAAAATCAGGCGGCGCTATGAGCACAAATGGGTCCTTCAGATTGTAGACGTCACGGAAATACCCGATGTCCAACCAGCAGTAGAATTTTGTCTTAAAGAAATCATGTTTTAAGGTGTCGGCAAGGAGCTCGAATTTGGCATGCTGAGCCGAGGAATACGCAGGTTTCACTGTGTTTGGATAATGACGGGGATAATTCTCCTGCTTGTATATTTTCTGTATTCTACTGATAATGTCAAAGCTCCATAAATTATTCCTATTGACGAGAAATAATTTCGTCAGTCTGGTTGTGGTTTTTCGAACATTTTTCATGTGGTTATAAAACCTTCTTGAATCCGTGTAAATCACCATGGGGTTAAACATTTGACCGTAGAAGCTAGCCCACTGTTCGTAAAGCTGGCGCCGCAAGAGTCGTCTCCCCTTGACGAAGTCTCCGATGTCGAAGTAGGCAGTGACGACGGTCATGTTGCCTGTAATGTTGCCGGCTTGGTAGACTCTGTGACCGGCGTCGGAGTATATGACGAGAGACAGGTTCCTGGTGATCTGAACCGTCCCACCATGGATATCCTCGGGGTACTGATCCTGTAAACAAACAAGAGACATTGTTTAATGGTTGTATGTCAGTGTTGTTTAACGCCGCAATCAGCAATAGGGCCCGTGAGCAATGGGGGTACGGTGGGCGAGCTGGCTAAGGCGCCAGGCTAATGATCCACCAAGGTTGAGGTGCCGGAATCGAGCCCACCTGTGACCGGGTGTAAAAACCTTGGAGTCAACTTTGTGTGCAGACTCTTTCAGTGTTGTCACAACCCCTAGTGTACAGTACACAACCCTGTGCACTTAAAAGAACCAACGAATCCGTTGGTATATGACCAGATGGTGGCCACATGAATACGTGCAAACGCCTAGTTGCGGGTACAGCAACGTGCAGTAAACTTAGACAAAGTACTGTGACTATGTGTCCCAGACCACCCAGCTGTGAATGGGTACCTCGTTAGGATGAGAAAGCCACAATAACGCGGTGCGCCTAGTGGCAGCAAGAGTCGTATACTCCCCAGGGAGTTGAGATTGATAATAGGATGTGCCGTTGAGATTGACCTCCAATGATGGAGGGAAAAATACCAGCGCCTTGAGCATGCACTAGCTGCGTGGATATGAGTGCTATATAAATATCCTAAAATAATAATAATGATAAAGTAGGTGACGGCACTTCGCGAGACCTTAGTACTGCCGGTGACAAACAACGTATAATACATTTTCGAATGGTCTCATGGTTGTCAGTCGACAGTAGGGAACCGATAATCCTTGCACGAATAACAAATTTCCGATCTACCCATCCCCAAATTAGCCAACTATTACGACTGTCAACAGCTATGACAGCCACGCAAGGTTGTACACTTGGTCCGGTCTAGTAAAGTCATATTTTGCGGTCGCGCAATTTGGAATCAGGGCCTCCTTTAACAAAACACTAAGGTGATCGTAAGTCACTAAGATAACCTCAGTGCAATGTTAAAGAATAGGAGTTACGGTTAACTTTTGTAGAGGTTGCTCGTGAAAGGAGCCCCAGAACTGCTGGTTCTTGAATATATACTAGGCACATAAAGAAACTGTGCATACAAAAATTTAAAATCTAAAGTTATCAAACCTGTGTAGACACATAAGAATTTAAACTCAGAGATTAGTGACATGTATCCAATATGCATGCACGTGCCACGTTCCGTGACGTCAGTGGGTTCGTCCTTGAGACGTGCAATACGTTGTTGCACGTGCATTCCGGGAAAGAGAATCAGAGCAAATGAATGCCACACAATACTGTCACTTTGGAAAGCTCAACCCCTGCCCTTGCGATCGTGCAAAAAATTAAACGGCTATTGAAACGCATAGCATGCCAAGGCTCACGTCTGCACAACGTCATGAGGCCATTGGGATGGTCCGTGGGGGAATGTCTCAACGACAAGTGGCTGCACATTTCCACTGCCACCGGAACACCATTTCTGCACTGGTGAGACGCTACCAGAACACAAATGACGTCATCGATCGGCCACGTTCTGGACGTCCACGTGTAAGAACGCCAAGACAGGACATATGGATAAGGGGAATCATGTCCGCAGACCCTTGTTTTGGTGGAGAAATGTTGTTTTTACAGATGAGTCCAGGTTTAACATTTCCCATAGTGATGGACGTCAACGTGCCTATAGACGCGTGGGAGAACGTTATGCACAGGCCTGTCAGGAATCGCTTTGGTGGTGGTTCCGTGATGATTTGGGTTGGAATAACAGCACGCCAAAGAACTCCTTTGGTGATTGTTCAGGGCAACTTAACTGATGTGGGCTACAGGGATCAGATTCTTCGACCTGTGGCAATTCCTTTTCTGCAACGTCATGGCCCTGGGTTAACATTCCAACAGGACAATGCCCGCCCTTATACGGCAAGGGTTGCTATGGATTTCTTGCAACACCACAACGTTGACTTACTGCCTTGGCCTGCAAATTCACCGGATCTCTCCCCGATAGAGCATGTTTGGGACGAGGTGGATCGACGTCTACGCCGTCTTCCTAATCCGCCAGATAACGTCCTTGACCTTGCAACAGAACTTGAGAGAATCTGGCGTGACATCCCACAAGCCTTCCTTGCACGTTTGATAGGCTCTATGCGTCGTCGATGCACTGCTGTTCTCAATGCCGATGGTGGACATACCCGTTTCTGAGCTTGTGACATGGTCGTTTGACCCCTGTCCCGCTTGTGGACTCGTGACGTCATTGTGATTGACTTTTCAATTGAAATTCTCCCGACTTGTTATGGTCTCATGATCCCTCCATTAAAGTTTATATGTACCTTTGACATTGTTATCGTACTTATCAACTGGGATAATATTTTGACAATGCACAGTTTCTTTATGTGGCTAGTATATATATGCTTGTCACCGGAAATCTAATACCAGAAGTAAACTGGGACCCGTCTCGCATATCGCAAGTTGGCACACGCAAAGGGCGCCTGGAACCAGCTTAGTACCGGAAGTAGCGAGACTTACCGGCCCTTAATTCCAGCTGTATGACGGTGGCCAGTAATTACGCAGTGGGAGTAAGTGATGCACCCTGACAACCACACCCGTCAAGATCCGGGTTAGATTTGATCTTCACCAACCCATGCTTGTCGTAAAAGGTGACAAACGGGATCGGGTGGTCAGCCTCGCTGACTTGGCTGACACATGTCATCGAATCCCATTTGCGTAGATCGATGCTCGTGCTGTTGATCACTGGATTGTCTGGTCCAGACTCGATTATTTGCAGACTGACGCCATACAGCTGGAATATTGCAGAGTTCAACGCTAAACAAAACAAACAAACAAACAAACCCTGGCCAACGATTCATTCCATTTACTCTTATGTCCCGTGTGGTATTCTTTCACTTCCCCCTTTCAAGTCGGTTACTACGGAAGCGTATTTATGCCATCATCTCAATCTACGAAGACGATACGTTCTCAGAAACGAATAAAATATCATGTATAATGACGATCTTCTAGGAGATGAAAGTATCATCGAAGTAGATGAAGGTATTATCTAGGAACATGAAAGTATCTTCCACGAAGAGGGGCGGTTGGGTCGCCTAGTGGTTAAAGCGTTCGCTCGTCACGCCGAAGACCCGGGTTCGATTCCCCACATGGGTACATTGTATGAAACACATTTCTGGTGTTCCCCGCCGTGATAATCCTGGAATATTGCTAAAAGCGGCGTAAAACCGAACTCACTCACTCAGTCACCCTACCAGGAAGATGAAAGTATTTTCTGCGTAGATGAAAGCATAATCTGCAGATATGACAAAAAACATTTTAGACTGTGGCTAAAATCCGACTCCACAGATAACTGCTGCTTTCCAGCTTACCCTTTCAAGTGGATACCTACTGTACCGGAATAGAGTAACACGCTCAGTTTCGCGTGATTTATCGTGATTTCGCGTGATTTCTCGTGATTTCGCGTGATTCACGGACTAACCTGTCGTGCCTGTCAAAGATTATACTAGCAGTGAGTGCATCTTCAACGAAGTCAATATCGACGTACGTATCCGATGTCATCAGCATAAACAGATAAATGCGCTCAGATTTCTTCTTAAAAGCGACCTTGACCTTGATCGAGTAACGCGCAGCTTCAACTCATAACAGTCACGTGACTGTAGACCTTTACCTGGATGATAAGCAAGTGATCGTAATGTTTATTGGTCATAATTTGAAAAGCACACTTTGCAACGTTTGCCATTAAGAATAATAAAACACTTTATCGCTGTTATGGCTTGTCTGAACTTTAGAAGCATGTGCACATACGTAGCTATCTTCGTTAAATATTCATCTTTATATTTCATCGTTCTGTTTCAAGTGGCGAAAAATCTAGAACTTACTGATCATTAGTTTAACTCCTTTAGGTGTTCGGATTCGCCAACTCTGATTTCGATTTTTCAGGAAGGGCACTCAAACACGTACTCGGTATTCACCCCGCACCATGACAGATTGTTCTGAGCTACGGATTCCATGGAGATCCATCTTGTGTTGTTTCAATTCAGTTCAATTCTTTAATCCGTTAGAGTAGACCATTGGCCCAAAACTACATACGTTTACGTAAAGTGTTTAGTTCAATATTCGATCAAATGTTCAGATTCAAGTTAGTGTTCTACGGTGTGACATTGCATGATAAATATACATTGCTGGATTCTTAATTGGGCTACACTCTTTGGTTGACATAAGGATATTAAACTTAGATTTAGAGTGAGTGAGTGAGTTTAGTTTTACGCCGCACTCAGCAATATTCCAGCTATATGGCGGCGATCTGTGAATAATCGAGTCTGGAAAAGACAATCCAGTGATCAACAGCATGAGCATCTATAGATTTAGAAGGACATAAGTAATACTTTGAAGTATATAATATCACGTAACTGGCTATAAGAGGGAAAGATGAGAGAAAGTGATATTCGTCTTCCACATATCCTTCGTGTCATACACAACCCAGTATTTTATTTATTTCAACATTGATATACCTTCCAGTTTCAATACTGCATATTATGTGTAATAAAACAAACAACGAGAGAGAGAGAGAGAGAGGGGGGGGGGGGACAGAGAGACAGAGAGAGAAAGAGAAGTAGCAGGATAAAGTTTTGTTAAATTTTAAAGTAAACTTGTTCGCTCGTCACGCTGAAGACCCGGGTTCGATTCCCCACATGGATACAATGTGTGAAGCCCATTTCTGGTGTCCCCCGCCGTGGTATTGCTGGAATATTGCTAAAAGCGGCGTAAAACCAAACTCACTCACAAAGCTAAAACATCCTTCCATAATAAAGGGAATACGTATGAGCAATAACTCACGTCTTACTATTTTCACTTTGTCATTAGTTAAGTTGAGTTGACGTTTTACGTCACATCGATATTGTTTCAGCTATACAGCGATGAGACCAAGTATGCGTGTACACATTTTAATTTTAAAGGATTTAAAATTTCTTTTATTTCTTAAAAATACACATTTCTTCATTACAGTATGATTTGCAAATTAAAAAGTCACAACACCAAATTATAAAACAGACTACTTATCACACATATACACAGTTACAATTTATGATAGAGGCCAATTTCTCTTAAGTGGTTCACAATGAGATGCCCCATCACGCGGGGAACCCGATATTTCAGATTTAATGCTCCATAAAATGAGTCCCTTGCATTTCAAAAGTCCACAGTCAAGCAGAATATACTTGATGGTGAACACTTCATCGCAAGAGACACATTTAGGAGGTCCATCTCCATTGGTTTTGAGCATAACCAATTGTTGGTTTCAGTTCGTGAAGTTTATTTCTTCCTTCCTGAGTAGGGCACATTATACAGTGTTTGGCATTGGGTATACATGCGATACAAGGCCTAGATTTTCGAAGCTCTCTTAGCGCTAAGATAGTCGTAAGTGGAATATATTAACATTAACTTACGACTATCTTAGCGCTAAGAGAGCTTCGAAAATCTAGGCCGCCCAAGACAATAAGCGATCATAGCACTACGACAGTCGTAAGTCTACGTTAAAGTATGGGAGTTACGATCATCTTAGCACTACGACAGTCGTAAGTCTACGTTAAAGTATGGGAGTTACGATCATCTTAGCACTACGACAGTCGTAAGTCTATGTTAAAGTATGGGAGTTACGATCATCTTAGCACTACGACAGTCGTAAGTCTATGTTAAAGTATGGGAGTTACGATCATCTTAGCGCTACGACCGTTTCATGGAACGGGGGCCTGGGTTCTCAGGGCATGCAGCTTTTCAGGGTTAATGGCACACACAGCAACCAACTAACCAGCCAACCCTCTCACCAACAAACCAGGCAGTGCTGAAGGGATCAGTACATGTACACAATCGATACTAGATATAGAAAACTGTAAATGTCAAAAAAATTATACTTATCGGGTAGATATGTGAATATTTCATGAATAGGCTGCATCAAGGAGGACCGAATCAATATGTTGGTTGTTTGCTTCACAGCAGCAGGACTGTGTGTGCCAGTTTGTAGGTCACTTCAAGTATACTGACGTGCACAAGAAAGTATACACTTGGAACGTTGGCATCATTTTCCAAAAGAAAACGTCACTATCTTATGAAGTGTTTTGACTTGGCAACACATACTTAATCTTTGTGTAGTCACAATCAATGCACTTTATAAAATATTTATATCCTTTCCCTTTTTCCATTTTTTTAAATAATCCTCAAACACCAGGTGTGTAGTTTCTGTTGTACGTCAGTACTCTCTCATCACCATGTCAAACATTTCATTTTTTATCGAAATTTGTAATATTAAAGTCGTTGCAAATTACGAAAACCTGTATTGAATATTTTTAAAAAGCGCGTGCGTGTGTATGTGTGGGCGTGTGTGGGCGTGTGTGTGGGCGTGTGTGTGTGTGTGGGTGTGTGTGTGTGTGTGTGTGTGTGTGTGTGTGTGTGTGTGTGTGTGTGAACGATCAAACAAAACTGAATGAATACGGTTTTGTGGATTTTCTCCGTTTAATCAAACGAAGTCACCAATGATGGACCGAAATAGGCATTTGATGTGACCCAACTACCCAAATCCATGACACGCATATTCGATGTGAAAATTAGGGCTGGGACGGGTAACCTGGATACCCGGGAAGGGTGGGAAATGAGTTGGACACGGGTACCCGTCTCAATACCCGGACCCGTTAGATCATGTGACTAATAGATTAAACGATGTAATATATTATTCTTTCATAATTACAAGGTTGTATTGTCTTTGAAGATTTAGACATAATTTACAGTCACCTGTTTTGTATGAATATAATACATGGTTAAGATATAGATCTAATGAATAATTGAGAAACTCGAAATTGCCAATTCTTACAAATTTGATTTCAGGAATTAACACAATTAGGTAAATAGGGGGTGGGGTACCCGGGTAGAAAATTTGGACCCGTCTCAGCCATAGTGAAAATCACTTAAACTAAATTCATGGGAAAATCATGTGCACCAACAAAAAATTGTGAAACGCCTGGCTGTGATTATAGTGCATACTTTAATTGTTTGCGGACGTTTCTTTGTCTAACATATTTATCAATATTTACCTTGAAGAAGAAAAGAGGTGTGTTCATTTGAATAACGAACAACACGCACATATTCAGACATCCCATAATTCCTAGAGGCCATAGCAACCACAACTTCCGTTTCCGGGACATCAGGGCAGATAGATGGAAGCCTCTAGAACACTGACATTGGCACTGCAGTAAACAAGAGGACTATATATTAATGAGTGACTGTCGCATTAGAGTAATAGTAGTATATCTTCAAGCACTTCGTATGGATATACAAAAAATATATTTAAAATAATGCATACATTGAAGAGAAGAACATTGAACTAATGCACGCATGTTGTCACTTGGCTGACAAAGGACACATTTCCCGGAAACTATACAGATAAAAAATTCACACAGTAGTTAATGGGTACCCGGTGGGATAAGTCATATGACTTAACCTTCTGGCGCCTTACAGGCAGCTTGAGTTAAGCGTGGTAATAAAATCATAGCGCTTTGAGGATACACAAGTGCATGGATACACCCGCTTTATAAATGTCCATTATTATTATTAAATCATATTAAACTGTATGTTTGATTTCTCTCTGAAAAAACAAACATTTCGGAATCGATTGTGAACTTTGGTTCTTATGTCCTTTTTAGAATTTGGTTCTGTAAGGTATTTGGGGTTTTAATTATCATATTGAAATAACTGTAGTGTACTTTTCTACATGGTGCCACTGAAACGTGGCTTGATTGCAAAACTGAAATACCTTCAAACAAACACATACAATGCACTGCACCTCAGGTACAAACATATTCCATTGTAGATGAACAACTAATTTACTCGGCTTCAAATTGCTACTGCCATGTATTCATAATGCGTACTATAGGAACGACATTTAAGACCTTTTAGCAGGATTCATACATATTCATTGGTGTCGGTAGTTGGTTTGGTCCATGAATATGCATGAATTTCACGAAAACGTTCTGTGTTGATGACATAGTGCCACGTGATATGTACCGGTTTTCATAGCTGATACAGTGGTACATAATAACCCTTACAAATAATTTTTGTTTTAGTATATACGCCCTGAAGCAAAGTATATTTGTATATGCATAACATATCATGCATTAATAGTGAAGTATTCCATATTTGTATACTTCATAATTATGGTATCATGCATTAATAGTGAAGCATTCTTTCAAAAGTATATTTGTATACTTCATAATTATGGTATCATGCATTAATAGTGAAGCATTCTTTCAAAAGTATATTTGTATACTTCATAATTATGGTATCATGCATTAATAGTGAAGTATTCTTTCAAAAGCATAATTATGGTATCATGCATTAATAGTGAAGCATTCTTTCAAAAGTATATTTGTATACTTCATAATTATGGTATCATGCATTAATAGTGAAGCATTCTTTCAAAAGTATATTTGTATACTTCATAATTATGGTATCATGCATTAATAGTGAAGCATTCATAATTATGGTATTCAAAAGTATATTTTGTATATTTGTATACTTCATAATTATGGTATCATGCATTAATAGTGAAGCATTCTTTCAAAAGTATATTTTATACTTCATAATTATGGTATCATGCATTAATTATGGTATTCTTTCATGCATAATTATGGTATCATGCAATAGTGAAGCATAATTATGGTATTCATTTTAGTGAAGCATTCTTTCAAAAGTATATTTGTATACTTCATATATCATGCATTACTAGTTTTCTAGAAGTATAATTTCCATAATTATGGTATCATGCATTAAAAGTGAAGTATTCTTTCAAAAGTATATATGTTGCTAAGGTCTAATTATGCAATTTATGCAAAAAGTATATATTCAGGTTTAGTTAAATACAGTATAGAGTGGGTTACATTGACAGATACACGCAAAAGTATATAAAGCTAGTTAAATGTACGATACAATGTACAAGAAATTAGGGGTGGGTATTGCAGAGAATTTTCATATTGCGATATATTGCGATGCGAAAGCATATATTGCGATATGTATTGCAATATATTGCAAGAAGTTGTTTTTTTAACAATAAACAACTATAATCGAGTTAACGCTTTATTTATACAGCAAAAACACAACAAAATCACTACGCTTGATTAAGCTTTAATAAAAACTTTTAATCATGACAAAATAAGAACATAATAATATTTGGCCCAAATGAAATAAGGAAAAGAATGATTTAACATTTTAACTACTTTCTCCACTCTCAAAAAAGCCCTGAGATTTTAGACAGCAACTTGACCTGGTCAGGACATGTCAGGCATCATTGGTCATTAATGAATAAATATTTAAAACAATCTGAATCAAAACATTGCAAAACACTTGAACAAAAATTAAGAACACAACTTCAAACCGAACTTAACAATCCAGTTAAATGTAAAATCTTTGAAGTGGAATGCATAAGAAAAGCAAGATTTATGTATGTCAACTTCATTCACAATATAGAAGTTGACATCCATAAATCTTGCTTTTCTCAGTTAAATGTAATTTTAACAACGCTCATTCCCACCACCATTACCACAGTTGCCACGATCGTCAAGGTTTCTGAGGGTTACGAAGTTTCCGAATGCATGTCAAAATACCGGTTTTCGATCAGCGTATCGCAATACGTATCGTTTTCACGTCTGAACCGGTTAATACCAGTAAACCGGTTATATTGTGCAGCCCTACAAGAAATACCAGGATTTAAGTGCTGTATCGTCTGCATAAGTCAAGAGGGAGTGTGTGTGATATTTTACGCCCCCGCGACCCGTGAAGATCCGGGTTAGAATTTCTCTTCAGCAACCCGCGCTTGTCGTAAGAGGCAAGTAACGGGATCGGGTGGTCAGACTCGTTGACTTACATGTCAGTATATCCCAAATGCGTAGATCGATGTTCACTGGATTGTCTGGTCCGGACTCGATAACTTACAGACCCCGCCATCAGGCCTACCAAAGAAAACTTTCCCGCTGCGCAGAAAAACGCAGAAATGTCCACATTAATCGTGGAAATAGCAACATAAACACATTACCTCGCTACTGAAACAGTAAAAACGGCAGCGAAAGACTATGAAACTGCAACATTTTTATATCAGCGAACTTTGACCTCTACTGCGCATTACAATCCGCGCTTCTTTCAAATTCCCGAACAATAACCTCGCGTAGAAAAAGTATTGAACATGTCGAAATAATTGCTGTCAACCATTTAATGTGAATGGAAAGTAAACTAAACAAGTGTGCACACAAATATCATGATTACAAATGCCAAATAACACAACAGAAATACTTTAAAAAGGGAACTTTTGTCCACGCTGGTAAATGTCAACATGCGGTCAAGACTTCCTCTTCCATGTGCGCATGCGCAAAATCGAAGGAGCAGGTTCTTCGTTATTTCATCCAGTTTTAGCGATTTAAAGTTGCCGTTTTTACTGTTTCAGTAGCGAGGTATTATGTTTATGTTGCTATTTCCACGATTAATGTGGACTGTTCAGCGTTTTTCTGCGCAGTGGGAAAGTTCTCTTTGGTAGGCCAGGCCATATAGCCATAATATTGCTGTGTGCGGTGTTAAATAACAAACCAACCAACCAACCAACCAACCCGCGACCAATGATTGTAAGGACTACATACATGTGTCCTCAATATGGAGAATATCTACGAGACCATTACGTATTAGTGAATAGCGACGGGAATAAATCAATCGGAACTATTGATCATAATGGGATGCCGTCATGGCTTCAGAGGAAACATGGTTTGGTTCAATTGTGGTGGTGGAATTGGGTTTAACGTCGTGCTTGAGAATATTTCGCTCATATGACGACATGCATGCGTGTGTATGTGTATGGGCGGCTGCTTGTACTAGCCCAGACTGAAGCTGTTTGTTTTATAGTGCTAGCCCACTGAGATACCATGCCGCAGTGAAGCATGAATACCCGACTCAGACACATTATACTGACTCCGAGCCGACCAGTCCTTTGTTGTACCCATTAATGCCGAGCGACAGGCAGGGACCAACAAGTACCATATTTTAACGTCTTTTGGTATGACGCGGTCGGGGATCGAACCCGCGACCTTCTGCTCTCCGGGCGGACGCTCTAACCACTACACCACGGAGGCGGTCTTGGTTCAATGGGCCGACCATGACAGGGGCACACGAATCCTTCATTCCAGATCTAAACATGAGAAAACGTAAACGTTTGAGCTCGGGATTGAATGTTCTATAAACAACGGAACCCTTGGCGTGACGACCAGCCTTAAATGAACCTATTTATTCGTTTACATAAACATAAACAGATTGTCCTGTTTCTTAGCATTGGCAGCTCAGTTCTAGTAAGATCAACACCGTTGGTCCGTACAAACTGAGACGGTTGTGCATATTCATAGACGATGTATTTTAAAAAAAACCAGTTGATTTCGTTGTCTAATTGCTAAAACGTTCAAATACCCGTGTTTGAATTCCAACATGATAAAATTATGTCATGCCCATTTTTGTTGACACTCGTCGTGATATTTCGGAAATACAGCTAATCGACGTAGACAAATGCATCCATGAAGATCCGGGCTAGAATTGATCTTCAGCAACCCGTGCAAATGACGACTACGGGACCACGTGGTCAGTCTCGCTGTTTTTGTCGATGGTGTCGTATACAATTGCGAAGATTGATGCCAGTCACTGGATTGTTCGGTCTCTATTTAATTTTACAGACCGCCAGATAGCTGGAATATTGAGAGGAGCGTTAAAAAAGGACAATCAAACAAACACAGACAAAGGTGCCATACCTCAGAACAGGGTTATGTAGATATCCTGGCAACGCGCTTGGAACAACGGCCTGCGGGTGTAGAGAGCTCCCTCCAGTCTGGAGAGTCGATGAGTTGTTGGCGCCCAGAATGATCTTCATCAATATTTACATGTTGACCTTTCATGTCGTTCAAGAGCCTTGCTAAGATACATGGTATCTGTTGGGGCTGTTACATTCACAAGACACCAGTGTAGCACAGACCTACTGTCAATAGCGTCATTTCACCTTGAAGCTGAACGCCTAAACCGGTGTGGCTTAGTCGTCGAAGCGTTTGTGGATCGATACTGCCTACGGGTGTTCTTGAGCTAAATTGGCGCTGTTTATAAATACATGTATATTGAACGGCAATCATAGGCAAATATGGAATAGCTAAACATCGGCCTTAAACCAGATGAGTATGAATACTGGATTAAAAAGCTACCGTGGATTGGAGTTAGAGCATCTCGAACTGTCACGCGTTCAAGAAACATCTCAAAACAGTTCTCTTCTGTTCCTTTGAGCAATTATTGTTATATATTATCATTTTTGTGATTATTCACCACTGAAAGAATGCACGCTGGAGATTACCAATCTTCTGTTGCCAGGCGTCTGAATGTTAGTCTGAGCACGATATCACGGCTTGCAGCTCGTTGCAACCAAACAGGTACAACAAATGACCATCCCCGTACAGGCAGACCTCGAGTCACCACTGCAGCCCAAGATCGGTACATCCGGGAACTACATTTGCGTGTTCGTACTGCCACGGGTGAGAGCACAGCAGCCAGAGTGCCTGAACTTCGGAGGATATCCGGTCAAACTGTACGGAACAGGTTGAGAGAGATCCTGAGACTGAGAACCTGGAGACCCAACGTCGTCACCATGTCGTCCAACGTCTCCGTTATCTAAAATGATCCACTTGGTTGTATAGACATTTCCTTCTTCTATACCGAAGTAAAAATTCATGTACTGAAGTCTATTTGTGGACAAGTTATACATGTTTGAAAATACACAATTTTCGCAACAGATTTCTGGCCTATGCGTTTCTTTTTTGGGATAGTATATGTTAAGAATTTCAACAGAAGGTCCTCTTCAGTGTCAGTCTTGAGACAGATAATTCTTCTCAAATCCAAACCATCTACGCATGCGCGAAAGTATCACTCCTTTCCTGTGTGAGCTTAAGAAAACATTGAACACAATTTCCAAGCATCATTTCTGCATGTGTTCATTTTGATTAATCTGACTTCTCGGTTGTTTTTCTCGTAAGTAGATTGCGAGTGAGTGAGTTTTGGTTTCATGCCACTTTTAGCAATATTCCAGCAATATCACGGCGGGGGACACCAGAAATGGATTCACACAATGCACCCATGTGAGGAATCGAACCCGGGTCTTCGGTGTGACGAGCGAACGCTCTTACCACAAGGCTACCCCACTGCTCCAAGTAGAGGAAAATGGATACCTACCGCTCCAAGTAGAGGGAAATGGATACCCTCCACATCCGGTTCCGGTACCAAATAAACCTGTCTACAACCTTACGAGGTGAGTTACGATCTGATCGTATGTCGACCGAGGTGACCTGATATAGATGTTCTGGAAGTGATCGAAGAAATCATATTGGAATGCATCGTCAGACCTCCTAGACTCGTACCCAGTCCTTCGTGTCATCCCGGCTGTTGAAGGGGCGGGGCGGACCCCGCCGGTCGCCTAGCGGTTAAAGCGTTCGCTCGTCACGCCGAAGACCCGGGTTCGATTCCCCACATGAGTATAATGTATGAAGCCCATTTCTGGTGTCCCCCGCCGTGATGTTGTTAAAAGCGGCGTAAAACTAAAGTCATCCACTAACCCGGCTTTTGAAATGACGCATCGTATTGGTAGAAGGATAGGGTATATTGCAATATGGGACACGTGGACACCAGAAAGGTATGTTGTTAACGCTGCACTCGGCCATTTTACATCTAAATCCTGATGGACGTGGAAAGGGTATTGTCCCTTTTATTTCCACCGAAGGTTTTGTGACAGTTTGGCCCCAGTTTGGCCCTTCCAGCGTTGCACACCGCCTCCGTGGTGTTGTGGTTAGAGCGTCCGCCCGGAGAGCGGAAGGTCGCGGGTTCGATCCCCGACCGCGTCATACCAAAAGACGTTACTTGTATGGTACTTGTTGTTCCCTGCCTGGCGCTCGGCATTAATGGGTACAAGGACTGGTCGGCCCGGAGTCAGTATAATGTGTCTAAGGGGGTATTCATGCTTCACTGCGGCATGGTATCTCAGTGGGCTAGCACTATAAAAGCAGCTTAAGTCTGGGCTAGTACAAGCAGCCGCACATACACATACACACGCATGCATGTCGTCATATGAGCGAAATATTCTCAAGCTCGACGTTAAACCCAATTTCACCTCACCTTCAGCGTTGCACAGTGTTATACTAAGTGGTCACTATGCTGTAAAGCTTAGGCCACTTTTTTCGCGAGAAAGGTTGGTTTGTTTGTTGTGTAACGCCACACTCAGCCAATATTCCAGCTATATGGCGCTGGTCTGTAAATATTCGAGTCTGGACCAGACAGTCCAGTGATCAACAGCATGAGCATCGATCTACGCAACTGGGATACGATGACATGTCAACTAAGTCAGCGAGCCTGACCACCCGATACTGTTAGTCGCCTTTTACGATAAGCATGGGTTTGCGGAAGACCAATTCCAACCCGGGTTTATCACAGAGGGGTTGAGCACTGTCATTTACTTACCGTTTTGTTCATGTATTAAATTCCACTGCTGTCAGAGATCAGTAGATGCCAGATCCCAGCTTTCCCCCGGTCTTTCAGGGTACGACGTGAAGGGATGTTGTATTCCCTATCTTTCGCCAAGATGCTTGCCAGAAGGAACACGAAGGTCTTCTTCAGCCTCACACTCTTTCTCGCTTTGGGAAAGACAGCTTTTCACAGATAATCGTTCAATTATTCATTATTTCATAAACAGATCAACCTACCTTTCACCTTAGTGCGTGTGGTATGTGCCGTGTTATGCTACGGAAAGGTGAAACCCTCACCATATGTACATAGATGGGGCTTGAAGCTCAATAATTCATTCTTAATATATCCGACATTTACTCAACTGGGGGAACAGAAAACTGATATCGTTTATACAATTTTCTGCAGCTCACTCTGTTTCCCCATATGATGTTTAGACCTATGCGGTTCTTTCTGCTGCTGTGTGTTGCTGAGATAGAGCTTTCAAGAACGTTGTGTTCAAATTCCTGCTGCTCTGTAACCCGGAACGGTACCTCAGTTATATCATGGCATGGTGGGGGGGTGGGGGGTGTTTGAAGTGAAGTGACGTCGTATACTTATATGACGACGTGCATGCGTGTGTATGGCTGGATGCTTGTACTAGTCTAGACTTAAGGTTTTAGTGCTAGCTCACTGAGATACCATGCCGCAGTTAAGCATGAATGCCCTACTCAGACACATCATACTGACTCTGAGCCGACCAGTCCTTGTACTCATTAATGCCGAAAGCCAGACAGCGACCAACAAGTACCATATATTTACGTCTTTGGTAAGACGCGGCCGGGAATCGAACCTGCGAGTATCCACCTCTAACACGAATCACATTTTCAAGACGCCTTCTCATGCTTGAAATGAGACGTCTGATTCTCAGCATCGGGATTCTCTGCCACTCCTCGTGAAGAGCCTGTTGCAGTTCATCCATATTCTGCACAGGAGGATCTCTGGCTCTCACTTGGCGCCCAAGATAATCCCATAAATGCTCTATGGGATTAAGATCAGGGCTTCTGGCTGGCCATGGAATAGTGTCAATAGCATTGTTCCTCAAATGATCGACTACTGCTCTGGCACGATGAGGCCTGGCGTTATCATCCATGAACAGGGACGACTGGCAAGTGTGTGATTTTCAAAATGGGGTATTACGGCAACATCCAAGATGTCACGTTGATAACGTTGTCCGTTTAACGTTCCCGGTACTGTGATTAGGTCCAGCTTGCAGTCGTAGGACACACAACCCCACACAATCACTGAGCCACCGCCAAAGGGGACCGTTGGTTCAGTCATTTCCGGGTTATAAGCTTCATTGCGGCGGCGCCAGACACGGCTGCGGCCGTCAGTGACGTGCAAAAGGTAACGACTTTCGTCTGACCAGTGGACTCTGCGCTAATTGATCATATTTACTTTTGAATTTGGTGGTGCTTAATTAACGTTTAGCTGTAAATATCAAAGGCTTGCAAATGGTGTGACTCAACGAAGGGTTTTAGGATGGGGTCCCTGGTTTCACCAGTCAAAATAATGGAACCTACGAGGATGGGTGTGGTACTGACAAACCCAAAAACATACATGGGGCGCTCCGAGATTCGAACCCACTATATCTTAGGTGTCCAGTGGATGTGATTTGGTTGGTTGCTTGCTTTGTTGTTTAACGCTGCACTCAGCATTGAGTCAGTCGTGTGGATTCTTCTGTAGCTACCTACATATTGGTGCCATCGCCTATCCTTCCACACAGTCGGATAGTGTTCAAATCGGCTTTGACCCCAGCTACAAATCACAATGAGTGTTTTAATTAACACCGCTTTTAACAGTATTCCAATTACATGACAGCGGGTCAGCTTAACAGAGGAAAGCTGTGTGACACAGGTCTCGGACGTTTGCCACTTTGGTGGAACCCACTAGCCAGTACCGACAAACCTGAAAATATAATCGGAGACTCCGAGTGAGCCGAGATTCGAACATATGGTCATGTTGCCAGTCTTCACAGTGAATTTTGTCGCCAAAGATCAATGGACAACAGGGTTATGTCAATCTAACCAGGAAAACCCATGGGTTCTACTTACACGAAAAAATGTGGACTGTACCGGAAGTGTGGACGTTTGGCCCTATTGTCTATGTAACATGCGCCTAACTGGATTGAGTGGTCAGGCTCGCTGACTTGGTTGATACACGGTATCGTATCCCAATTGCGTAGATCGATGCTCATGCCGTTGATCACTTGATTGTCTGGTCCAGACTCCATTATTTACAGAATGCCGCCATATAGCTGGAATATTGCTGCGTGCACTATAAAACTAAAGTCACTCACTCGCGTAACAGGTGAGCTACAGTACCATGGCGCTTCGACAAAAATTCATCCCCTGAGCCGGAACTACTTTAGCCGGACTGCATCATCCTAGAACTGATCACAAACTCACTTCATCTGTATCAATTTTATGTCAGGCACAGAATAAATATATTTTTTTCTGAAGCAAGTGGTAAAATAGTGTTATTTACATACTTTTCCAAAAAGTAAAAAAACACCTACCTTCTTACATAACTATGGTAGATCTCTCAAGGCTGGTGGGTTTTGCATTGCCTTTAACATTTGTGGGTGTTGCTTAGCTTTAATTGATGAGTTTATCTTTAACATCGAAGTTGTACATTCAAAACGTCATGGAGTTAACAATGCCAATGCACCACGATTTTCTAACGACCGCAAACTTCCAAAATGATTATGGTCATGACATTAACTATAGTGCTAGGGGATCGGGTATTCTTTAACGTTGAGTAGTTATTCTTCATGTTTTCCTTACGGGTTTCACGTTTACATCAAGACCGAAGTTTCTTCGCGAGGACAGTGCTTTCAGGGCATTTTGAGCATTGTTGGGCAGTCTGAGTTTGAGCCTGTCTGACAGAGACACCGGACTTTCCATCATGGTCGTCTCATCTGCACCGCACACAGCACGATCTTTTGTGTCCGACACAAATCCGTCCCTTCTGATCATTCCATCTACACATGGCTCTGTCTGGGCTATGTCAGTGGAGCTACCCTCAGCTGAGTCCTCCTCACTGCTGAAGGACGATGCCCCACTGACCCTGGAACCGTTAGGGCAACTATTACCCATACCGATTTTATCATCTATTGCTCTAAACAATGTTTCAGCACCTTTGGTTTCGGTTTCGGTTTCCCATTCAGGCAACGTATCACTGTCAGAGTCCTCATAGAAATTGGGCAAAGGTTGTTTAGCCGAGATTTTGATGCGGCGAGACGGATTATCCAGCATCTGTAGAAATGTACGATCACCTTCTAGTGCAAAAACTTTGTCAGTCGTCATGAAACGGTTGGTTGGCACACAAACAGGTTTACCGTTCCACACCTCACTGTCAGTATTTTCACAATTCCCTCTTTCACTATCAGAATCTTCACACAAGTCAATCACAGAATGTTCAGTGGAACGTTTGATAGAGAATGGCCCTGCAGGTTGTTCAACTGTACACGACTCTCCTGACCAGCCAGTAGTAGAAACTGGATGAGTTGAATGTGACTGTCCCAAGTCACATGACAACACTTCATGTTGAATCAGTGAGCTTTGAGATCTATTGCCCTTTCTTCTCAAGGACAGCTTGGATCTATTAGGATTTGTTTTTGGGGAACAGGGTGGAATTTGACTTTGAGATGAAAGCATGTTCACATCAGGGATCTGTTTATCAGTCTCAGTGTGACCTGGGGACATAATTTCAGATGAAGTATTTTGTTCAGTAGTAGTTCCAGGTACGGGTTCATTAGAAGCTTCTGTCTCAGGCTTTTCGCTTCCATTAGCAATGATGGGATGTTTCACAGAACAATAAGCGAATGCATCATGTTCCAGACTTTCCTGATCCATTTTGTTCTTTCCAATTTCAAGTGATGTACTGGATTCTGAACTCTCCCTTCTCAGTTGGCCTCTTGAAGCCACACCCTCCCTTGCACTAATGTCTGCTTTTTCATTTAAAGGCTTGGAATCAAGTGACAACATGTGGAAACTTAAGTCGACATTAAATTTCCCATTGCATGTTTTTGATTTATCGCCTTCAAAAGACGGAGGACATAATGAATCACTGGAAGACATTTCAGGACTACCTTCATCTGTATCTACATTACGAGTGACGGATGAACAGACAGAAGGTCGATCTTCACCAAGGGTAGTACCACCAACGGGAGTTCTATAACTGCCAAATGAAGACCCGATGGAGGTAGAATTGGCAGTAATATTGGCCAAAGTGTCATTCAACAGTGATGCTTGCATGCTGAAGTTGCCGAACTGTAACGTTGAGTTGACTGCAGAGGTGGAGGTTGGAGATGGTGTCTGATAGAATCTTGTCTGGTTCGTGTGTGCAGGTCTGCTGTTTACAGTGTCAGGTTTGCAAGGTTTTACCGTGAACATGGGAGAGGGAGTCTGATACAAGAGGACCTTAGCCTGTGACTGCCCTGAAGGAGAACCTGTCTCAGGGGTTTGTGGATAGAGTGTAGATCTCCCTGCATGTGTCAGTGGTGATGGGGTTTGATGGAATAGATGGCTTGTCACACAGAAAGGTTCCATTGGTTTAGGGCTTAAATGAGATTGATGGGGTGACCCATTTAGTAATTGAGTGTTGCTAGTGGATGAGTTAATTTGTGAAGCAGAATTACCATGACAGTGAACATGGGTATCCGTATTACTATTGTCATGGGTGTTGTTACTGTTAACGCCATTTAAACAATCATGATTTATGGCACTTTTCTCAGAACTTATTAAATCAAAGGAGATGGGAGATGTGCCATTGACAGAAGGTCTGCTCGGTCTACTGTTGATATCAGGAGTGTGAACTTCTGTCATGCAAGCAATATGGCTGAAGTCATGCTCACCACAGAGGGTATCTGGAGTAAGGTCTGAAACTGCTGGTGAATTATTTGCTTTAGGACAGGGCAATCGCAGGTTTGATGCCTCAAATGTTTCTTCATCTGATCTTAAGACCCGAGACAGATCAGTTAAAGGTGGGCCTGGGCCTGCCAGTGAATCAATATCTTGTCCTTCAACATATGCATCTGAACCCTTTAGTCTACAATCTGCTGAATCAACAGGTAATGAAATATTCTTTGAACTATGACATCCAGTCTCCCATGACTTTCTTTCAAAATAGGGTCGACTTGATTTGGAATTGGTAACATTCCTTAAATCATTACAAGCTGACTGCTTGCAAGCTCTGTGAGAATCTACATTTACATCTGAAAACGGATCATGTGCGCTACCTTTAATTGGTTGGTCTCTGCACAGAACAGGTTGGGACAAATCTTTGATTTCATTTGCTTTCTTTCTCCTCCCCCGAGACTGGATCATCACATCTGATTTCTTCCCTGAATTATAGGACACATTAGGTTTCTTGAAGCAGCTGTCATCATTGAATGCACCCGGTGAGTTTGGGTTTGCCACTCCAAGTTTTTCCTGTTCACTATTCCTAGTCCTTACAGGCTTTACACTCAACATTGAGTTAACCCCACTCTCTGACGTACATTTCATCTTGGTATGCTGTTTCAGGGCCAGACACTGTTCAAAGCCTCCAGACGAAGATCGGCCTTTGGTGGACTGACCAAGCTTCATCTGAAGCCTCTGAGACAGGGAGAGGAACACCTCGTCATTCTCCTTGTCCGAATCTGAATCAGACTCTGGTTTGTCTGAATCCTCACCGGAACTAGACTTGTATGGAATCTCTTGCTCATCTTGCTCCAGTATATATCCTCCACTTCTGTGTTTATCACTGGTGCCTAGTGTGCCTCTTAACTCAAGTGAAATGCCTTTGTGCAAGTTTGCACCTGCCAGTCCAGTCACTTTCTTAATCTTTGAACACAACTCATTTTCATGAGGACAATCTGACACAGTATGACTGTTCCTGCTCATCATTAAAGATGTCTTGTTTTCCTGTTTCACCCTGACATCCAGTTCATCAACATCTTTGATGCTGCGGCCTGGTTTACGTCGACTCTTTGCTGTGGGATGTGGACCACCAATAGGTCCTTGTGTTGAAGGCTCCTTCTTCAGGTGATGGGAGGTTGACTGTACACACTGAGTGACTTGTCTCTGAGTGTCATGTGACATGTGACTGGAAACTTTGTGAATACACTCTGTGTCTTTCATTCGAGTCTCCTGAATAGCACCCTTATCACCCTGGAGCTCCAACAGCAGCATCTGGCTGGACAAGTCACCCAGCTCATCCTCTGGATGTTCCTTCTTCTTGGATTTCTTCGAGCCTAAAAGATTTAAAACTGTATATAACACCAGCAAGTTTAATGATATCAGAGTACGTTGGAGGCTGTTTCAAGAACAGCAAAAGCTGTACTAATTCAATATTGATTGTACTGAAACGAACTTCTTGATGCATTATCCGAGATTACTGTAGAAATAAACATTTAAGGCTTCATTCTGTGTTTTGATACTTCAAACCTTGTAAATCAATTGTCATTTTGCCAAGGGTTCTACCAAATTATATTCTCCAAATTTATGATTGTATTATTTCCTTTGTCAAATGTTCTTAAATCTGTTTTCTAGAAGAGGCGAGTAGCAGAATCAAAGATTTAGCAAACATCATTTAAGACGGAAAATCATGCGTGCTAATGTTTCAGAATTAACAATAATTTATTTAAATGCAAGGCTCCCAGAAAAATGGCCTGACCCTAATTTCTGATGTTATTTTGCAGTGAAGGCTGCACAAAAGGTTAGTTAGCAGCTGAACTACTAAGTAAACATTTTAGAGCTTCAAGCTGTTTCATGATTTTTCCAGGCCATGATAAGGATCTATAACTGCCAAAAACCCTATTCACACTTTCATTAATATTTTTTGGTCAGTAATTCATTTCCGGTATATCTCCTCCAGTTCTGTGTTTATTACTGGTTCCTGGTGTCCCTCATGACTCCACTTCAAACTTGCACACTTGTTAAAATATGCACCTGACGTTTTTGCTCATTAACTTTTAGCTACATGACACCAAGCACACCACAAAATCTATCTAGTCCTGTTAAATGTTAAACAGTAGACCAAATCCCACCCATAACCAACATGGGGGTGTCAGAAATACAGGACAAGGCAATTTCAATTTTAATACATGTAAGCAGAAAATTACCTTTCTTTTTCTTCTCCTTCTTCATATCCATCTCCTCTTCAAGTTGGCGGACGAGGTCTGGGAAGGCTCGTGCAAAGAGGCCCTGCTCCTCCAAAGTCGTGTAAAATTCACTGCTTGTGTTCACATCATCCACTACCAAAGAGGAAATTGTGAGTTATGAAAAGTAGTGTTTCAATACCTGTGATTTCGTTCTCTTACACCAGTAGTTATACCTATTTACCCCAGCTCATACAACTTTGTTGTTTAACACCACTCAACATTATTCAAGCTACATGACAGTGGTCTGTAAATGTCTGAACCAGACAATACAGTGACTAACACCAGCAGATGTCTGTAAATAATCAAGTCTGGACCAGACAATCCAGTGATCAACAGCATGAGCATCGATCTGCGCAATTGGGAACCAATGACATGTGTCAACCAAGTCAGCGAGCCTGACCAATTGATCCCGTTAGTGGCCTCTTACGACAAGCAGGGGGTACTGAAGATCAATATTCTAACCCCGACCTTCATGGGTCTGTACACTATTGAACCATATCTTACCAGTCTTATATTGAGATGAAACAGTCGCCACACAGCAACTTGGTTGCAAATGTAACCATTAAAATTTAATGACACGAGTAATGTCAACAGATTGCAGAATAGATAAGTTCTTCATCATACTGTGCTTCATGGCTCAAATGCTAAACAGCAACTCATTGATTTTAGCTCAAGGACAGCATCAGTTATTGATATTACATATAGCACAGCACCAACTAGAAATGCAAGACATATCTTGTTGCTGATGACACCTTTCTCATACGAGTGTGAGTGAAAGTTATTTTTTACAATGCTTTACAAGGCAATATTCCAGCAAAATCACTTTCTTAGTAAAGCACAGATTCTAGTGCTGTTGTTGGGTTGAGTGTGGGTTTGAATCCCGGATGTTTTTTCTGTAGTTTACTAAAAAAGTGTAATTCCTAATATAATACATGTATATATTACATCTGACCACTTTCCACAGGTGCCTGACTCTGAGGGTGTGGGTTCAAATACCAGATGGGACTCAACCCAACAAAAGTACTAGAATCTGTACTTTACTAAGAAAGTGTAATCCCAAATATAAGATATGTTACATTTGACCACTTTCTAAATGGCATTCTGTAATCATAGCTTTCGGCAGGGGGAGCCGTGCCAATATACACTTATCGGAGGGGTCTAAAGTACCAGTTGTCTGACTTCCATTTCTGTGTAAGTTGCGGTGGCTGAGCGGATTAGGTGCCTGACTTTGAGGGTGTGGGTTCTAATCCCGAATGGGACTCAACCCAACAAAAGTACTAGAATCTGTACTTTACTAAGAAAGTGTAATCCCAAATATAAGATATGTTACATTTGACCACTTTCTAAATGGCATTCTGTAATCATAGCTTTCGGCAGGGGGAGCCGTGCCAATATACACTTATCGGAGGGGTCTAAAGTACCAGTTGTCTGACTTCCATTTCTGTGTAAGTTGCGGTGGCTGAGCGGATTAGGTGCCTGACTTTGAGGGTGTGGGTTCTAATCCCGAATGGGACTCAACCCAACAAAAGTACTAGAATCTGTACTTTACTAAGAAAGTGTAATCCAAAATATAATATATGTTACATTTGACCACTTTCTAAATGGCATTGTGTAATCATCAACGAATACTAGTATAGATACATGTCACAGGTTCAATTGTTCATACAATGTACAGCACAGCACCACTGGCACATTTTACAATTTTTGTCCCTAACAGCTTGCCATACAGATGAGCTGGCTGCCGGCAGGTACATCCTGGGCTCTGGCACATGCTGCTCCTGCAGTCTGTGCACTCAGGTGATATAAAAGCTGCATGTGTAATTTCTCTAATTACAGGTACGCAAGTTTGTTTGAATTGTTCATATTAAAACAATTTCTCATAATTAAGTCAGGTGTAACCCTGTATTCAAATAATTATATTTAATAATGGTCTAGTAACCATTTACATTCATAATTATTTATATCTAATAATTATGTAAAATGTCACAATAGTTTTACTTGTCGTATTGATTTATAAGACACACCATGCTGGCAGTGGCAGCCCTCTATGTAATTTCCCTAATTACAGGTTTATGGCACGCTCGTGTTTGACAAACCCCAAATGGAAATGGCAAATGGCATAATAAAGAGATTGAACACCAGCCCAGTGGTTGTGTTTTAAAACCCTGCAACATTTTGGCGCCCAACGTGGGGCTGGTGTTCTCATCAACAACTTGACAGCCATAACATCAACATGACCGCCATAACTAAATGACTGCCACAACATCATGACAACTTTAACCACTGGCCATGGGCATCGTTTCATCGATGGATACAGTATTCCTGTCAGTGTTCCGGTAACCAGGTTTTGTGGTAGAGCCCGATAACATCATGATATGTTGCCGGCAGTAGTACTATTAACAGTACGTCGAGTACTAGTACTACCCATCATGGGTGTGCACACTCGCGTTTCGCGATGTACATATTATATTGTGAACAGACATTTAATTTGACATTTTGGAATAACTTTCACTTGTGTTATTCTGTGACTTTAATTTTTCATGAATATTATCCATGGATTGCTTCGCGTTTCCGCGTCTGTGAAGTTGACCTTTTTGTGATACTTTTATCACATGAACTTATGTTGAACGTGTGAACGTGACTTTTGTCACATGAACTTTTGTTGAACATTTGATCAATGTATCGACCATTCTGTTTCTTTTTCAGCTGTTCACTATAGAATGCTTATTTGAATTTCGCAATGTGTTTAATGTTTATTGTGCCATTTGTTTAACATGCCACTGAAGTAATATGTGAAGTAGTTCTGGGTTGTGACATTACTGCTTTCATGTTTCGGAATAGTTGAATATTACTTTATACTATTTACACAATGAATAGGTTCTGAAATGTTTTGCTAGTCCATCATCTTAGCTTAGACTTTTGATAGGAGATTGAAAGCTTGGTGCGAGTGTGAGAATTGTCATAGGGAAATTATCACATGCCTAACTGTCTTAACAACTGCATTGCACATTTTGAATTATGAACACAAATTCATACCATGTTAATACTTGACTTTTTGTTTTCAGAGCTGACAGTCTTGGGGAACCAGATGTGATTCTTATCCTTATTCGTGGAATTTTGATGTTTGCTGACTTATGTATTCTAGATTTTCAGGACTTGTATTTATTTGTCTACTTTTATCACTGGCCCTTTCAGCAATGGCCAGCGGCGGAAATGAAGAGGATTGGGAATCCCAGCGAAGCAAGGCTGGAGTTAGTGAAGATGATATTCAGAAGATGATCAAGTACATAGAGACTTCAGGATATCAAGTTCAACCTTCAAGTCCCAGGCATCGGGCAAGTTCTCTTGTTACCACCTAACACACAATACATTCAACCACCCCGTATATCTGTATTCTCAGGTAGTGATGCCAAGGGGGAGTCTTAGTTTGAGAATTGGATGTTTGAGGTTAAGTGTTTGTTGAATAGTAGGGATTATCCAGCCTCTATCTTAGCACAGGGCGTTAGGAAGTCGTTAAAGGGTGAAGCTGGTAGAGCTGTCCTTTTGCTTGGTGAACATGCATCAGTGGATGATATTTTGAGTAAGCTTGACAGTTAAAACTGTTGTTAGTTCAGCTGATACGTTGCTGCAGAATGTTTTCACAGATTGCCAGAAGGAGGGTGAATCGTTGGCAACTTGGTCCTGTAGACTTCAAGATACTTTGCTGAAAGTTAAATCTAAGGGTGAGGTTAGAACTGATAATAATCCCCTCACATATGTCTTGTCAACAGCCAAGTTAGGACGCGACAGGGCACAGGTGGCTTGCAGCATTGTCAACATATGACTTTAAGATTATCTATCGTGCAGGAAAAGCTAACAAGGATGCAGATGCTTTATCTCGTCACCCAAACTTTTCTGCTACAGATATTCAGTCCAATGTTGTTAAGGCTATTTGTGGTTCTCAGTCTGTGAATATGGTTGAATGTTTGGCAACTTCACCAGATGTTGTGGAGGAGAGTACTGTTCCTTTAGGAATGTAGATTGGGTCTTAGAACAGTGTAAAGATCTGGATGTTGGCAAAGTGATAGATTTTGTCACAAAGGGAAGAAAACCAACTGCTCGTCTAGTTTGCAAAGAATCCGATGGAGTTCGTAGGCTTTTAGGACAGTGGAAGAAACTTGTGGTTAGGGATGGTGTTTTATACAGAAAAAAAGTTACATCAAGGTGATTTGAGATATCAACTTGTATTACCAACACAATGGAGGAAATTAGTTTTGGATGCGCTACATGATGACATGGGACATCAGGGTCGAGACAGAACAGTAGATTTAGTTCAGTCCAGGTTTTATTGGCCAGGGTTGTCCATAGATGTCGAAACAAAGATCAGGCTTTGTGGTAGATGTATTCGCAGAAAATGTTCTCCTAATCAAGTTGCAGCTCCACTTGGGAATATTTCTACAAGTCAACCTATGGAATACAGTCAAATCCCGATGAGTCGAATGCCGGTGTCTCGAATATTATGCATAACACGAAGTACCTGTCGGTCCCGACCATTCCCTGCTGTTTTTGTCATCATTTGATTTCCGGTTACACGAATTTGTCTCATAAATACACACGATGACTCGAAATGGAAATTTGGTCCCTTGAGATTCAAACAATAGTAATCTTGTATACATAAGCCGAAGTCAGTCAATGAGAAGTTAATTGGTGATCCAACTACATGTAACTCATCCAATTAACAAACCAGCGCGGCTCGCACCTTTCCGCTATTGTCGGGTGAGTTCAAAAGGCAGATTAGTGATTTTACGGAAGCAGAAGAATTAGCACATGACATTGAGTTAACTCAATCAAATCGGTCAAACCACCACCATCCGTATCGGAAGCGATAAAGTTCTGTGAAGGACTGGAGGAATTTCTCGAGTCGGTTCCAGGTACAAACAACGAACATTTTTCCCACTTGGCAAGCGTCCGTGAATTTGTGGATAAATGTAAGGTAAATTCACAGAAACAAACGTTACTGTCAGACTTTTTTCAGAAGTGAATTCATCTTTTTGTATATTAATAAGATTCAAGATGGCGGCATGTACAAGTATATCTATCGATTGCCGATAGAGTTTGTTCATGGATTTTAAGAGGTAAATGTATTTTCTATTTTCTGTAAATGTATTGTGCTATATTTAGATATGATGTGCGGAATAAAGGAATTGTTCAATATTGAATCATCTTTTTTTTCTACCCTCATAGACATCCCTATGTCTCGAATACATCGATAAGCCGAATCTTTTACTTGGTCCCCAGCGATTCGACTCATCGGGATTTGACTGTAGTTTGTGTAGATTACCTTTCTCTTGAGGAAGCAGGTGGATGTGGGAATATTCTCGTGATTACGGATCATTTTACGAGATTTGCACATGCAGTTACCACCAGGAATCAAACAGCTACTACAACAGCTAAGGCATTATTTGATTTCTTTCTTCACTATGGGTTTCCAACACAGCTACATAGTGATCAAGGTCGCAAGTTTGAGTCAAAGGTTATCAAAGCCCTCTGTAAACTGGTTGGCACTGTCAAGACTAGCACATCACCATATCACCCAATGGGAAATGGAATGGTAGAGCCATTTAACCAGACTTTACTCAAGATGTTAGGTACCTTGGAGGAAGATAGAAAGGCAGATTGGAAAATGTATGTTCCAGCATTAGTACATGCATACAATGCTACAAGGCATGATAGCACTGGTTATTCACCATTCTATCTGATGTTTGGGCGACATCCCCGTTTGGCTATAGATGCTTTCCTTGGCATTAATCCAGATGACATGCAAGAGCAGTCAGGTGTCGTGTATGTAGCCAGGTTGAAGAATAGGTTAGACTATGGTTATATCATTGCTTCCAGAGTCCAGTAAAGCTGCATGCAGACACAAAAAGAGATATGACAGGAGAGTAAGCGAAGCAGTTCTTACAGAAGGAGATAGAGTACTCGTGAAGAACTAGTCTAAAAGGAAAGTACAAATTGGCAGATTTCTGGTCCAGTGACCCATATACAGTTGTCAGTCAGCCAAATAAGGACATACCAGTATATGTGGTGAAAAGAGAGAATGGAAAAGGTAAAGTAAAGACATTGCATCGAAATATGCTACTATCTTTTATGTCTCTACCTGGTCCAGATGTGACTATACCTGCTCAGTACACAAGAACACAACTCAAGGAGATGGATTTTGAAGATATTTCTTCTGAAGATGCAAGTGAGTATGAGGATTTAGTTCCATTTCTCTATATTGGAGATCACCAAGGTAACCCAGAGGTTTCTATCACTTCATCTTCTGTCGAGTTGGATCATGCTGATTCTCATATTTTGGATCAACCAAGTTCTTCAGATACAGAAACTGTAAATAGCACTGAAGAGGCTACTGTAAATGACTTTTAAGGAATTGTTTTGAATTCCGAACAGAATTCAACGGGTTCTCCCCAAGATTGTATTCTTGATCCAGGTGCCAGTCCTTTTATTCCTCGACGTTCAGGTCGTGAAAGGAGGCCACCAGACTGGTTCAGGAGTGGTGCGTATATTTTGTTGCAAAATGATGAAAATGATGAAATATTTGTGTAATTCCCAATTTCATTTCAGGAATTATTCGAAGACATGTAATAATTGTATTTCAGATGTTTTATAATGTCGGGGACGATATTTTCCTGAGGAGGGGAAAGTGTCACAGGTTCAATTGTTCACACAATGTACAGCACAGCACCACTGGCACATTTTACAATTTTTGTCCCTAACAGCTTGCCATACAGATCAGCTGGCTGCCAGCAGGTACATCCTGGGCTCTGGCACATGCTGCTCCTGCAGTCTGTGCACTCAGGTGATATAAAAGCTGCATGTGCCATGTGCCCGGCACACACCATGCTGGCAGTGGCAGCCCTCTATGTAATTTCCCTAATTACAGGTACGCAAGTTTGTTTGAATTGTTCATATTAAAACAATTTCTCATAATTAAGTCAGGTGTAACCCTGTATTCAAATAATTATATTTAATAATGGTCTAGTAACCATTAACTTTCATAATTATTTATATCTAATAATTATGTAAAATGTCACAATAGTTTTACTTGTCGTATTGATTTATAAGACACACCATGCTGGCAGTGGCAGCCCTCTATGTAATTTCCTAATTACAGGTTTATGGCACGTTCGTGTTTGACAAACCCCAAATGGAAATGGCAAATGGCATAATAAAGAGATTGAACACCAGTCCAGTGGTCGTGTTTTAAAACCCTGCGACATACAGATGATAGGCTGAAGCTATTCATGGTATGATTTACACATATCATTAACATCATAAATATCAGAAGATATTATACCCAATTATATGACATGAAATGCTTGTAAGATTTTTTGCGTGGTTCAGAATTAATGTATAAATGTTAATTCTCACCTGACTTGAACCACTCCACTTCATAGACAGGTACTCCATGTCGGACACGAGGCTTCACAATCCTGTGTGTGGCAAACAATTCAGATGTATGTGAGTGAGTGAGTGAGGGAGGGAGGGAGTTCCAGCAATATCATGGCAGGGAACACCAGAAATGGTCTTCACATTGTGACAAGCAAATACTTTGCGTGACTAGGCTGACCCCTAAGGCTACCCCTGAAAACATTTAGGAAATTAGAAAGGAAATCATGTCATTGGTTTAGTGAGCCGACAGTGCAGGAAATACACCACATGTAACAGCTCTCTCACTAAACAAATCGCTGAACTAGGGGAGGTGAGGTGAAATTGGGTTTAACGTCGCACTTAAGAATATTTTGCTCATATGATGACGTGTATGCGTGTGTATGTGTAGCTACTTGTACTTATGGTGGGAGGTGAAGTGACGTCGTATACTTATATGACGACGTGCATGCGTGTGTATGCTTGTACTAGTCCAGACTTAAGGTTTTATAGTGCTAGCTCACTGAGATACCATGCCGCAGTGAAGCATGAATACCCCACTCAGACACATTATACTGACTCCAAGCCAACCAGTCCTTGTTGTACCCATTAATGCCGAGCGCCAGGCAGGGACCAACAAGTACCATATTTTAACGTCTTTTGGTATGACGCGGCCAGGGATCGAACCCACGACCTCCCGCGGAGTGAGTTAGTGAGTGCCCACATGAAAAAGGTAGGAAACTAAGAAGCCTGAAGTGATGCAGGTCTTAGACCTTTATGAATTTGGCAACAAACGTATTCTACTGGTAAATCAAAAAACATGATCAGGCCACATTGTTGGATTTCTACCCAAGACTATCGCGACTCTGCACAGCAAATTGCAGCAACGTGGATGACAAGGCCAAGGTCATGGTCCCTGATCATGTCAGCACAGAACAATATACCCCTCACAACTAACATCAGCTCAGTCTACAGGGATATACCCCAAATACTGAACTTAGTGCATGAGGCAGGTCGGTTGGGAAAAAATATATTACTTTTTAGAAAAGTGTATTTTTATTTGTTCTTTTTTGAAAAATTAAGCCATCCCTACAATGCCATGATATTGGTTATAGTGTTTTAGCACAAATTGGGCAAGGGTTTATTCCAAGTTTGGTATATCTATTTATAGCTGCTTGGACTTCGGTTTATCCATGTCATGTCTGTTCATAAAACCATTATACAAGCTATTGCTTTGGAAAGAATAAAGAAACCACTGAAATATTCCAATAGTACCAGGAAGTAAGCAGAGGCATTGTGATTTTATGTGTGCTTCAAACACTAATATCAGACTCCAATCACTACACATCACACACCTAGTAGGTTTCAGGTGGGGCACATTTTGTAACTGTCTGTCAGCTATATGTACCAAGTCCCACAGTGTAACTAGCGGCAGGACCTTCTCCGTGGTGTAGTCCGGCGGCCATTCCATCTTTGTCTCGGCATACCCCTGGAAAATTCAACGTAGAGGATTATATCTTAATGGAGGATGAATGTTGTTTGTAATAATGTTTCACCTACTCAAAGCTATCTTTAAACAAGAGTCATGAGAAGATGACAAATCTCCCTGGCCAGGGGTGGAAATAACCCATTGCCCGACACCTGAGTCCAGTGGGTTTTTTTGTCGGGCAAGCAAATTTGTATATCACACTGTACCGGTGTCCAGTTGACTTTCCAATATTAATTATGTTGTTTATTTAAAAAATCAACAAGAAAACGGACGGTATAGTGGAAAAATTATCAGGGCAAGTGATTTTACATGTGCCACTATACCGGAATACACTAGCAATTTTAAAGTTATTTCCACCCTTGCTGGCCCCCATAAATTTGAAAGAACAAATCATCTGACAGTTACTTTAAGTCCAACTTGATTTTTTTAGACTAAATCCAAACCGTTTCCATGGATACCGAGAAAAATAAAAATGCCAAAAATGTGCAAATAGCAAAAGGCACCACTGATTGATATGTCTGCCAAGTTTTGATCATAGATATTGAGCGCTTTTCAAGTCATGGTCCAGAAACAAAATGATGACAGACAGATGCACGGACGAGGCGTTGACACACAAAGTTTCAAAGTAGCAACCCAAAGGCTTTGTGGGCAAAGAACTGATACAAGAACAGGTACTGGTACCATCACAAGTCCCGTCCAAGAGCACAGTGAAATATTTGAGTCCCACAAACAGCACAAGTCACCAGTTCATGCCAGTGGCACTTATAATTCAAGACCAATGGACCTTCAACCAAGGCCTTCAGTGTAAATCTGCCAAGACCATTGGTGTAAATCTGCCAAGGCCATCGGTGTAAATCTGCCAAGGACATCGGTATAAATCTGCCAAGGACATAGGTGTAAATCTGCCAAGGTCATCAGTGTAAATCTGCCAAGGCCATTGGTGTAAATCTGCCAAGGCCATGTGAAAATCTGCCAAGGCCATTAGTGTAAATCTGCCAAGGCCATTGGTGTAAATCTGCCAAGGCCATTGGTGTAAATCTGCCAAGGCTATTAGCATAAATCTTCTAAGGACATTAGCGTAAATCTGCCAAGGCCATTGGTGTAAATCAGCCAAGGCCATCAGTGTAAATCTGCCAAGGCCATTAGTGTAAATCTGCCAAGGCCATTGGTGTAAATCCTGACTGGCACTGATGGTTTGACTATCTCACTGACCTGTGTTTTGGCAATGTGTGGACGTCTCCATATAAATTCCTGCTTTGGAATTGTTTCTTGTGAGCTTAGAAATTCATCAATAACCTGGAACAGATGACACTACACAATGGTAGAGGAGATTCTGACATGAGTAACCTGGAACAGATGACATTTCACAATGGTAGAGGAGATTCTGACATGAGTAATTTCAACATTCAGAGTTTATTTTGTGTTTATACATTCCAGCTACACACAGCAATATTTCAGCTGTGATGATGGTCTGTTAAAATGTAGTCGGGAACTGACCATCCAGTGATTAATATCATGAGCAAAGAGTGAGGGAGTGAGTTTGGTTTCACGCCGCCTTTAGCAATATTCCAGCAATATCACGGCGGAGAACCCCAGATATGGGCTTCACACATTGTACCTGTGTGGGGAATTGATCCCATGTCTTCGGCATAACAGGCAAATGCTTTAACCACAAGGCTACCCGACCGCCCCTCATGAGCAAAGATCAACCCTCGAGCTACCAAGATACACAATAAACCAAGTCACCCTGTATGTCACCATTTGGTCACTTCTCACACCCAGCATGACTGAATGACAGCTCTGAGCATTATTCCAGCCCTGTCAGCGACCTGCAAATTATTTTGCAGACTGTCTCACCTGGGAAATTCAGTGACTGAAAGTTTAGTTTTTACATCGCACTCAGCAATATTCCAGCTATATGGCATCAGTTTGTAAATAATCAAGTCTGGACCAGACAATCCAGTGAACAACAGCTTGAGCATTGACATCCACATTTGGGCTACAATGACATGTGTCAACCAAGTCAACGAGCCTGACCCTCCAATCCCATTAATCGCCTGTTATGACAAGCATGGGTTGCTGAAGACTAGTGGTGGTCCGATTAATTGAAATAATCGAAGATTGGTCGCAGTGACTAAACGACCAAGCAATCGATCATGTTTTCTCATAATCGAACACTTGTTTTCATCAACAATATTTTTCACAAGGTTGGTTTTATCTATTACATTTCATAAGCACTACAAGCTTGTTCCAAGTCATGACTGAATTCATCTTAAAGACACCAAGAAATTTATGTTCCTAACATACTAGTCATCCTTTAAAGATGTGAAATTTTACCAAAAACACCCCCAAAATAACTACATGTTTTTTTCCTTCTTTTTTTGTGCATTAACAAATTTCATAAATGACGCTAACCAATTATTTTCGATGATTGATCGGTGGTAATGAACCAATCATCAATTATGAGATTTTAACCAATTCCCAACACTCCTGAAGACCAACTCTAACCCGGATCTTCACGAGTTCTGTGACATATAAAACATTAGGAACTAAACTTGGAGAACAATGACAAACAATTTGATTTAAAACCCGATATTTTTGCTGCACCTTTTACAATTATCCCAATGATGAACATGAATTGTGTTGAAGCTCACCTGTGACTGGGGGAAATCTTGTGTTGCAAGAGATTTTTGTCGGATAAAAATCTCAATCTTGCTGACACACTGACTGACTGTCATCTGTCCCCACTGAAGAAACCTGAACGTACACGAAATAGCAATATTACCGACTGATTCACTATCCATTCATGCTTCTGCACTGAATCTCACAAGGTAACATTTAAAGAACCCAGCCTGCTAATCTCTCATGCCTGCTACAGTGAGGTGGACTAGTGAGTCAGTCAGTCAGTTTAGTTTTATGCCGCTTTTAGCAATATTCCAGCAATATCATGGCTGGGGAATTGTACCCATGTGGTGAATCAAACCCAGGCAGGGATAGAAATACTTTTTTTTCTAAGTGTGCCTTAGGGCACCAGACAAATATTTTAAGTGTACCTTTCTGAAATCGAGTAGGCCCACATATTTTTAGAATAAATGACAATGATGATCATTTGAAATTTATTGTTAAATAAAGAAATGGGTTTATGAGCATTCAAATATGTATGGTATTATTCAATTTGGAAAAAAAATAATTGTTTGGGGGATTAAATGACTAAATGTGAATTATGTCTCTTAAAAACTTAGGCGTCTCAAAAGGGCACCGAGAACATTTTTTAGCTGTGCCATTTCTGTATTTACCGTGCCATGGCACACTAATATATGGGGTATTTCGAACCCTGCCAGGTCTTAAGCGTAACGAGCGAACGTTTTAACCACTAGACCACCCCACAGCCCCTAAGGTGGACTAGAGAGACCATTTGAATGCACACACCTATTTGCCTTAAACAGTATTTATATGTGATGATTCTTCATTGATACAATGTCTGAAAATACTCAAATTATGTTTCTCTGAAAATGCACATCAGAGAAAATTGATGTAAAAACCAGGCCAATATGAAAACAAGCTGATAATCTAATACGCTTTATTTTTAGACCAGTGGAAGAAAAATAGTTGCTGTTTACCAAAAATTTTGCTTCCACCTAACAATATAGAGCCAATTCGAAATTATCTGTATAAATATCTTCTTGGTTCAAACAAGGAAATGTCTCAGAACACGACGAAAATGTCAATATAACACATGTCAATATATGTGTTAAGCCTTAGCATTTTAAAAATGGCCTTATTTTGATACATGTGATATCAAAATGCATTCTGGTACCATCCTCAACATACAGGAATTCTACTCCCACATTAATACTGACCGCCTCGGTGGTGTAGTGGTTAGAGCGTCCGCCCGGAGAGCGGAAGGTCGCATGTTCGATCCCCGACTGCGTCATACCAAAAGACGTTAAAATATGGTACTTGTTGGTCCCTGCCTGGCGTTCGGCATTAATGGGTACAACAAGGACTAGTCGGCTCGGAGTCAGTATAATGTGTCTGAGTGGGGTATTCATGCTTCACTGTGGCATGGTATCTCAGTGAGCTAGCACTATAAAACCAGCTTCAGTCTGGGCTAGTACAAGCAGCCCCACATACACATACACACGCATGCACGTCGTCATATGAGCGAAATATTCTCAAGCACGACGTTAAACCCAATTTCACCTCACCTCACCCCACATTAATACTGATGCCAGACATTGTCTAACCTTTTGAGTATATCCACACCTTTGAGAGACTGGAGATACTTGATGACCCGGTCAACTCCCACCCCAGGGACCCCTCCGGGCAGGTAGTCACACCCCAGGAGTAGTGCCACACCCACCAGTGACTCCCGCGATATCCCCAGGTCCTGTTCAATGGCAGCCATGCTGTAGCTCTCAACATGAGGGTCCTGAACAAAGATCACGTCGGAACAAATGTAACAATTTAAATATGAGTGAGTTTAGTGTTACGCCGTTTTTAGTTCCAGCAGGACGGGGGACACCAGAAATGGGCTTCACACATTGTACCCATGTGAGGAATCGAACCCAGGGCTTCACAAGATGAGTGAACGCTTTAACCACTAGGCTACCCCACCTACTTAACATATCACAAATTCAGTGGACATCCTAAAAAACAATATCACATCCTCAGTGGACATCCTAAAACACAATATGCAAAGAATTCCCTTGAAACACTGATCACTTTTCAAACCAGGCCTCAATGAAACTGAATTAATTAACTATGAAATTGCTTTCTTAGAACAAAACCGCCATTGTAAATTTAATCAATGTATAAGTTAGCTTCTGTTTATCTAATATTCTATGTTTTGTGATTCTATTTTATACAATTACTGCTGTAGACTGTTAATTATGTTGATTTATGAATCATACAAACTGAATATTTTGATTAAGGCCTACATTTAAGGCAATGATCGGACTGGTCAGGAAGAGTACTTTATCAACACACTATCTTGGAACATTTTCAGAACGGTAGACTAACGCTTAGACTATAGTTTAATTGTAACATATATACCCATTCAAATTGAAAAGGAGCCCAAGGGAGATCAGAGATTCCTGAATCTGAGGAAATCAGACTTGCTTCATTTAGGGCTTTAGCATTGCAGATAGTGAGTAAGTGAGTACTATATGGTTTTACGCCACTTTTAGCAATATTCCAGCAATATCAGGGTGGGGGACACCAGCATTGCAGAGAGGGCTAGGCAGTAGGGAAAATAATGTGGTTCAGGGACTGTGAGACAGACTATCAGAACAGCAACATCTATATATAAACTTTCTTTCACATATTGAACCTGAAGGCCTCTTAAAACCTGGGTGTATTTGAATAAACAATCACTCTACTGTCAGTGAAGTCCCCACCTTGCTGTTCATGGTGAAGTTCTTGTACACTGTGCGAGCTCCATACAGGAACACATCTCCATCGTCTGTGATGCATGCATCGACAAGCTGAAACCACAATGAGGCTCTCTACAACACAAACACTTAATACAGTGAGTTGGGTTTCGGAAACAACAGAAACTGATACCAGAAAAGGGTTTCACCAACTATCCCCAAGTTCGGCATCAAACCTCCGCCTTCAGTATACCACCAAGCCACCCCACAGCTCCCAACATTTAATATAAGGGTGGAAAATCATACTGCCAAGACATGTTGGTTTTCAATTATTCGTAATCCATCCCAAACTAGTAATGTGTTTGCAAGGGGAGATAATCCTCCAAATAGGTGAGTGAATTTAGTTTTACTCCGCTTTTAGCAATATTCCAGCAATATCATGGTGGGGACACCAAAAATGAGCTTCACACATTGTACCTATGTGGGGAATCGAACCCGGGTCTTCAGCCTGACGAGCGAAGGCTTTAACCACTAGGCTCATCTTTAAGGAGCCCCTGCCCCCACCTAAGACTATCTCACTCACGCCTGCAGCATCGAGGGCAGCACACATGGCTCCCGCCTCCCTCGTCTGTAAGGAGCCCCTGCCCCCACCTAAGACTATCTGACTCACCCCTGCAGCATCGAGAGCAGGACACATGGCCTCCGCCTCCCTCGTCTGTAAGGAGCCCCTGCCCCCACCTAAGACTATCTGACTCACCCCTGCAGCATCGAGGGCAGCACACATGGCCTCCGCCTCCCTCGTCTTTAAAGAACCAATAAACTTTGTTTTTTGTTACTCTTTTAACCATTACATATGAAAGATTTGTGGTTAGTCTTATGCGGAACACCAAATTTATTCTTTAAAAACTTGTGGTTAATTAATACCGAGCGATTAAAAGTGGCCAAAAAGTCGCCTGCTTCCCTCTCACCCGCCAACGAAACCACAGACAGGTTACGTAACTCTGTCGCCAGAGCACTGCAGTGACGTCATATGAGGAACGATTTTCAGTTAGTTGCATAGAAAATGTGTAGCACGCTCATCATTTTGATGATTTCTCGACATCAACGACGACATGCCCGAATCGTTGCTTTGTCGTCAATTGCTCCTAGGGGTCGGGCGATGGTGTCCCCATGCACAGATTTCCACAGGACCCGCAGTTCGTGCTAAAAGGGTTATGTTTGTGAGTGCTAAGCGAGCGCTGTGGAAGCCTGAAACGATATCTTACTTGTGTTTTAAAGCGCTTCACGGAAGTTAAAGAATCAAAACTACTTACTAGTTGTAGTAAAATATGCATATGATTGATGACCATAAAGATTTTCTATGACACAACTTGTAACATAACGATTTCTTCCTCGGAAGTGAGGTTGTGGTCGAGTAACAATAATATTGTAAGTAGTATTATATTGACACCCACCTCGCTGCCCACGAGAGAAATTGTTATGATATATGCTATGTCATGCAAAATCCTATTGGCCATCAATAAAATACATATTTTACTACCAGTAGAAAAGTAGTTTTGATTTTAGTAACTCGGTGAAAACAAACCCTAAATACCATTTATCCTCAGACTGGCGGAAGTTCCCGACAGAAGTGGCCGCCATTTTAAAAATAAAAAAATCTGTTAGAATTAATGAGATTATAGTTTGTTTTCATCAAGTTAGAAAATCAAGACTACTTTCTACTCGTAGTTAAATATGTATTGGAATCATGACCAAACGGATTTTGCATGACACAACTCATAACATAACGATTTCTTCCACGGAAACGAGGTGGGGGTCGAAGTCACAATACTGCGCGATAAATTTCTTGCTACATTCCCATGGTTAATACCCACTCGCCAGTATGTAGATACTAGTCAATGTGCGTCTTTATATTTGGTCTTATAATCCTAATTAGTTTATTATCACACTTGTATGCATTTTAAAACTAAAAAAAAAGCAGACGATCTACTGATACTTATAGTGAATTTATAACAGAACTGTAATATCTAGACATTTTATAGTTTGCCAATGTGAATCATAATTCGCACACACACCCTAGTGCATGTTGTCTGTCTCATTACACTTCATGGCGAAAACAATGATTCTGTTGAATGCTACGACAAATGAATAAAAACAAAATGCAAATATTAAAATTAAAACAGATTAAACAATATCAGGCCATTACCTTGTTCGAGGAATGTATCCATCAATATCCACAAAACTGTTCCAAATGATGTGTCTTTTAACAGTTTAATATACGAAAAAGTGATAAATCTTTTCAGGTATTGGTGTATAGTCTCATTGGTCACCCAAGATAGCACACCTGGCAACTAATTGCGTAATGTCCGCCTTTCTTTAAAAACAGTAATTTAGTTAGCCAATAATGGGCAATCAATCAATGTATTGCCGGTTAATCCTTTGAAAGAAGTACGTTGTTATTACGCAGACAACGACACGACAGAGTGTATTCAGTATAGATTAGTAAATCTACATACATAAACACTACCTTTTGACAATCCCGCTGTGTAAGATAAAAGTAATTAATCAATCAGCGTGTTATCGGTTAATCCTTTGATCGATGTTTATAATGTTGAATATTTACTCAGACACAAGAAATGCCAAATGGGAACCTTTGTCCGGGTAATCTAAGTGTGTTACCACTAATTATACCTGTTATAAATTCATTAACTGACCATCAAGTGAATGATGACAAATAACATGTGTGTAGGTTTATACCACCTAACACGGGTTACAACAAGGGAGTATTAATTGCTGTATTGCATGTGAAAACGTATGGGCCAACACTGTTTTGAGAATACAAACAGATTTTTACATGACATGATTAAATATCGAGGTAAAAAACACAGAAATGGGATCAATTTGGATAAGTCATTATACAAATAGAGCCCCTAACGACACCAATCGATTTTGACAGAAGCCGTCTATCTTTAAGGAGACCCCTGCCCCACACCTAAGATCTATCTGACTCACCCCTGCAGCATCGAGGGCAGCACACATGGCCCCCGCCTCCCTCATCTTTAAGGAGCCCCTGCCCCCACCTAAGACTATCTGACTCACCCCTGCAGCATCGAGGGCAGCACACATGGCCTCCGCCTCCCTCGTCTTTAAGGAGCCCCTGCCCCCACCTAAGACTATCTGACTCACCCCTGCAGCATCGAGGGCAGCACACATGGCCTCCGCCTCCCTCGTCTTTAAGGAGCCCCTGCCCCCACCTAAGACTATCTGACTCACCCCTGCAGCATCGAGGGGCAGCACACATGGCCCCCCGCCTCCCTCGCTCTTTAAGGAGCCCCTGCCCCCACCTAAGACTATCTGACTCACCCCTGCAGCATCGAGGGCAGCACACATGGCTCCCCGCCTCCCTCGTCTTTAAGGAGCCCCTGCCCCCACCTAAGACTATCTGACTCACCCCTGCAGCATCGAGGGCAGCACACATGGCTCCCGCCTCCCTCGTCTTTAAGGAGCCCCTGCCCCCACCTAAGATCTATCTGACTCACCCCTGCAGCATCGAGGGCAGCACACATGGCCTCCGCCTCCCTCGTCTTTCAGGAGCCCCTGCCCCACCTAAGATCTATCTGACTCACCCCTGCAGCATCGAGGGCAGCACACATGGCCCCCGCCTCCCTCGTCTTTAAGGAGCCCCTGCCCCACCTAAGATCTATCTGACTCACCCCTGCAGCATCGAGGGCAGCACACATGGCCCCGCCTCCCTCTCTTTCAGGAGCCCCTGCCCCACCTAAGACTATCTGACTCACCCCTGCAGCATCGAGGGCAGCACACATGGCCTCCGCCTCCCTCGTCTTTCAGGAGCCCCTGCCCCCACCTAAGATCTATCTGACTCACCCCTGCAGCATCGAGGGCAGCACACATGGCCTCCGCCTCACCACGACTGTGAATGTAAGGGATTCCAAGCAGATCCAAAAGCTGGCAGCACTGAAATATGGATTATCAATAACTGCATCTAAAAGAAACTTATCAAACTATATCTTGTAGAGATGACCTATTTATTAATTAATAGAACCATTATCCATGAGTCATACTCTTTACTGTTGTATGTCATGATGTCATGAAAGATTGTGTCATGTTTATGAAATTCTTTGTCTGGTGAGGGGTGGGAGGTGGGGGGGTCGGGTTGAGGATAGAGAAGCATTATCATAAGTGTATAGATTATTGTTAATAGTAATTCTGAGATGAAGAGGTTTTTCACTTTGAGTGAGTGAGTTTAGTTTTACGCCTCACTCAGCAATATTCCAGCTATATAGCGGTGGTCTGTAAATAATCGAGTCTGGACCAGACAATCCAGTGATCAACAGCATGAGCACCGATCTGCGCAATTGGGAATCGATGACATGTGTCAACCAAGCCAGCGAGTCTACAACAAGCATGGGTTTTTTCACTTTGACATTTTCATCAGGTCGAGAAGAGACCTGAAACACATGGTAAAATCTCCAACTGTTTATCAGAAAGACAAAGAGTTGTTTCAAGCGCCAAAGTAACATCAATGTACATGTCTTTAGCTCCCTGGCTGTACGAGCAAGTGTAGATTGTTAGCTGATAACTGACATGTAACCTAACAACCAACCAGTGACCAAAATGGTAGGAATATCTGTAAGTGCAGGCTAGAATATTGCTGATTGTGACATCATACAATGTTCAATCTCTGAATGATCGTCATGGTTACAATCAACAAACTAGAAAACTGGGACGTACAACCTACCTCTCTCAGTCGGGCATTGAAGTTGGAGCGCCCCCCTCTGCCTGCACGTCCCCCTCTGCCCCGCCCCAGAGCCTGCTGGCGCCTCCTCATCTCTTGCCATTTCAGCTGTGGTGCCGCACCCTCGATCACGAACACCAGCTTCACCCCCAGCTGGGTCAGGTAGCTGACTCGAAAAAACAGGTTCCTGAAGAAAACAGGTGAATGGCTTGGGTTTAACATTGTTTGAGTGAGTTTTCAATAATACGTGTTCTAAATAATCCATTATCACTTTAAAAGCAGGGATATATATATATATATTACCAGGGATTTACCGCGAGTCCTGTATTTGAGGGTCCCAGTGACGCGAACTCTTAATTTTCAGGGGTCCTGGACTACAAAATTGATACAAGTGTTCCCATGTTAAGAAGAAGAAGACACTTAAATATTATTATTAATACTGTGTTGTAATATTGTTGTAATTCAGTTACTGTTATTGTATTGATCATTACATTGTTACAGTAATTATATTGCAAATGATACCATAACCCAGCTAGCAGCAAACTCAGTGAAAACTTATTGTTACTTGATTGAAATTTTTGCAAAAATATTTGTACTTTTTCTGCGTCCGTGTGGACACGCTAAGAAATTTTGTTAGCGTCTATTGTCGATTTTTATGAGTATAGCACGCAGGAATTCACGTCCTGTAAATCCCTGTATAACCTAGACCTTGATGTGAACTCCTCTTCTGTTATAACTAATCCATTATCACTCAGAAATGCATGACAATTGAGTGAGTGAGTTAAGTTTTACGCCGCTTGTAACAATATTCCAGCAATATCCCAGCTGGGGACACAAGAAATGGGCTTCACACATTGTCCATGTGGGGAATCGAACCCCGGTCTTTAAAGTGATAAGTGTACGCATCAACCACTCGGCCAGCCCACCACCCTTAACATCAGTTTGAACAATTGTCATTTGTAACACGGAAGGTCAGTTCAATGTCAGAGGAAGGTTCAAATTGATGCAGGTCTCAGACAATTACCACTGTGGTAAAAACCATGAGGAATGGTGCACATGGGCCATGAAAACGACCAGGATGCATGCCTAAGGGACGTAACTCTGCACAGTGAGTTGTAAGCCTGCTGATAACAGGGCCAAACATGTCCCCATTTATAGTCTGTTTGCAGTGAAAACGTACCGATGAATTTTACTTTAAACAAAAAGTAAATCAAATAAAGTGAAATTAAGATTGCGAATCCTCATAATTTTACCTTGCCAATTAAACATTTAAATTTCAGAATTTTATTCAACTAAGGATAAAAGTTGTTTAACAGACAATCATCGATTCAAATCGCTATTATTGGTTTGTAATACAAGGGAGTAAACACAGTAATTGGAACAGTGATACAAATGCACGTGTAGTACGTGATGAGCGTTAACTTAGATCAACCCTACTTGTTCTCGGTGTTTCATTTAATGTGCATACCCCCTTGTAATACAAACCAATAATAGTGATTTGAAACTATGATCGTTTGTTAAACAACTTTTATCCTAAGTTGAATAAAATTCTGAGATTTAAATGTTCAGTTGGCAAGGTAAAATCATAAGGATTCACACTTCTAATTTCACTTTATTTGATTTACGTTTTTGTTTAAAGTGAAATTCATCGGTATGTTTTCACTGCAAACAGACTATAAGCTGCAGTATCTTGTAAATATCTCACCCCTTTATCTGACCCTAGTTGGGCTGCAACGATTAGTGAGTTTAATGAGTGAGTGAGTTTAGGTTTTTAAGCCGCACTCAGCAATATTCCAGCTATAGGGCGGTGGTCTGTAAATAATCGAGTCTGGACCAGACAATCCAGCAATCAACATCATGAACATTGATCTACGCAATTGGGATACGATGACATCGAGCCTGACCACCCAATCACGTTAGTCGCCTCTTACGACAAGCATGGGTTACTGAAGACCAACTCTAACACAGATCTTAACGGGTATCTGATAAATATTACAAATATTGGGCAACAAAGTCAGCAAGTTATATATTCATTATTTTCAGTGAAACGATAACAAGATAAATTCTTTCAAATGTATTGAGAATACTGACAGTGTTAATGTGTCATGACAATGACCAGTGCCTACAATATTATCAACATTAAGTACAATGAATATTCAATTCTAGTGATTGGAAATAACAAAACAATTCATGATGGGATATTGTTTGATTCACCGAATACTCGAGCGAGGCATATTAACTCAAGACATCAGCTCAGGGACACTTATCAAGCAAGTGAGTGGGTGTGCTTGGTTGAACCCTGGTCTTAAAGGTAATCCAGTTCTATGACGTACAGCGTCAGCAGTAAAGCCTGAAGTGATGCAGGTGAAACCCACAAAGCTAGACACCTGAGTGAGTGAGGTTTTACGCCGCTTTTTAGCAATATTCCAGCAATATCACAGTGGGGACACCAGAAATGGGCTTCACACATTGTACCCATGTGGAAATCGAACCTGGGTCTTCTGCATGAGGAGCAGACGCTTTAACCGTGAGGCTACCCTACCACCCCAACAGGGATTCAAATCCACAATCATAAGATTCTGGAGTGCCAAAGGACTGGAACTCTACACTATTAAGTCACCAATAGAAGCCCTTTCCATAAAACAAGCAGTAAAGCCTGGCTTCTGCATCTGACCCGAGTTCAGGGCCACTTATCAAAGTAGGTGACTGGGTCTTATCACATCAAATGGGTCAAATCTGACCATATCTTTAACACATGCTTTATCAGGAACATATGCATTAACTGTAAATAAAATTGGATAAAAAGGGATACACTGAGAACAGGGTTTGGAATTAACCATTAAAATATAGGGAACTTGGTTTAATCCTAATGTTACAACTTAAAGACTTAAGAGGTCTCCAGATTCAAATGAGACAGAAATGACTCTTATGGATCTCAGGCAGTGTTTAAAACTCCCAAAATTCCAAGCCAGACAGCCGGACTGGAAACTTAAAAAAATTACCAGTCCAGACACAAACTTGCCTGTCCGGTTTTCAACACATGAAAACAAAAATCAGGTTTCTGAATACTTTACTGTTTGCAAGCATCGCAATGAACAACATAGCACTAACAGGCAATGCACCGAGTTTAGGTTAACTGAAAGTACATGTGTTGTGTTTGGTTATTGTAAAATGAACTGTCCAATTGTAAATAGTTTAACATAAATTATCATAATACCTTAACACCTCAAACTGACGACAAGAGAACGTGTCTGATATTATGAAATATTTACTGTTAGGGGTTAAAACATCTACCAGACCTCCGGACAGGCTACTTTTGAAATTTGACTGTCCGACATGAAAACAGACCGTTCCGGGCGGTCGGGCAGGCTGGAATTTTAAACGCTGTTCTCAGGACATTATACATTATTACACATCACTGGGGGCAACCTTATAACATGCTGATAATGTTTTCCTCAGACCAGTGCAGAAGATTATAGTAAACCATATTTCATAAGTCCGGAGTCGTACAAGCCCTGTAAAACACTGACAGACATCCCATAAGACAACCAAAAATCATGTTTTCCTCAAAACTGGTGCAGGTTATTGTAAACCTTATTTGATTAGTCGTCATGGATGTAGTCTTGCAAGAACAAGACAAAAAAAGTTTTCTGTTTACATTTTCTGTCCATCACTTTTTGTTCCAATTAGTCACAAAAAAGAAGTCCAAAGAACTGGTTTCAAAATATAGCCCTGAAACAGTATTATGAGAAACTCTGCCCCATTGCTGGATTTTGACATGTCCACAGCATAATTTAGTAGCCTCAGGCCAGTGGGCCGGTGAGAAGGCTACAAGAGTGAGTGAGTGAGTGAGTGAGTTTGGTTTTATGCCTCTGTTAGCAGTAGTCCACAATATCATGGCAGGGGACACCAGAAATGGGCTTCACACATTGTGTCAATGTGAAGTAATCGAACCCGGGTCTTCGACGTGACAAGTGAATGCCTTAAACACTAGGCTACCCCACCGCAAGAGTGAATTCATGTTGCTTGTAACAGCATTTAATGTGGAAGGAAAGCCTGAAAGAAAGAAGGTCTCATATGACAAACCTATAACCAGTGGTAGGTTACCAACCAAGAAACATGATCAAAGTTAACTGGGATTCAAACCCATAACAGATTCCCAGTATGTCCACTGGACACAACTCTGCACATACAAGCCCTCGGTCTCTATGTTACAGGCACCGCCAATAAGATACAAGCCCTCGGTCTCCATGTTACAAGCACCGCCCATAAGATACAAGCCCTCGGCCTCCATGTTACAAGCACCGCCCATAAGATACAAGCCCTCGGTCTCCATGTTACAAGCAACGCCCATAAGATACAAGCCCTCGGTCTCCATGTTACAAGCACCGCCCATAAGATGCAAGCCCTCGGTCTCTATGTTACAAGCACCGCCCATAAGATACAAGCCCTCGGCCTCCATGTTACAGGCGACGCCCATATAAGATACAGAGGACGGTGGGGTAGCCTAGTAGTAAAACATTTACTCGATGTTCCAAAGACCCTGGGTTCAATTCCCAACCTGGGCACAATGTGTGAAGAAGCCTATTTCTGGTGTCCCCAGCCATGACATTGCTAGAACATCGCTAAACAAAATGTTAAACCACCTCAGTCACTCTACTCAAATTAACTTCACATTCCGAAGAACCGGGTTCGATTCCCCACATGGGCACTAAGTGTGAAGCCTATTTTGGGATTCCCAGCTGTCATATTGCTGGGATATTGCTAAAAGCAACATAAAACTAAACTCACTCCTCCTAAGTCTAGTGATTTTAGTAGAGAAAATGAGCTGACCTGAGATACGGCCTGGCTACCACTCCCTGCATAGACTTGACACACTGGTTCTCACACACCCAGATGCTGAGGTCCACAGCGATGGTCTGACCTCGAAGGGATGACAGAGGCTTGTGCTGCTTCACTGGAGCCAGAATTGTCCACAGGTTCGTCACCCCCATCTGAAAATAATGTCACAATCGTCATTAGCCTTTGTGTGAGTGGATGTAACTTAGTGCTGGTATTGGCATGCAACCTGCGATACGATATATCACCATACTAAAATTTTAGTCACTACGATATATTGCCAATGTATTGTGCACTGAAGCTGCGATATGATAAAATCCTGATATATGGGTGGCGATACAATGCGTATCACGATGCTAAAATCTTTAATTCTAACACCAACTATAAAACACCTTTAGATCAAAACAAAACCATTTTAAAGTATTTCGTCAAATTCCACCAGCATTTTTCAATGTTCATTCGGAAACTAGATAATTAACTTTATACACGGGCTTTGTGAATGTTAATAACATGCGAGCGCTATGTCTGACACAGTTCTTGACACAAGAGTTTCCGAGAAAACGTTTACTTATGAAGGGAAAATAAGTAAGCATATATTTTAATCATCAAATAAAAGTAGGTCTTTTTTCTTGACAAATATCACAATTCAGCAATATACAAAGTTAAACATCGATGTATCGTGGCCCATTTGAAGTATGGTATCAGGATATACGACAATGTAAAACTTTGTATCGATTCACTGTATCGGCGGCCCATGGATCGATGCATTGATGCGTATTGATGAATCGTCACACAACTAATGTAACTATGCCTTGAACAGCATATAAGTTCCATGTTGAACAGAATTTAGGTTCGCACATTCAAGCAGCCAGTCGGCATATGTGTGACAAAAGCAAATCTTTGACATCTGTGAGACGCTTTGGTTCTTATATGGCACTCAAAAGCAGAAAATGTTCAGCAACAAATAATTCAAGGTTTTACATGACCTTGAAGCATGCATCCACATACATACAAATGGATGCAGAAAAATATATATAGCATCACAAGGAATGCCTAATGTTTATTCGTTGCCTCACTCAGCAATATTCCAGCTATACGTAAACAGGGATTTACGGGACACGCATTTCCGCGTCCTATATGCATAAAAATTAACAACTGACACAACAAAATTTATTAGCTTGACCACAGGGGCACAGAAAAAGTGAAAATACTTCTTGTAAAAATTTTGATTAAGTAAACATAATATTCGTATATTCTTATCGTTACAGTTCGCGTGATCAAGTTGCTATTCCAAGAGATCGTGGTTTCATTTTGATTTAGAATTTTTGGGTTTTTGAGTACCAGTAACACTAGTCAGTGTTATTTAGCATGAAGCATTATTGTAATTGTTTATATGGTTCTTTTCAGGTTGTAATAAATCTGTATCATTAAACATCTGTGTTCATTTTATTTAAGTTATCACTAAGTTTTCTACTAGGGTTATGGTGTCATTTGCAAATTAATTACTGCAACATGATGATGATCATGATACGCAATACAATACCAGTAACTGAATTACAACAATATTACAATATTGTATTAATAATAATATTTAAGTGTCTGGGACCCCCCAGTTTTAGTCCAGGACCCCTGAAAATGAGTCCCAGGGACACTCAAATACAGGACTCAAGGTGTGTAAATATTTAAGTCTGGACCAGACAATCCAGTGATAAACAGGATGAGCATAGATCTATGCAGTTGGGATACAATGACAGGTGTCAACAGAGTCAGCGAGCCTGACCACCCGATCCTGTTGGTGCCTCTTACGACAAGCATGGGTTGCTGATGACCACTTCTAACCTGGATCTTCAGGGTTTGAAATACCCCATATATTAACGTGCCATGGATAAAAATGTTCTCGGTGCCTCTATGGCACACCTAATTTTTTAGGCACATAACATTTAATCACCAAAACAAGACACTTACGCAAATGACAAACAAGCAAAAACATTTATTGACTTTATGCCGCTTTTAGCAATATTCCAGCCAGGAAATCACTGGAATTATGATGGATGATCTGGCGACGAGCCAACGCTTTTTTCATTTAGAGTAATGGGAGTACTGACAGTTCGGACCGGTTATTGAAGAGGAAATTTTGTATGTTTGATATATTGAACAAGTGAACCTGTCACAAATGTGCCTGTTGCTAGTAAAATTCCAGTCGGGCCAGTAAATCTCCACAGTCACTGGCCCGATTGGCTAGTGAATTTTCATGTGGTCACTTTGTAAATATATCACTCTCTCCTAACTTGTTAAATTATAATACACCTTTAAATGGCCTGATAAAAATGTTCATCATCATATAGTAATTTGAGCATAAACACAATATTTCAGAAATTTAGCCATGTGTTTTCTTATTTGTTTTTGATAATATTTTATCTTTTTGTGATCTTTTGCTTAGTTTCTACATTCAAATTTTCAGCCTATTGAATTATTTTGTGGGCTAGTAACTTTCAGGCATAGCTAGCCCGATTGGCAAGCAAAAATTGGAAACTATTTCGCACACTGGTCTGGACCAGACAATCTAGTGATCAACAGCATAATCATCGATCTACACAACTGGGATACAATGACATGTTATATGTGTCAATCAAGTCAGCCAGCCTGACCACCCAATCCCATCATTCGCCTTTTACGACAAGCATGGGTTACTGGAGGCAAAATCTAACCCGGATCTTCCAATATTTTGGAGATTTACTGCACATTCAGATCCCATTTACGGAAGTATTCATTACTCAGCATGGTCAGTCACACCATTGTCGGCACAGGTACCGTACTACAGATGTGTACCCCATGTACGTTCTGTATACAGACTAGCCAAACTCTTCATAAAAACGTACACTAGGACAGGTGCTGGTCCCATGCTGGGATTTGAACCATGGACCTTCTAAGTCAGGACGCCTTGTCCACATGACCAAAGAGGTTAACCCCGTCAGCAAGTTGACAAGGTAAGGATGTCATCTGTGGGATGACTCCACGCCCTTCTACAATAACTACATTCGGTTTCAGTTTTGTACACATCTTTAGTAACTGTGCCAACAATGAACCCTTCTGTGTAATTAAAAGGCAAGCGCGTAGCAAGCCAATTTTTTCGTGTAAGCCCGATAGGTTGCAAATCTTTCTATTTAGATAGTATTGACAACTTGCCCAACCTTTTTGGCAAGCTTTCATGTCAAAGCCCTGGCTTTTTTTATAATATTATGGTATTCAATGGGTCACACCTTGACTGTTTTTCCTACATTGTAACAACTAATGGACAGAACATTGGTGTTCTATGTGACAAACAAACGCTTCACCCACAAGGCTACCCGACCACCATCACGTATATATTGAGGGCCCTATATTGACAGCTGATGTTTATACCAAAATATTGGCTCAGATCCATACGTTTCTGAAAGATGTCGGAGTCACACTGTCTATTTTTAATATGAAAAATATGAAATGTCCTTGTCAACACTATGTTGAATGAAATAATGCACTAAGCGTGACTGCTGCGCATGTGGCTAGGGCCTTCTCCTTTACCTCTTTGTCCCACCCAGCTGATTGTTTCACCTGTCCTCTTCAATTTCCCGCCATATTTATCACTCTCGTTTATACGATATTGATGAAATTCACGGTATTTTTTAAATGTTGTGATTAATTAGGCAGGCATGAACGAATACATTATAAAAAATGTTTTTGTATCATAAAAACGTTTTAAAATAATCAATATTTTGTCACGTGACATTACATTGGAGTGCGGGAAAGAGTACTCTGCCGGTGCGCGCCAGATTTTAAACACCTGTGAAATTTAGAAGAATTTCATGGATTTTACTAATTATGCCTCTCCTAGGTAAAAAGGTTTTCAACTGTCTGAAGCCCTTAAATGACATTAAGGCTGAGGAGGCCGTTTTTACCATCCCACACACCAAGGAACAGTTCCGATCTAAAGCGTATCCTTTTGTCAAGTGACCATCTGCAGCATCCAATATGGCGGCGCGCATGGATTTCATTGTAGAAATAATAAATTTATCATATTTTCCACATTTATGTCGCGATCGTCATGAAAGTTTGCATGCATGCTGGAATCCAAGACACTGAACGGTGAGTCAAAATTTGCTACAATCGGACCGTAAATGACCAAAATATCTCAAGTACTAAATTCTGCCGAAAACGGCGTGGAGTGATTGTTTACATCTCTATGGTGATCACGTGGTATTAAAATATTAAATTTTAACCATTTAACTGTTATTTGGCCATATTTATATCTGAGCATTGTTATCAGATTGACCACAATAACGCGCAGTTCAACAACACCCTTCCGCGATCCGCCATTTTGTGTTTGCAAGATTCTGCCGAAATCGCGTCGTCTGCTGCTGTCAAAACACGATTCTGACTTATTTACCACTGTAACATTCAATAAATACCAAATATTGAAGCTTGACTTCACTCCTACGTTGGAACAAACTTATATTGTGTTGATTTGGGGTATTAATTTGATATATGCCCATTTAATTTTTGACAATTCAACGAATCAAAATTAAGGAAATGTGTGTAAAACGTGATATACTTCGATGCTAGGCCGAGTTCGTATGTGTTCATCTGAGGACCTTGTAAACGTGACACACGTTGTCAGTAACTTACAGAATAGTAGGCCATAATTACTGTTCGTTCCTTAACCAAACGAGTGAATTTGAAAAACGGAAAGATCTCTACGAGGAGAGGATATGGACCTGTCAGTGCACAGGACACATCAACTTGACGCATGAAGAAGCATGGAATTCGGAGAAAGCTGTACAGAAAACACTGAAAAATCAGTTTGCTTCATGCTATGAGAAATCTGTCCTTGAAATTGTTCATCACAGTAAGTATTTGTTTATAATTTTTTGTCATCTAACTATCCAGTTTAAACGTATATCTCATTGAGCAGCTTGTTGTCTTGCTAGTGCCATGTTTTCCCACCAGGGGGAGTTGTTAGCATGGTTGGCGTACCTTGTGTTGCAATATATTTTTTTGTTTCTGTTCTTTCAGTGAGATTTTCGAAATTGTCAAACAAATATTATTTTGAATGCTGTGATACCTGTGTGTCCAGATGATAAATGGGTGATTAGGAAAGGTGTTCAATTTATTTTTGGAATGTTGCCCATTATCATGTTGATCATAGCTGGCTTCACATAGCTCTTTGAAGTCAACCATTGCAAGTCAATGTATTTCGTAAGATACTATAGAATATTTAAGACTATATATAGCTGATTTATGTGAAGCATTTTATGTGTTAATGAAGATACTTTTTGTAGAAAAGGTGTTTAAGAAAATCATCAATGTTAATGAATTATGATTTTCTGTTTAGAATCTACTTAAGCTGAATTTAAACTTTTGAGTTTTTGAACATTTGAAACAATTCACTGAGGTTTTTCTGGTGTTCAGATGATTCTGTTATCACCATGATCATGATTACAAACCAAAAAACATTGCTTGTCATCCATTATTATGGCTGAAGGGGTCTTTTGGATTTTCTTCTAAGGAGTTCCAACATAGTTTATGAATTCGTTAAGTACCTGGAGTTCAATACACATTGGACCAAAGAATAGTGAAGTGTATGAAAAATTATGAATATTGCTTTCGAACAAGTATTTTTATTTTCTCATTGTTAATGAGACTGTGTTGATTTCTAATAATTTCCTGAAAACACCTTGTGACTTGATGGAAATCAAAATTAGGCATTATTCGATTGAATAGAAACTACATTCTATTCCATTTGTAAATAGTTATTTCACTTGTCACGTTTGATCTAGAACTTTTTTAAATTCTCCGTATTTTTAGTTGTTCAGTTTTATCGTTTTGCTTAAACCCTGAAATGCATGCCACATTAATCAGAGAGGGGCAGTGCCTGTGTACTGATTCATCAGCTGAAATACAGCTTGACCCATGAAGATCCTGTTTAGAATTGGTCTTCGGCAACCAATGCTTGTCGTAAGGGGCACCTAACAGGATGAAGTGGTCACGTTCGCTGACTTGGTTGACACATGTCATCATATCCCAGTTGCGTTAATCTCTGAATTGTGTGGTCAGACTTGATTATTTCCAGACTGCTGATATAGCCAGAATATTGCTGAGTGCTGCGTTAAACAAGAAACCAACTGAGTCAATTTCTGTGTTAATACAGTGTTTATCAAATTCTGTGTTGTTTTAGATGTAAAACAGGAATTGAAACAAAACTGATAGTGTTTAAAAACATGCCTGTGTTGATTAAATATTTTGGGGAAATTATTTTATTGTTAATTGTTTTTGTACTTTATCTAATGAGCAAATAGCTTGCCACCACAGTGATGAATCCCATCTCCCAAATTGGGTTAAAAGTTTCCCACTTCCTGTGAAATAGGCTTAACTAATACTTTGACTTTATAAAGGTGTTTTGTATTTCATTGACCATTAATAGGAAGAGGTTTTGATGTAGATTTCTTTTTATTTGTTTTTTTTTTAATATATTCTAGATATGAATTTCAGAAGAATAACAACTTTGGAAAAATCTCCAATTTGAGTGAAGTAACATTTTGACCAAATTCCCTGTGATGCCAAAAGCATTCAGAATTATTTTCTTATGTGTTATGTAAGATGATTTCATACAGAGTTGTCTCCCCTTTAACTGTAGACAACGATATATTTCCCAGATGCAGATGTTCAGATTGCATTCCAATGATTTAATCCGTATAACAGTACAACATTCTTTTTATTCATTGTTTACGACATATGTACTTTTATCAAAAACATAAACAAAATCGTTCGTTTATAATGTTTTATTGTGAATTTATTAACTGAAGAATTTTAATTGTAATAATTCACTGCCCTAGAAATGAACTATATTTTCAATGGTCAAAAAAAATGGCAGATAATTTAATTGTTAGTTCTTAATGGATATATAATTCTCATGTTTTTGTGGGGGTTTTCATTAGAGTTGATGTGAGTTTAGTTTTACACCACACTCACCAATATTCAAGCTATATGGCGGCGGTCTGAAGTAATTGAATCTGGACCAGACAATCCAGGGATCAACAGCATGAGCATCGATCTACGCAATTGGGATATGATGACATATGTCAACCAAGTCAGCGAGCCTGACCACCTGATCCCATTAGTCGCCTCTTACAACAAGCATAGATTCTAAAACCCAGATTATTCTTTGAGTTGATACATTAATGCTAATATTTCTGCTTCTGTAAACTTAATCTGTTGTAATTCAGGCACCCTCTCATTGGACACATTGGTAGACCAAGCATGGCTGAAGCTACAACAGGTGCTGTGTGTGACCGAGAAGATCAACCTGCGCATCAAGAATACTGGAAAGTAAGTGAAGCAACACTGTACAGCATTCACATTAGAGATTAGTGTTAGGAATTGGTTAACATCTCACAATTGATAATTGGTTCATTACAATTGATCAATCATCGAAAATAATAGGTTAGTGCCATTTATCAAATTCTCCTGGTTATGTTTGTTAATGCACAAAAATATAGGAAAAACGTCTAGTTCTTTCGGTTGTTCTTTTTGCAAATTGCACAAAATGCATTTACAAATTTCACATCTTAAAGGATGACTAGTATGGTATGAACCTAAATTTCATGGATAATTCACTCATGACAAGGAATGAGCTTGTAGTGATTGTGAAATGTAACAGACAAAACCAACCTTGTGAAAATGGTTGTTAATGCAAACCAATGATCCAAAATTGTTTGTGTTCGATTATGAGAAAACATGATCGATTGCTTCGTCGTTTAGTCATTGCGACCAATCTTTGATTATTTCAATTAATCGGACCACCACTATTAGAGATGCAACAGATTCACTTTGTTGGTTTGTTGTGTAACACTCGACTCACCAATATTCCAGCTCTTTGGTGGCGGTCTGTAAATAATTGAGTCTGGATCAGACAATCCAGTGATCAACAGTATGAGCATCGGTCTACACATTCAGGATATGACAACCTGTGTCATTCAACCAAGTCGGCAAGCCTGATCATTCGATTCTGTTGTCATCTCTGAAGACCAATTTTGACCCGAAGAGGTCGTAGAATTGAAAACTTGATATGCTTATGCTTATATGGAATCATTTTCTATATAATCGAGTCATTTTCATATTTTCAACCTGAGCTTCTTTGTGATCACTACCATTAGTATGTGTTCAGGGATAGAATTGTCATCTTTTCGGTGTGATTGTGCACCAGACAGATAATTTAAGTGTGCATTGTGAAAATAAGTGTGCTCATACCTTTTGATGATCCAATGAAACTTTAAACATCACAACAATTATATTAATTCAATTTATTGTTTAATTAATTAATCAGTAAACAACATGTGCACCTGTAAACTTGAGAGCTGGATTTCCTGAACACTATCATGACTGCAAGAAGAGCTCAGCTTCAGTTGTCCTGGACCCATAAACTAACCCACTAAATATGTGTTATCTATAACAGTAGTTCCTGTTATGCACACAAGCATCAAAATGGGCACGCCCATGTTAAGCTGTAAGATTGAGGGTGCCTCTGATAAACAGTTTGATGGGGTCCAAAATGACGTTTTAAATGTTTGGTTAGTCAAATTTATCACATTTTCCAGTCACAAATGAATTTTGGTGAGAATTATTATAATTTTAATTTTAGTCGTGCCGTCATTGACAATATTTCATCCGTGCCATTTCAATATTTACCGTTTCACGGCATGCAAATTGGGAACTATTTTGATCCCTGGAGTTTTTCTTCCTTTGGTTGTTCATTCTTGGGTTTGCCTTGGTTTATGCAGTTATTGTTTCTGAGTAAATCAGGGGTGGTGGGTAGCCTAATGGTTAAAGCGTTTGCTCGTCACGTCGAAGATCCCAAGTCTGATTTCCCAACATGGGTGTAATGTGTGAAGGCCATTTCTGGTGTCTTTCTCTCTTCTTTCCCCCCCTGTGATATTGCTGGATATTGCTAAAAAAGCAGCATAAAACTAAACTCACTTAATCACTCACTGAGTAAATGAGGAAACTGCGATTCAATGATTATTTCTACAGTTTGTGGTTTTCGATTTCACACATTCAGTGACAACTTTGTATTGCTAATGTTTCTCTGGCTATCGAATTCATCTCTTTCATTTAGTTGTCATTCAAAACATTACTGTATCAATGTCTTTGTTTTGAGAACTGGATTCAGGGATGAGAATGGGTATGAGTGAAAAAATGAGCTGGGGATCGTGGGGGGCCAATCCAATCAAATCTGAGCATCCAAGGAAAATTCTCATCCCTGTGTTTTCCATGTAGAATATTGTAGACCATTTCATCCATGTAGAATTTGTTTCAGTGCTGTCAGAACATTTCATCAAGATGAACATAGCAAGTATTTGTTTCAGTGCTGTCTGAACACAAATGCTCAAGCTTTGATACCTCACAGATATTATTCATCTTAGAATTTGTTAAGTACAGTTGTGTACATGTTCAGTACTGTTTACACTTACATTGTATTTTGTACATGATGGCACATGGCCTACAAATACTGAAATTGATTGATTTGAGATTGGTGAAAGAACAAATAAACTTTTGTTTCTTGTACTCTTTTAACCATTACATATGAAAGACTTGTTGTTAGTCTTAAGCGTAACACCAAATTCATTCTTAAAAAAAACTTGTGGTTAATTAATACCGAGCGATCAAAAGTTGCCAAAACGTCTGCTTCACACTCGCCCGCCAACGAAACCACAGACAAGTTACGTAACTGTCGCCAGAGCACTGTAGCGAACCATAAGTTATGTATGTGAGGAAGGATTTTCAGTTAGTTGTATATAAAGTGTAACAAGATCATCATTTTGCTGATTTCGCGACGTCAAGGAAGTCATGCCAAATCGTTGTGTTACTGTCAATTGCTCCTAGGGGTCGGGTGATGGGATCACCATGCACAGATTTCCACTGGACCCCACAGTTCGTGCTAAATGGGTTATGTTTGTGAGTGCGAAGCGAGCAGTGTGGAAGCATGTAGTATATAAAAAGCGTAGAGGTGTAATCAGTAAACAACATGTGCACCTGTAAACTTGAGAGCTGGATTTCCTGAACACTATCATGACTGCAAGAAGAGCTCAGCTTCAGTTGTCCTGGACCCATAAACTAACCCACTAAATATGTGTTATCTATAACAGTAGTTCCTGTTATGCACACAAGCATCAAAATGGGCACGCCCATGATACGTATCGCGATATCTTGAAACAATACGATTCGATGCATATCATGATATGCTTTCTTTAGGTATTTTCTTTAAAAACTTATATGTTAATAGCAAGAAATTTTGACATAACCGTCATTATCTAATAAAAATGAACAATTTTAAGGTCAACGATACATATCACGATACGAAAAAATGTATCGATATATTTATCGTCAGATAAAGTATCACGATAAAGTATCGATACTACAATATATCGTCACAGCTCTAAAAAATCGGATGGCTCGACCCCTACCTCGCTTCCAAGATAGAAAATGCTATTTAGATTTGTTTTCATCAAGTTAAAAAATACTTACGAGTTGTAGTAAATGATTGTTGACCGAAAGGATTTTGCATGGCACAACTTGTAACATAATGATTTCTTCTCCTTTCCTGCCAGGTTGTAAGTAGTATTATATTGACACCCACCTCACTTCCAAGAGAGAAATTGTTACGTAATAAGCTATGTCATGCAAAAACCTATTGGCCATCAATCAAATACATATTTTACTACCAGCAGAAAGTAGTTTTGATTTTGTAACTCGTTGAAAACACATCTAACTAGCATTTATTCTCATACTGGCGGATATTCACTACAGGGAGGCGCCCTTTTTCAAAAATCGTGACGTCAATTCGAGAATCAATTAGATTATGGTTTGTTTTCATCGAGTTCGAAACTCAAAACTGCTTTCTACTTGTAGTTAAATATGAATTTGAATCATGACCAAAAGTATTTTGTATGACACAACTTGTAACATAACGATTTCTTCCACATAAGCGAGGTGGGGTCAAATATTGTGTCATAAATTTCTTCCTACATTCCACTCACCAGTATGTAGATACTAGTCCATCTTCTTCCTGTAAACATGATGAGCGAGGCTGATCATTGTTTTCACTCACTAGTGTCTGGCTCGAACAAATAACACCTAGCGATTGTTTCTTCATTGGTATCCGAGAAAGAGTCACTGCCTGAGAATTGGCAATCCATGGAAAGGGAAAGACTGTCTCTGTCTGAATTACCTCCGGACATGTCAGAGTCTGCTTTGTACCAAAATGCCAACGCTCTGAATTAACCATGTTTAAATCACTTGACATAAATGGTTTAACATGTGATCTTGAATACTAACAAAGTTGCTAGATTAAATAAAATATTTCAATTGTCTTTTCAGTGCAAAGGGATTTTCTGGAACAGTTGTCAGCATTGACACAAGTGGTGTGCAGGTAAGTTTGGACTGGTCAATGTTCCTCATTGAAGTCATTGCAGTGTTACTTAGCTATCGGTTGCTGTAATCAGACAGTAGTGTTGCTATCACTCTATAATATTGCTTATGTACTTTAGCAATGGGGGCAGTGGGGTAGCCTAGTGGTTAAAGCGTTGGCTTGTCACGCCGAAGACCCGGGTTCGATTCCCCACATGGGTACAATGTGTGGAGCCCATTTCTGGTGTACCCCATTTCTGGAATATTGGTGTCCCATATTCACTATACTCACTTTGCTGGAACACAGGTTCAATTGAACATGGTACAGTGTGTGAATAATTGATATTGCTGGAACACTGCTAGAAGCTGCATAAAACCATAGTCAATCACTCACTCATGACTATGATGTGGCTTCGATTCTGCCATCATGATGATAGCGTTACTACGATGTTACTACGATGTTACTCTGTCCTGTAGGCCAACCCCACCAGCAACTGCAGCTCGCCCTCCAGTGACAAAGAAAACAGTTCTGGGGAAGGGAAGGAGTCCTCACCTAAGAAGTGGGTCCCCCCAAAGGTATGGTTTGAACATTATTATTGGACACAACATCGTTAGTCTGAGAGGAGTAAAACAAAAAGTGGGCCAATTTTCTCCCCAAATCCCAAATAAGATGACATCCCAACTAGTTCGATGACCAAAGTGTCTCTTCTGGCAAGGTTAAGTCATCAAATGTATTGTTGAGCTCCCAGATAATTTTCGAGCAAAGACATATGAATAGTAGTGTTGGGAATCGGAAATCAAATCCACTATCGATTATCAGAGGACTTGTGGTGAATGATTATCGATTATGATCGAAATATATACATTTTTAATGTAATCACCAATTTTAAGGGTTTTTCCCCAGGGTTTTTCTAATTAATGGGTTTTTTTTTATAACTAATACTGTCATGCAATGAAATGCACACATGCAAGTAAGACACTGGAATTGTAATTAAACAATGAGTGGTTAAAATTTTACAATGTGAATAGCTGTTGAGCACATGTTTGTGAATATTCATCAAATTAAATGGTTAGTATACTTAATTCAAGTGTGTTATACAAAAACAACAAAATTCTCATTAATCAAAATATATTTTTTGCAATCGATAATCATTTTTAATCCTTCTTTCGATCGATTTTTGATTTTTTTTCGATCATCGGAACACCACTAATGAATAGTAATGGATGTACAAGCATAAGCAGATTTCACTGTATTTTCATGTCTTTAAATAATGTAAAATGTACTGTGTCCTCTTGTTGATATGTGTCAGCCAAACAGTATCCCATCGTCAATCTCAGAAATGAAAAATGGCCATTGAATTTGTACCTGACATGTACTTTGTGGTTTTTTGGGGCTTTGGGGGGTTTTTTTTGGTGTCATTCACATTGTACATGCTACTCTATGAAATTTGCCATCACCCCCCTTGAGCCATAAATTATGAGGGGCGGTGGGGTAACCTAGTGGTTAAAGCATTCGCTCGTCGCGCCGAAGACCTGGGTTCGATTCTCCACTTGGGTACCATGTGGGGAGACCATTTCTGGTGTCACCCACCATGATATTGCTGGAATATAGCTAAAAGCGGCATAAAACCATACTCACTCACTCATAAATTATGAATGGAACCCCTTAGTGTCAGAACACGTCATGTCGAAGGTCAGTCTTTGTTCATGGGAAAATTTCCAGTTACATACGTCAATACTAATTACATCAATCACTTGATAGTCTGCAGAGCACTGGAATATTTTTGAGTACAGCATTAAACAGCTAATAAAGGAGGTGTGAACATTTTCTATCATTATTCATTGTTTCAGCTGCTGCCTTACAAGTATAGCATCAAGCTTGATGAGGAAGATAAAATCATCAACGGTATTCCTGCCTGCGACTTAGTGTAAGACACATTCACTATAGCAACCTTTGATCTTCACCAGGTCTCCAGATGATGATGAGCCATGTTGTATTCACTCACAAATACATGACCATTTTCATTGTGTATTATGAGACCTCCAGATAACGGCCGTATCGGCGTATGTACGGATATAAATAGGAAATTATTTAGAAAACATAACAGGTCTTAGAATCATTTACAGACGTATTTATCTGAAAAAGTATTGTTTTATTGTTTATTGACCTGTTTACACAAGACTAGCAATGTCGTGGTGCATATATGAAACGAAACACAAGATTACTGCTACTCCATTAAATTCCATTCAGTACTCTAAATGTAGTCATGGTTTTCCAGTACTCCTGTATTGAAAAATTAAGGAATACGTACCCCTAATGTTGAAAAATTATCTGGAGCCCTGATTATATCTCATTAGGTCCAGCCTAATGATAGTAGATTTCTAATTTGTATACATGATACCCGAAATGTGAAACATGTCCTATAAACTCTCAGTTGGGTACCAGGAGTAAATTTAGGAAACAGTTGTTTAGCCCTTCATTTGTCTTAATACTGATCATTGGTTTGTCTGTCCCGGGATTGGCCCATGTAAAACTTCATTCTCGGCTGTGGTATAGGTGTAATATTGTTGATTTTGTCCATTTGTCATTTTCTTTCATGATTTATATTTCCAGGCGAGTTGATCGCCCCCGTCCAAAGAATTGCTGCGCCTCTTCATATTTCCAAGCCAGTGCCCTCCGTGTTGGCATTCTTCAAAATCCACCAGTCGTGTTGGCACCACGTCCACGTCAACGATCATGCACTGGTCAAGAAGTACTCCTTACCCAGCAAATTTGCCGACTTCCTTGTTTCACCTGCTAAGGTCAGCAGTTCTTTCAGCTGTTATCAAATTATACAGGTGGTGGATTGGAAGCTTAATGGTTCAAGCGTCCGCTCGTCACACTGAAGACCTGGGTTTGATTCCCCACATGCGTACATTGTGTGAAGCCCATTTCTGGTGTCTCCCGCCTTGATATTGCTGGAGTTTTGCTAAAAGCGACGTAAAACCATACTAGCTCAATCACTCAAATCATAGGGTCCAGGACTCATTGAAGTTGGTTGCTGTGTAAATCTAGGACCTATCATGGGGTTGAGACTTACTACCCAGCAACCTTTGCTGGTCATAGGAGCCAAGTTAAAGGATCAGTGCTCAAGCTGTTATTTCAACTATTTGTCTTTTAACCCTTGCAGTGTGATATCATCTTGTTCATACTCTGTTTACAGGCCAACAGAGTGATATTGGTAAATTGTTGTGTCCAGACTTGATTATTCACAGGCTACAGTCATATAACCGGAATATTGCCGAGGTCGGCATTAAACAACAAAGATAATATAGAACACTCCTGTATCATGTAGATGTCTGTTATTACACATTGAAACAATTGACATACTCATTTCAAAGTATGGACATATTTTTTAAGTTATCTATTCTTGCAGATGGCTGAAGCAGCTAAGCGAGCAGAAGAGGAAGGTGTGCGAAAACGTAAACATAATCAGCAACATAAACAACCTATGTCTGCTAAAAAACTGAAAAAGTCCTCCAAACTGTCTGATAGCAAAAGAGGAAGCTCAAGTGTAAAAGCGAAGATAAAGAAGAAAGAAAAGGAGAAATCCCCAGTTAAAAAGAAGAAAGTTATGGAAGAAATAGTTATTGATAGTGAAAGCTCAGACGATGAAGTGCTTGCGAATCTGAAAAATTCCAATGATTCAGATTCAGACACACCTTTGCTCAGTTTGAAAAATCAGCTGACGCCGAAAAAGAAGAAGAAAAAGAAAGAATCTGATTCCGATTCCGATACCCCTCTTAGTAAACTGACACCCAAGAAGAAGAAGTTAAAGTTAGATTCTGGATCTCAAAAGTCAAGGTCACCCAAGAAATCACCCACAAAGACGGCGTCTAAGTCTGGAAGGAAATCGAGTGCAGCCAGTGGTACTAAAAGGAGAGGCAGACCCAAGAAGGATGCACAGGCAACGCCAACCAAGAAGGTCAAGAGAACACCCACCAAGAAGGTATGTCTTCAGATACGTTGGTTTTTAGTATTCTATGGAAACCTCTGTTTGCTTGTGATCCATGAAGATCCAGTTTGGAATTGATCTTCAGTAACCCATGCTTGTCGTAAGAGGCTACTAAAATGATCGAGTGGTAAGGCTCACTATCTTGCTGTTGATCACTGGATTGTGTGGTCCAGACTCAATTATTTACAGCCTGCCGTCATATAGATGGAATATTGATGTGTGAAGCCCATTGCTGGTGTCCCCCGCCATGATATTGCTGGAATATTGCTAAAAGTGGCGAAAAACCATACTCACTCACTCACTCTATTGTAAAGGTATGGTAAGTTTCCGCGTGCCATGATATATTCATGTATTGTTGATAAAGTGGGTCAGGCGGGATGCACACATTGTGAGAAGTTACTTTGAGGCTGAGACAAATCTGATTGTTGCAATGTTAAAAATAAAGAGCGAGGGTGGGTCATTGTGGTTCGTTCCAACAATGTTTGGTAGTAACCTTCTAAATGTGGGTTTGACAACGTAACTGAAAATATTGACTTTATTGAAAAATTCTATTGCTGGAATATTGCTAAAAGGGGCCTAAAACTAAATTCACTCACTCCTCACTCACTCACTCACTCACTCACTCACTCACTCACTCACTCACTCACTCACTCACTCACTCACTCACTCACTCACTCACTCACTCACTCACTACTTCCGTAGTGACCTAATAAGCATAATGACCCAATGTTTGTTACCAGAGCCACATAACGCTGTAATCAACCAACAGTCATCTGACCCATGAAGATCTCTGGGTCAGAATTGGTCTTCAGTAACCCATGCTTGTTGTAAGAGGCGACTAACGGGATCGGGTGGTCAGGCTCGCTGACTTGGTTGACACATGTCATCGGTTCCCAATTACGCAGATCGATGCTCTTGTTTATCACTGGATTGTCTGGTCCAGACTCGATTATTTAGCTGGAATACTGCTGAGTGCGGCGTATAACTAAACTCACTCACTCACTCAACAGTCATCTGAACAGATATGTGTACTTTCAGTCCTTATTTAATGTTTATGGTTTAGGTGTATGATATTTTTGTAGGACTTGTATTTCTTTCAGACATTAAACCTGATCTGATATTTTAGCATGAATAACCAGTGCTCCAAGCAAGCATCATTAGTCAAATGTCCACTTTGACTCTCTCTCACTAAATAAGTACCTTTACAACAAAAGTTAAATCAGATTAATTAGGTCTGCAATGGATACACCATTTGGCGAATGTGATATGCATCACGAATTTTGGGTAAAAGAATACGAATAATTATTCACGAATACAATATTGTAGTTAAGTGATTGATGCCAAATATGGAACGCCCATGTTGAAAGGGTTAATTTGTCACAGCAATAACCAGTGATCTCATGACACTCTGATTTGGTATGTAATAGTTATGGTCGACAAACCATGTGTGGCCTTGGCAAACTAACATGACTTGCGCTACTGCAAGGCTAGTACATATTCCATTCTTGCATGTCTCACTTTGAAAAATGACATAAGGGTTCAATCAAGTAAAACACACTCCCTTAAAAAAATCCTTAATATCCGATTCTGGTGACCACGAATAACGAATTGAATTTATGAACGTTAACGGTTCAATTCACCGAATATGCCAGTGAATCGTAACAGCCTTAATATTAATACATATATATACATACGACATGATCATGATGATACCAGATACATGTGTACGTGACAGCCTTTAAATATGCTTCGGTCCTGTTAACCATTTGAAAATGTTATGTACTAATATAGCTTGCATTTTGTTTCTTTATCACTAATCTCTCTTGAACTTTATGATGTATTATTATTCATGTATGTTACAAATTTGAAAATCAGAAATGACAGTACAACAGTAGCTCTTTGGATTTAACAACCCCAGAATGTTCCCATGCCATCGTTTCAGGGAATGAAGCAGATGACGTTGTTAGACATTGCTGGGAAAAAGGGAAGTCCAAGAACTCCTAGCAAGTCGGTCAGGAAATCGGCCCCTCCTCCTACTCCCAAGATCATTAGGAAGTAAGTAAACAGTGCTGGCCTCGCTGTACAACCTGTTGATGGAAGGTTCTAATCAGATGGGTGACTAGTAGTGGTGTTCCGGGTAATTGAAGTAATCGAAGTAATCCCGCTGCCACGTTAACCGCTAAACTGTCCGCTGAGAAGCTGTATCGCTAACAATCGTATGACGTCATAATATGACCCATGCAGTGTCTGGAGTGGGAAAACCGTTCGATTAGCTGTTTTAGAGTTCACTATGTATACATTTATTTTACCGACATTCACTGCTTTACTTAAACTATTTTATACTTTGAATCGTTTGCATACTCAACTTAAACATAATTAATCATTTTATTGCAGTTTTAAGCTTGTCAGAATATGTTTTACTGATGTTAAAAATCCAGTCGAGAGGCAGACACCATTTTGTTTATATGTCATATAGTCTGTAGCCAGGTTATCGATCTTCAAAATAAAATAAAATATTTCATACGTTTACATGGCGGTAAGATAAATACGTTGTATGCTTCTCCCTCGGGTAATACGGTCTGATGTACACCTTTTTGTAGCAGTGTAATCCCTCGCCTACCGGCTTGGGTGACACTGCTACAAAAAGGCGTACATCAGACCATATTAACCTCGAGAGAAGCATACAACTTATATTAAAACAGTGTTGGGCCCAACTCTCTCCTAACTCACTAAACTTCTGAAGTAATAGCATTTGATATTTAGCATTTTGACTTTAACAGTTGACAAATAGGGTGAGAATTCCTGTATCATGTAAAGTATGTTTCTTTGTTTCAGGTTACTGAAGTTGAACGCTGAGAGTGACCGCTATCGTGTCAAGTATGCTTTGCTGGTGAAACAAGCAGCATTGACTCTCACCTCACAACAGAAGTCCAACCTGCCGGCCAGCATCAAAGACATCATTCTCAAGAAGTGTGACCAGATCAAGGAAAAGAGGCTCATGTACGTAACTCTCAATGTAGGACCACAGTCTGTGCCCAAAAACTTTTGAGACCATGAGACCCAATATTCTTGCCCTTTATGGTGTCTTGCCCTGATATTAAGACCTGGCTCCGATTTCTCGAAACAAACTGAGTTTGACAATTTGAAACAGCTGAATTTTTAACTCAATTGCATTTTATTTATTTTTTAAAGTACAAATGCCCAAACAACTTAAGTAATTTATCCACCAAACTGAAATTGTCTACTATGTTTGAGTTTAATATCAATTTCAGTTCATTCTGGGAAATGAATTTTCCTGCGTTTTCTCAAATTTGAGTAAAAAACTCTAACTTAAGTCAAAACTCAGACTTAAGTTTGTTTCGAGAAATCCGGGCCTGATGTTATCGACCAAGCAATCGATCACATTTTCTCATAATCAAACATAAACGATTTTGAAACCTCTGTTTTAGTCTTTGAAATACTTGATGATGGAAACTATCTTAGAAGTTGTCAGGGCCTAAAAACATGTTTAATTCTTAGAAAACTCACTTCACTAACTGAAAAGTCATGACTGAATATTTCTCTAAGACTCCAGGAAGTTTATGTGCATGATATATTAGTCATCACTTTAAAGTAGCAAGTTGCATCATGTTATACATAGCTGCAATAACAACCTGGATAGGAAAGTCTGAAAAATGACGCTAACCAATTTTTTTCGATGATTGTTTGTTGGTAATGAAGCAATCATCAATTGTGAGATTCACCCAATTCCCAACACCAATACCCAGTATTTCTTAAACATAAACTGTTCATGGTCATGATGTGGTTGAAACACGCTGGTGTGACTTCAAATCCACTCAATGTTATTGCCCTGTATAATGACGCCCGATGACGTGTTCAGGCAGAAGATGACGCCCGAAGAGAGAGATGCCTACATAAAGGAAAAGAAGCAGAAGGTCAAGGCCGAGAAGCAGCATGAACTGCAGGAGCAGAAAAAGGTAGGTGTTCTTGCCGTTTCTGGTGTTAGAAGTGTAATACAGTCAGGCCGCGTTATTCTGAACGCTTCCGCTTTTCATCAAAAACGTTCGGATAGTGAAACGTACAGACTACTGAAATGAACCATTATGTACACCACTACAGTAGAGTTACTTCCCTTTAACATACCGAGACAATGGTATTTATACAACAGGTAAGCATGGCAGGTATTACTCAAACTAACAAAAATTGGTACCTGTTAATTGATTAAAATCACAAACTGACGACCTGTTTGACTCAGAAGTGTCACCTCACTTATCAATTACCATTGAAGTTTACTGATGAAGATCAGCGCTAGTCAATGGTGCTTTCGAGGTAAGGGGATTGTCCGAACCTTTTTGATGTACCGTCAGATTATTGAAGCAAAATCAAGTGTAATAAGCTAATCCTTTACTGCTAATTAACATCCAGATCCGGAGAGTGAAGCACTGGATTAATGAATCAACAGTTAATGGGTTTACATAGTAAGTAGTTACAGCTAGCTACCATTCGGATATCGGATTATCAGAACCTCTTGTTGCAAAGTTTTAAGGGGAGACAATTCTGACTGTGATAGTCAATGGCTGTTGGGAAGCTGCGCTCAGTTCGTTAGTTTATTCAAAGGGCTATTATGACAAAATGTTTTTAACATCTTTGACAACACTATCTCAATGAATATTTTCTTCATTTTAATGATATTGCAGAGATTTGAAGACCTTGACCTGAACTCATCTCCATTACCTACTCCGAAACCTGTTCCTACACCAGATGGCATTCCTAATGAATGTTTTGGTGATGTTACCATGGTGACAGAGTTCCTGAGTTGCTATGGGGGACTGCTTATGCCAGATAATGAATATACTATTTATTCAGGTAATTATCCTTTGAAGATATTTGAAAAAAATATTTCAGTCTGTAATAAAATCTTCTGTTTTTAGTATGAATATTGTTGACATTTACATTTAGTTTAGCCAGCACTGGTAACTTTGATTGTGCTTATAACTTACCCTGTTTGCTGCAGTAAAGATGGAACAGTTTTGAGCCCACCTTTGAAGTAACCATCCGGGTGTCCCCATCTGTGATATTGCTGGAACATTGCTAAAAGCCACGTAAAACTAAACTCACTCACCCAACCAGGTGGTTTGGTAGCCTATTGGTTAAAGTATCCGTCGTAGAAGGTTTTGGTTCGAAGTTTCATTGTAGAAGTTTCAGGTTGTCTTCTACTACGTGGTTGTTGTTGTTTGTTGGTGGATCTTTCTCAAACTGACAACACAAGTCCGTCTGCAGGTCCACGGTTTATTGTGAGCTGTATAACTAGGAGCTCAGTGCTCAGCTCCCAGTTTCTTACTAACTACTCGCACTTGTTAGCGTGAATATATATCAGTCCTGACAATCTTACTGTGTTCCTAAAATGGTAATCTGGCAAAACCATGAGTGTTACGACCCAGCCGGGAGTTTGCCCAGCACACACTGCACATGGCACCGTATAGTGTATGTAATATATAGTATATTGCACTTGATATACTGTATACTGCATGTGATAAAAGTGTTGACTCGTCACACTAAAGCCTAGGGTTTTGTTCTCAACATGGATTTAATGAGTGAAGCCCATATCTGTTTCCCCAGCTGTGATATTGCTGGTATTTTGTTAAAGTGGCATAAAACCACATTCCTTCTCTTGATAATTTTCGCGACCCAAACCCCTCTAGACCTGCTCAGCTGTCAATATTCAACACAAGTTTGCTTGCACTTAGTTAGGAATCATAGACAAATCCCTGAATCATATGAAATTTGGGGTGTAATATTTATTTAATATTGCTATTTTGCAGCTGTTCTCCACCAGTTAGCAACATTCAAACTCCTTGTTATTTCAGACGACTTGATGTCGGCACTAGCTTCAGGGCTGCAAGGTTCCACATACGTGGCACGTGTCCTGGTGGTGTTGCTACAGACGTTGCTGCAGGATGAGATCGCTGAAGATTACAAGGAGCTGCGTGTGAAGCTGGGCGACGTTCCTGTCAACCCATACACTGCCTCCGAGCTGGCTAGGTTATGTCTCAGACGGAATGATTCTGGCCACACCGACGACTCCTTTGAAGAGGAGGATGATAGTGAAGTGGTATGTCAGACTCTGAAGCCTCCACAAACGTCATGCCTTGTCACACTGTATGTCCAATAATTCTGTGGCTTGCTTGCATGATAATCTCTGCATACTTTAACCTGCTTTTGATATGTGTAAATTTGGAGGATGTTTTAAGGACACATGCCAAATTCAGAGAATTACAAATCTAACTTCTGAAATGTTTAACTTTCATTTAGTTCAAACATTTCTGAGGTCGCCTGTTCCTGTAAGTGTTTTTATTGGCCAACTATTGGGTGGTGGGGTAGCCCAGTGGTTAAAGCTTTGGCTCATCACACCAAAGGCTAGGGTTCAATTCCCCACATCTGTACATTGTGTAAAACCCATTTCTGGTGTCCCCTGCCATAATATTGCTGGAATACTTGTAAACGCAGTGTAAAACACAACTCACTCACTAAATCGCCCACTGTTTTGTCATTTTGGGGTCACTATTTCCGAATGTCCATGATTGAGAGCTGTAATGTATGTGTGCAGCCGGACCAGATCATCCATCAGTTAGAGACCCAGGAATTTCACGAGCTGGAAGCAGAGGCCAAGCTGAAGGTGTTAAGTGGGCTGTGTCTGCGCATCCTCGGAACCTACTCCATGCAGGACTACATGGAGAACAAACAGCAGGAAGCCAGTCAGCTCTCGTAAGTCATGGCTTCCTTACACCTCAGCCAAACCTGTGAGGATCCAGGTCAGAATTGATCTTCAGTAATCCATGCCTATCGAAAGAGCCTACTAACGGGATGGAGTGGTCAGGCTCGCTGACTTGGTTGACACATGTCATCCGTTCTCAATTGCGCAAGTCGATGCTCATGCTGTTGATCACTGGATTGTCTGGTCCAGACTCGATTATTTACAGACCACTGCCATATAGCTGGAATATTGCTGAGTGTGGCGTAAAGCTAAACTCGCTCACTCATGCTGTTGATCACTGGATTGTCTGGCCCAGACTCGATTATTTACAGACCGCTGCCCTTAGCTGAAATTGTGCTGAGTGTGGCATAAAACTAAACTCACTTGTTATCAGCTGAAGCATCCTCAGAGGGTGCATACCTGTTTCAAGTTTATACCTCATGCAAACATCACTTCTTAGTAATGTACTAGTATATGTCAACAACTATTGCTAAACAGACTGTTAATGTAATCATTAACACACATAAACTGTTGTACAGAAGTAGTGACATTGGTCCCACCATTAATGCATTAAAAGACCCACTCCTTTTATTATTGACTGATTGGGAAATATTCCATGTATGTGGCCACTTTTCTTTTTTCCATTCTCGCAAAAACAATTGCTTGATTTCAATGACATTCCATTGTGATATTTTATTGACTATTGTTCTTAGTTATGACAGCGAAATTTGTAATTTATTGGCATGTGCATGTTTCAGTCGTCAGAAGAACGCGGAGCTGAAAGAGGAGAAGCTGAAGAAGAAGGGTGAATCGAAGGGCGAATTGAAGGGCAAGGGAGAGGATCAACCCGAGGAGAAGCCAGCAGGTTGGTGGAGACACGGGGGATGTTTTACTGTCACCATCATTTCAGGAAATCTGATAATTTCCTTCAATGTCTCCCAGACCCGTGAAGATCCGGGTTAGAACTGATCTCCAGTAGCCCATGCTTGTCATAAGAGGCGACTAACAGGATCGGGTGGTCTGACTTGGTTGACACATGTCATCATATCCCAATTACTTGTACGATGCTCGTGCTGCCGATCACTGGATTGTCTGGACCAGACTTGGTTATTTACAGACCACTGACATATAGCTGGAATATTGCTGAGTTCAGCGTTAAACAACGATCAATCACTCAATCAATCAATCATGCCTGACTTTCTGTCTACCACCTGTGTGATGATTTGACTTGGTGCTGAGTTAAAGTTAATGTAAGGATCAGGGACAGATAACTCCCGTGTAGTAACCAACAGAAGGGGGCACCCCAGACGCAGAAGAGGCATGTTTAGGGGTCTGTTATTGGAACAATTTTCAGAATGAAAATGCAGTGTGTTGATAATTTTACTTCAATCATGATTATCCAAATTTACGTAGAATTCTGATACGCAAGTGATATCAGGGGAGGAAATAACTTTAAAATTGCTAGTGTACATCGTTAGAGTGGCACATGTAAAATCACTTGCCCTGATCATTTTTCCTCTATACCGGCCGATTGTCTTGTTGATATTTTAAATAAATAACATAATTAACATAGGAAAGTCAACTGGACATTGGTACAGCGTGATATGCAAATTTGCTTGCCCGACTTGAAAAAACACTGGATTGGACGTCGGGCAGTGGTTTATTTCCACCCCTGGATATGTACGTATGTTTGTTGGGCTCAGCAGGTGCAACACTGAACCACTTCTATGGCAAGAAGGAAGGTGAGACTGACAGTGGGTCAGCTGCCGGGGACTCCATGGACGACGTCGAGGGGGATGACCTCATTTCCGTTCTCAAGAGGAGGCGACTAATGACAGCCAAGCAGTCCGCTGAGAGGGAGAAGAAGGAGAAAGAGAGAAAAGAGCAGTAAGTGGACAAGATGTGAAGCTTAGACACAGGGCCCTGGTCTACAAAGTATTTGTATCATTATAGCCAATCGTAACTTTTTACCACATCATTTGCTTACGAATGACATAATTCCACAAGCAATTTGTTGAATTCGGGAACTGAGGGGAGGCTGGTGATAGCTTGTCTCTCTGAAGACCCCTGTTTGATTTCCTGCATATGAAAAGCGTGAAAAGTAAATACTGGAATCTAATATTGTTCTAATTTTGTCTTGTATTTTCCAGGAAGGAAAAAGAATACCAAGAATATCGTAAACAGCTTGAGAGGGAAAAGTTGCAGAAATTGTACAAAGTATGTGTCTACTTTTTGCAATCTATTTTTTTTTGGATAATTTAAAAAAAATTAAAAAATATCAAAATATAATGACTTCGTCTGATTAGGATTCACTGATTAATTGTAATCAAGCTTAACTTAGAGATAGTTGGACAGGCATATAGTGACCTTAATTGCATCTTAGTGTCTCCTTACAATATGAATTGTTGCCGATGGTGGCCATCACTCTTTCCTGGCAAGATTTACTTATTGACAGGCCAGCATATGATACAGCAATAGCATTTCAGGCTTGAAAATTCCTTGTGCTTTAGTCTCAAAGACATGGTCAGATGGCAGTCACCAAGTTCAAGATTAATCTTACAGCATGGTTTGGTTGGGATACTGATATTCTAGTAGCCAAGTGGCAAACTTGAGTCTTTATGTCAACCTTTTCTAACAGATACAATTTTGTTTTAGTGATATTGATGACTTGTGTTCCAGGATAGTGTAACTCTGGCACGCAGCGTGTTACGACAGAGCCCGATTGGAACCGACAGGAACCATTGTCGGTACTGGATTTTCAACAGTACTACACCTGGGCTGTTTATTGAGAAAGGTGACCTTTTACCCATTACTTGCACGTTTGTGTACAATGTTGATATAATGTTGTGTTTTGTTAGTCTTTCACTTCAGGCACGCACACACACAAATATTAATTCAGAAAACAATTGTCTTCAGGATGTTTAGGTTTCGGGTGGGAGGTGCAGGATGTCGTGCTTAAAAAACAGGTTTTGCATTATTCTGGCAAGAAGCAAGTGTTTTAACACTGGTTTTCAGTATATGTCAAGATGTAATATTAAGATACTGTATATAACCGTAGAAAAGATGACCCCTAACTTGACCCTTAAATCAGTGTCAAAATGGTATGTATCATGCATAAGCCAACTCCCTGTGATGGGGTCCTGGTCGTGGCAAACTCAGACCACAGACAACTGGCAGTTACCGATAATTACAACTTCGGTTCGCATTATTCAAAGAATTCACAATCATATTGTGTTTACTCAACGCCTCAAAATGAAGTGTAGTTGACAGAAAATGTTGACACCAAGCTTCATCTAGGGAAAGTGCAAGGCCCAGTTGATTTTGGTGACCTTCACATAATTTTCAAGGTCGCTGTGACACTTTGAAGATTTCAGCATATTAACCTGAATTCACTGGATTTTTTTCATAGACTTTCAAGACTTCCCTTAAATATTTTTCAATAAGCAATTTCTTTAGTACCATTTTTGCATATTTCATACACTAAGACATTCATGTCAGGGTCAAAGTCAGTCTTGAAAATGTTTGTGTGTTTGAACAACTAAAGAGCAAGATATCAAGAGAGGTTGACTGGTCATGTTTTTGTTGACATTTAACTTCATCTTAAACTTTCATTACTTTTTAAGTTTGATTTGATAAATTGCAGCGGGGGATTATGTCACCTTAGTGACAATGCTTGTTCTCTTTCTTTTAGGTTGGGTGAATGCAGATATAGACTACAACTGTCAAGGATTGGGTGATAGGGCGTCAAGTGCTCCGAGCACGCCCAAGAAGGCGGATAGTGTCACATCGGGATCACAGCCAAACACACCGTTGAAGTTAAAGAAGAGGAAATCAGACACTGAGACAAGGTACACATGTAGCCTTCGTCAGTTGTTCAAATTATTGTGCAATGCCCAAAAAGTCCTTCAGTGTTTTTCATTACATCTCTGTGTTCATAGTTTATGCTCTTTATATATTGCTTGGAGGGTTTATAATCAGAAAAGGGGTTGTGGCATAGCCTAGTGGTTAAAGTGTTCACTCGTCACGCCAAAGACTCAGGTTTGATTCCCCACATGGGCACAATGTGTGAAGCCCATTTCTGGTGTTCGTAACATCACTCACATACTTATTCATAACATCACTCACATACGTTGTTCGTAACATCACTCACATCGTTATTCATAACATCACTCACATACGTTGTTCGTAACATCACTCACATACGTTGTTCGTAACATCACTCACATACGTTGTTAAGCAACATCACTCTCATCACGTTGTTCTTAGCATCACTCACATAGCATCACTCACATCGTGCTTAACATCACATCACTCACATCGTTATTCATACGTTGTTCATAACATCACTCTCATACGTTGTTCTTAGCATCACTCACATACTTTGTTCGTAACATCATCACGTTGTTCAGTAACATCACTCACATACGTGCTGTTTGTAACATCACTCTCATACGTTGTTCTTAGCATCACTCACACATCGTTGTTCGCAGCATCACTCACATCGTTGTTTCGCAACATCACTCACATCGTTTTTTAGTAACATCACTCTCATATGTTGTTCTTAGCATCACTCACATATCACTCTCATCGTCACTTATACGCTTGTTTGTAACATTACTCACATCGTTGTTCATACGTTAAGTAACATCGCTCACATCGTTGTTCGTAACATCACTCACATACGTTGTTCGTAACATCACTCACATATGCTGTTCGTAACATCACTCGCATACGTTGTTCGTAACATCACTCACATATGCTGTTCGTAACATCACTCACATACGTTGTTCGTAACATCACTCACATACGCTGTTCGTAACATCACTCGTAACAACACTGTCAATATTTGTTTCAGTTTTCCACGACCTGGTCAGAACCTGTGGTTCACCTGCGACACAGTGGAAGAGCTTGAAGCCCTGCTGAAGGCACTCGTGCCGATGGGCATCCGAGAGAGCCAGCTTAAGTCTGAGATAGAGAAGAAGTATGACGAGCTGTCTAAAGCCATTAATGGCGCAAAGAGGTGGGGAACATTTTCAGAGAAGTAAACAAATGTATTTGCGAAGTGAATCCCAGCGAAGATAAACTTCAATTTGATTTTAAATATCTTTTTTACCTTGTGTACAAAGTGGGCAATCAAAGTTTGTTCTGTGTTCTGTTGGAAACTTGCTTCAAAAAGTGCAAGACAGAAAAATTGTAAAAAATATTACGATCATATTTAACAAATAATGCTCTCTTTCTTCTGTGTCTGTGGTGGCTCCACAAAGGAGGAAGTAGAATTGTGTCTATATCTAAATGTAAAAGCTTTCAAGTATTTCCTCTTGTATCAGGCCAGACAGGGATGTTCTTGACACTGAAATCACTGAAGAGGACCTTGTCACCGCGTTTAGAAAGGTCAGTGGTGAAAACTTGTCTGGATTATTATTTCTTGTCGCAAATTCAGTGGGCATGGTTTGCTGAGGTGCCACAGTTTGCTTTGCAGAGTTACATCCCTTAGACATGGGTGACAGAGCTTGCTCTGCAGAGCTACATCCCTTAGACATGGGTGACACAGTTTGCACTGCAGAGTTACATCTCTTAGACATGGGTGACACAGTTTGCTCTGCAGAGTTACATCCCTTAGACATGGGTGACCCAGCTTGCTCTGCAGAGTTACATCCCTTGGACATGGGTGACACAGTTTGCTCTGCAGAGTTACATCCCTTAGACATGGGTGACAGAGCTTGCTCTGCAGAGCTACATCCCTTAGACATGGGTGACCCAGCTTGCTCTGCAGAGTTACATCCCTTAGACATGGGTGACACAGCTTGCTCTGCAGAGTTACATCCCTTAGACATGGGTGACACAGCTTGCTCTGCAGAGTTACATCCCTTAGACATGGGTGACACAGTTTGCTTTGCAGAGTTACATCTCTTAGACATGGGTGACACAGTTTGCTTTGCAGAGTTACATCTCTTAGACATGGGTGACACAGTTTGCTTTGCAGAGTTACATCTCTTAGACATGGGTGATCCCTTAGACAGTTTGCTTTGCAGAGTTACATCCCTTAGACATGGGTGACACAGTTTGCTTTGCAGAGTTACATCCCTTAGACATGGGTGAGACAGTTTGCTTTGCAGAGTTACATCCCTTAGACATGGTTGTCACAGTTTGTTCTGCAGAGTTACATCCCTTAGACATGGTTGTCACAATTTGTTCTGCAGTGGACATGGGTGACACAGTTTGCTCTGCAGAGTTACATCCCTTAGACATGGGTGACACTTTGCAGAGACATGGTTGTCTCAATTTGCTCTGCAGACAGTTACATCTGCCATCCCTTAGACATGGGTGACAATTTGTTCTGCAGTGGACATGGGTGACACAGTTTGCTCTGCAGAGTTACATCCCTTAGACATGGGTGACACAGTTTGCTCTGCAGAGTTACATCCCTTAGACATGGTTGTCACAATTTGTTCTGCAGTGGACATGGGTGACACTGTTTGCTCTGCAGAGTTACATCCCTTAGACATGGGTGACACAATTTGCTCTGCAGAGTTACATCCCCTAGACATGGTTGTCACAATTTGTTCTGCAGTGGACATGGGTGACACTGTTTGCTCTGCAGAGTTACATCCCTTAGACATGGGTGACACAATTTGCTCTGCAGAGTTACATCCCCTAGACAAAGGTCTTCCAGCTCTCTTTGGTGCCGCAGTTTGCTTTACAGAGTTACATCCCTTAGACACATATATCCAAGTTTTCTGAAGTGTCACTGTTTGCATTATAGAATTATATCCCTTCGGGATGGTGGCCCTGTTATTTTATAGTACTTCAGCCGCATGAGTAAAAATCACATAGCTTCACCTAAATTGAATAAGCCTCAGATGTTAACTGTAAGTAATCACTCATTCTGTGGATACACAAAACATGAGCTGCTTGACCAATCACAACTGTTATCTTTTCAAGTTTTGGAAGACCTTAAATTATGTGTTTTCATACTGAATGTCATGTCTGTTTATGCAGGAATTGAATGACGCGGAGTTGCGGTTGAGAAATGGTGGGCTAGGCGGCATACCGCTGTTTGATGAGTGGGAGGCCAGAGTCAGCTCAGCAACAGATATCAAGGATCTGGTAAGTCTGGCATGCTCCGTCTGTCACTGTAGCCACTTGTCTTGGTTTTGTGGAGCGTTGGGGTAGCCCAGTGGTTAAAACGTTCAATCGTCATGCCGAAAACCCGGGTTCGATTTCCCACATGGGTACAATATGTGAAGCTCATTTCTGGTGTCACCTGCCGTGATGTTGCTGGAATATTGCTAAAAGCGTCGTAAAACCACACTCAATCACTCTTTTTTTCCATTTCTTTTTTTTTTTTTTTTGGGGGGGGGGATTTTTTATTTTTTTATTTTTTGTTTCTATTTTTAATTTCTATCTTGACACATGTTTAAATGCCATCTGTTGTTGATTTCTGTCTTGTAACATCAAGCTAATGACAGCACATGACTTTGTTAACAATAGGTTAGAGTCCGTATAGATCTCAAGGATCTGATGAGTCAGACATGCCCCATCTGTGTGTTTTGAGGTTGTTGTTTTGGGGGCTTTTGTTGTTTTCAGAATTTCTGTCTTTCCGAATCGAGAGGCCGTTAACTTCTTTTCAGAAGAATATTTTAATCATGGAATTCCTAAATAAAATATCACTATGACAAATTTGGTTTTCTATTTCATTAGAAATGCTGGATAAACACAAGTGTTTTCTTGTTGCCTTGTTGCTTGTCAGACTAATTTTCCTGATAAAAGTGCTTTGTGTCAATAAAGCTGATATTCAGGTTTTAATTTCAGGGGGCATGTTTGAAAGAAGTTCAGAAAAATGTAGCTGAGAAGTTTTTGAAAGGTTTCATGAAACCTAGAAACGTCCCGACAACGCAAGTCAAAGAAATAAAGGAAGAAGAAGACAAAGGTAGATCAGTCATTTGAAATGACAGGCATGTTGGATACTGGTTCAAAATGTATGTCCTCAATTTCATGTGGTGGTGATTGTTCTCGAGGAACAAACTATGTCATAACACCTTCATGAGCTTCGCCCTTTTGCAACACAATCTTGGCCTCCAACAACAGCAGTCCAATATGTTATTGTTTATTGTATAGTTACATGAAATTTGTTTTGTTAACTCATTATAATGTTTACAGGGCAGTGGGGTGGCCTCATGGTTAAAGCATTTACTTGTCACGAAGACTCGATTCCTCTACAATGTGTGAAGCCCATTTTTAGTGTCTCCCACTGTGATATTGCTGGGGTGGTGAGGTAGCCATGTGGTTAGAGTGTTTGCTCGTCACGCTGAAAGACCAGGTTCACTTCCCACATGGTTACAATGTGTGAAGCCCATTTTTGTGATCCCCGCTGTGATATTGCAGGAGTATTGCTAAAAGCGGCGTAAAAACATACTCACTCGCTATAATGTTACCACAAAACAGACCTAGGTATCACAGTAAGGTGCAGTGTGAGTCTCGAGGCTGTGCACCGCTGTGTTTGAGAATGATATTGAATGTGTGTTGTGTGTATTACAGATGAAGATGAGGATGTGGAGGAGGACGTGACTGCCTCCAAGGCTGTAGCTGACTGGTTTGAAGCCCTGGAGACCTGCCCCACGTTCTCCAGGCTGCACGTGTTGTTAGGCATGCTGGACTCATGCATCAAGTGGGAGAAGTCAGCCGAAAATGCTGTAAGTCTGGACACACTCCAGGGATTCAGTTTCAAATTGAAACTAAATCAGACGAGTTCAGTCAGCTTGATATTCTAATATAAAATATGGTCTTACTGTACTCAGCGCTGATATTAATGGAACATTAAGCTGTACTCCCCAACTCTGACTACAGAAAAGTATTAATAAAGGTTTCTGTACTGTCAATTCATGGTCTTCATGATATTGAAGATGTCCTCACTAAAACAAAATTGTTGAAATGTCTCAAGCAGTGTTCAGAATTAATGATGTAGCCTTGCTATAATCTTCATGTGAAGAATTATTGAGTTTCAATACAACAAGCTACAACACTTACTCTACTTACTCTGAACTAATTAGGCTTTTTAGATTTATTACCTGTGAAGATCCAGGTTAGAATTGGTCTTCAGTAACCCATGCTTGTCGTAAGAGGCGACTAACGGGATCGGTAGTCAGACTCGCTAAATTTGTTGAGACATGTCGTGGTATCCCAATTGGAGGGGCAGTGGGGTAGCCTAGTGGTTAAAGCGTTGGCTCGTCACGCCGAAGACCCGGGTTCAAATCCCCACATGGGTACATTGTGTGAAGCCCATTTCTGGTGTCCCCCGCCGTGATGTTGCTGGAATATTGCTAAAAGCGGCGTAAAACCAAACTCAGTCAGTCAGTCAGTCAGTATCCCAATTGCGTAGATTGAGGTTCATGCTGTTGATCACATGGTTCAGACTCGATTATTTACAGATCGCTGCCATATAGCTGAAATATTGCTGAGTGCGGCGTTAAACAACCGACCGACCAACTGAAGCAAGTGTAACACTATGTTCACCCAGCAGTGATTAAGGACATTGTTCTATAAGATGGTATTGTGACTGTTGACCTTCTACCATCTGACAGGCAGCTTGGTTTGTGTACTCCCCAGGGAGCTGAGAATGAAAATCTATTAACACTGTTCCATTGACCTTGTTAATCATTCTTCTTCACACCAAATATTTTTGGTTCTTGTGAGTTAGATCAGTATGAGTTCCTTTTGTCTGATTTCCTCCAGAAATGCAAGATATGTCGTAAGAAGGGTAACGACGAGGCCGTACTGCTGTGTGATGAGTGCAACCAGGCCTTCCACATGTACTGCCTACGTCCAGCACTCCTCTACATCCCCAAGGGAGACTGGTTCTGCCCGGCTTGTATAGTGAGTATACAAACTCAACTTTAAACTCTCATTGCAGAGGACAGGCTCCTCAGCCAGCGGCTCCTTTCACGGAGGCAACCTTTACTAAGGTTAACCTTAACTCCCATTCTTTAACATTGCACTAAGGGATCGTTCATTATTTGTGCCTAGGGGGGGGGTGATGATGATTTTAAGGGTGGGTCACCCATTTTGTTCTTTCTTTTTGTTTGTTCTTTTTGTTTGTTTGTTTTTGGGTTGTTTTGGGGGGTTTTTTACACACATTCTGGGGGAAGGGTGTAAGCAATTTTGTACATAAAATTATGCTTAAAACATTGGAGGGGGTTGGGGTCATTGATTTTGTACATGACATGCATGGGGGTCACTTTGTACATAAATGTTTTTGGGGGGGGTCATTCACATTGTACATGCTTCTCCATAAAAATCATCATTTTCACTCACTCTCACACACAACACACACACACACACACACACACACACACACACACACACACACACACACACACACACACACACACACCGGCCATAAATTATGAACGGTCCCTAAGGTTACCTTTGTGACTTACGATTACCTTAGTGCTTTGTGAAAGAGGGCCCTGGTGCTCAGTCTAAGTTGAAGACTGACATTAATATGGTTTCCCTTTAAACATAAGTCATTTTGTTTAGAATTCAGTATCTCAATATCACTTTCAACCTATTCTTTTGCTACCTAAGTACAGGAGAATTAGTATGGATTTTGAAGTATTAATAACAAAATGTGTACAGCACAGTGACCTCATATTTGTGTTGTCTCCAGCCTCAGTCCAAGAGACGGCACAGTCGAGAGGTTAAGCGGTACAATGAAGATGCTGAATCAGACGATGTGAGTATATTTTTGAATGGGAAGTATTTTACTGGTTTGAAATTAGAAAATCTGAATAATCTTTACAAGCCCTGTATGTATCCATTTGTATGAATTGTAAGATTTGTATGTCTTCATTATGTTTGGAGGCTTTAGTTCGAAGTCTGCAAGAAGGATAATTTTATGTGTTTGATATGTTTATAGAATGTCACTACATTTAGATGTACAGGGTTTTTTTCTGAGGAAATATTTTGTTATGTGGGATTTGTAGCTTAATGTTTTTGGATGTCTTGTGAACAGTTGCAAATCTAAGGGTCAGTCCCTTGTGATCACGGGTTTTCATAAATAGATTAATTTGAAAAGTTTTTGTGAAAATGGGTTTTGTATGTGGATGAAATTGGGTACTGATAAATCGTGGTGTTGTCAATGTTGATAAAGTTTTTTGTTGATGTTGTTGATGAAACAAGGTGTTGTTGCCACTGCTGATGTAGCAAGGTGTTGTTGCTGATGATGTGGGAGGGTGTTGTTGCTGATGTTGGAGGAGGGTGTTGCTGATGTGGGAGGGTGTTGTTGCTGATGTTGGAGGAGGGTGTTGTTGCTGATGTTGGAGGAGGGTGTTGTTGCTGATGTGGGAGGGTGTTGTTGCTGATGTTGGAGGAGGGTGTTGTTGCTGATGTTGGATGAGGGTGTTGTTGCGATGTAGGAGGAGGGTGTTGTTGCTGATGTTGGAGGAGGGCGTTGCTGATGATGTTGGAGGAGGAGGATGTTGTTGCTGATGTTAATGGAGGAGTTTGTTGTTGCAGGACCAAAGTGACAACGGTGAGGAGCGAGAGGCCATCGAGCATGACCAGGAGTGCTATGAGTGTGGAGACGGAGAAGAGGGAGACCTTATTGAGTGTGGAGTTTGTCCTGCTGTCTATCATCTAGACTGCCACAATCCACCCCTCCGACACCCACCTAGGTACGTCACACAAATAAAAACAGGAGGCAGTTCAAATTCACAATTCAATTATCAATCAAAATTCAGTACCTATATGTGATGTAAAATCCTTTTCTTTTCTTCTTTTTGTCCCCTTACCATAATTCTTTGGTTGACTAAAAGCTTTTTAGAAATGACCCCTATTGAACAGTATTTTAATTCTATCATTGCATGTAAACTAAACTGGGAGGAAAAACAGCAATGTTCCTAGTGTTGTACATTTACCCCTTAGGCCAGTGCTGGCAATCACAGTGCTGGTAGGATAACAATCAGGGCAAATTGGGAATTCTGACCCACAACCCAGATTCTGTCTTGCCCCTTTGAGATCATTTTTTCATTTTGTATGGGACAGGGATTTACCTTGAGTCCTGTATTTGAGGGGTCCCTGGGACTCATACTCTAATTTTCAGGGGTCTTGTACTACAAAATGGGGGTCCCAGACACTTAAATATTATCATTAATACTGTTATTGTATTGTGTATCATGATCATCACATTGTTACAATAATTCAGTTGCAAATGATACAATAACCCTGCTAGTTGCAAACTCAGTGAGAATTTTCACCAAAAGTATATTTGGACTTTTTCTGCGTCCCCGTGGATGCGCTAATACATTTCTTTGCGTCCATTGTCTATTTTTATGTGTATATGACGCGGGAATTCGCATCCCGTAAATCCCTGTATGGGAACAAGAATGACCTGGTACTGTTTTAGTATTAAAACGTCAAGAATATGTACACTTTTTTATCCAGTGCCCGACCCGTGAAGATCCGGGGTAGAATAGGTCTTCAGCAACCCATGCTTGCCACAAAAGGCGACTATGCTTGTCGTAAGAGGTGACTAACGGGATCGGGTGGTCAGGCTCGCTGACTTGACACAGGTCATCGGTTCCCAGTTGCGGAGATCGATGCTCATGCTGTTGATCACTGGATTGTCTGGTCCAGACTCGATTATTTACAGACCACCGACATATAGCTGGAATATTGCTGAGTGCGGCGTAAAACTAAACTCACTCACTCACTCACTTTATCCAGTGCCCATGGTCATGAGTTGTTTGGGTGGTGTTTGTTTTGTTATTTGTCATTGGTTAAATTTCTGTGTCCACTTTCAGGGGGGTACTGGGAGTGTTCGAACTGTAAAGGTGGAACCAGAAGTCAACGGAACAGAGGAAAATCTTCACGAAGAAAACCTAGAGGTAAAAAAGGAAAATGAGATGAGCCGCACATAAAATTTTCTGTCGTATCCAAAATTGCTTTCTCCCTTTTTCTATCTTTGGCACCACATACGAAAAACATTTAAAGATGGTACTTGGTTCTCTGAATGGCAATCTGGATTCAGGGGGTAACAAATACACGTCAGTATACGTATGTGTTCTTTATATTCAGTGAAGCAATAGCAGAAGCCATATAGATTCTTTGACATGTTTCAACCTTGTTTACATTGTTACTTTGTCAAGACTGCTATCAGTGACCATATTACTGCCATCTACAGTATATAAGTGTTGTAACTATTATCCTGCCTGACAATCCATTCTGCTTTGATAAATAACACCCTTGTTCAAGTAAAAACACTCCTTTTTATAAAAAACTTCCAAATATTTGATTCAAGTGATTGGGAATAGTGAATTGAATTCATGAAAGGAAAGGATACTGTTTGATTCACTGAATATGTGACTCAATTGAAACAGCCCTTCCATTTTCACGTTACTACAGTGCATTCAATACAGCAAGTATTTTTAAATGTTTAGAATTGTACATATACCTTCATATGAAGAGCGAGAGTCTGCTCGGAGAGCAGAAGGTCGTGGGTTCGATCCCCGACCGCGTCATACAAAAAGACGTTAAAATATGGTACTTGTTGGTCCCTGCCTGGCGCTTGGCATTAATGGGTACAACAAGGACTGGTCGGCTCAGAGTCGGTATAATGTGTCTGAGTGGGGTATTCATGCTTCACTGCGGCATGGTATCTCAGTGAGCTAGCACTATAAAACCAGCTTAAGTCTGGGCTAGTACAAGCAGCTGCACATACACATACACACGCATGCACGTCGTCATATGAGCGAAATATTCTCAAGTACGACGTAAAACCCAATTTCACCTCACCTCACCTCACCTCATATGAAGCGCTTTTTTAACCTGTGTCATTCACATTCTTATCATTCACTGACAGATCGCAAAGTATCTCATCATCACAACCACTGACACACCTGTTGTTTATTGGGGCGGTGGGGTAGCCCAGTGGTTAAAGCATTCACCTATCACACCAAGGACCTGGGTTCGATTCCCCACATGGGGACAACGTGTGAAGCCTATTTCTGGTGTCCCCAACATGATATTTCTGAAATATTGCCAAAAGCAGCATAAAACCAAACTCGCTGTTTTTCGAAGTTGGCACTACCACATTTGTCATTCATTCAGAATCCTTCCATATTTTTCAATACCTCTCCAAATATTCCAATTACTTATATATGATTAGAGCTGGTTACATCATACATTTAACTTGTGTTTAATATATGTCCTATTGCAATTATCAGTGGCCCAATCTTAGCCATGCATGTGTATTGAGTTTGAGTTACCAAAGCTGTACTCTTGTTGTCTTCCTGTCTCCAGCCGCAAGAGTTAAGTACAATCAGTCATCTTCGGAGGATGAGTCAGATGCTGAAAATCAACGCCAGACCAAGTCTAGTCGAAGATCAGCTTCATCAAAGAAAGAAACCACATCGTCAAGTACACGTTCATCATCACGGAAACGGGAACCTGTCAGCGAAGCACTGGACCAAAAGCCCATCTATTCTCGTAGACCTCCATCCGAACTCTCTGTAAGTGGTTAAGCTTTGTCACTCTTTAATCCTGTGGGGCACAGTTGGCTGTGCAGTTGCATCCCTAGGGCTCATCAGAAATGTTACCTCAGGGGTCAAAACCAAGTTCTCCTCAATTATGTTCTAGGTTAGTCAACACTATACTCGAACTCGTGAGTGACCCCTGCATCACTTCAAGCTTTCCGAGACACCTCAACTACCTTATCAGAAGGTTTTTCAGCTGCCCATGTGTTTTGTTGATGTGTTGGTTATTTTAATAGATGTATTGTCAAAAGGACAGGGTGTAGTTTTGTGTAGTTCATTTCTGTTTGCAAGGATGGACTTATTAAGGGCAATGTTACGAAACAGCAACTGTGGTCAAACATGTAATCCTCTCTCTATGTTGTGTAAATATGGCTTTGTTGTCAGCTGGTATGTCCTTGTTTCAGATATGTGAGGAGATTTTAGACAAGGTGATGAAGCACAAGTCCTCGTGGCCATTCCTGGAAGCTGTGGACAAGAAAGAGGTATGTCATGACCTCACTATCTTCCATAGCGTTAAGTGGAGTTTTAATGTGGGCTGATGAACCATTTGACGACAAGAATATTTCCTATCTGTTATCTAGTGGATATTGCAGCTCTCAAAAGTGGATTGTAATAATAATAATAATGTGTCCATTTATATAGCGCCAAACTCCACACTAGGTATGCTCATAGCGCTAACAATCAAGGCACAGCACATTATTACCCGGGATAACCCAAGCAGCCTGTTAGGCGCTAGAAGGTTATAGTCATATGACTTTTTTCCACCGGGTACCCATTTTCCTGCTGGGTGAACAGAGACAGTTTTGAACAAACTCACTTGCCTAAGGTGAGACCACATGTGTCACATGTGCTTCGTTGTGGGGCAGGACTCAAGTCTTAGAAACTCTCAGGAGTCAAGCTGCCAAACACGGTCACCCATCCAAGGACTCTCCGAGATCGACGCTGCTTAACTTAACCGATTTGTGACCTGAGCTTTGAGCACAGGACCACGCGCCACCACCATTGTTCGTGGTTCAATCTCCTTACTGCATCATACTAAATGATGCCTTAACAAGGTGATGATTGTTGTGCCCCTGCCTCCTGGCAATGGGCATTAAGGTGGTAAGAAGTACCAGTCACTCTATCTGTGCAATGATCTTCAATGCCGTTCAAGCTGTATTTAATCCGCCTCTGTCACTGTATGCTGTATTGACTGATTGGCAGTAAATGAGTAAAAGAAAATGTATGTTTATATGCGATATTGGTGTAACAGCTGTCTTTTGAATCTTGTCCAAGTATGCAACTGCAATACTTACACATTAGCTGGACTGTAGTTAAGATAAATGAACACTAGCCATTGGAAACCATTTTGGAAAATACTGAGTCATAGGCATTGGAATTGCTCTCTTATAAGATTCCAACATAATTTTATGGGCAAAGTTTGGCATGCAAGCATTCAATGACCAGGGTCCCCATCCACAAAGCGTTGGTAACGTTAAGACCTGTCGTAACTCTATAGCTTATCAACGTTTTGTGGCTACGAACGTTTTGTGGATCAGGACCCAGGGTTTTAATCCCTGGCTTGCTCTGGCACTTGGTTTGTTAGCACTATGCATGAGTGAGTGAGTGACAACACCACCATTTAGCTGGGACATTGCTGAGTCTTTGAACAACAACCAATTCAATCCACCACCTCACTATGCATGTGACTTTCAAAAAAGTGGTAAACATCCATGGCCACGACTCCCTACATTTAGCTGACTCGTGACATAACTTTAAAGTGAAAGGTAACCCACTCACTGACAATGCCAGCTCATGACCCATGTCCACCCAACAGGTCCCAGACTACTATGTGATAGTGAAGCATCCCATGGACTTCCACACTATGAAGAACAAGCTGGCCCGCCTCAGCTACTCGTCCCCCCGAGGAAGTCATCAAAGAGACCGCCCTCGTCTTCAGGAATGCTGCTCAGTACAACAAGGTAAGCTGTTACACTGACTTCATGCTGTCACTCTTGAAGGTCTGGGTTAGAATTGATGTTAAGCAACCCATGCTGGTCATATGAGGTGGCTAACAGGATCGAACCGTCTCCGTGGTGTAGTGGTTGGAGCGGAAGGTCACGGGTTCGATCCCTGACCGCGTCATACAAAAAGACGTTAAAATATGGTACTTGTTGGTCCCTGCCTGGCACTCGGCATTAATGGGTACAACAAGGACTGGTCGGATCGAAGTCAGTATAATGTGTCTGAGTGGGGTATGCATGCTTCACTGCGGCATGGTATCTCAGTGGGCTAGCACTATAAAACCAGCTTAAGTCTGGGCTAGTACAAGCAGCCACACATACACACGCATGCACGTCGTCATATGAGCAAAATATTCTCAAGTACGACGTTAAACCCCATTTCACCTCACTTCACAGGGACCACTAATAACACTTCGATATAACCGTAGTCTATCTTAAGCAAAATATACAAGTGGCAGGGACCCACAGTTCATGCTATCTGTCAGTTCGTTATAATCACGACGATAAACCCAATTTCACCTCACCTAACAGGATCGGGTGGTCAGGCTCGCTGACTTGGTTGATGCAGGTCATCGTAACTCAATTGCGTTGATCGATGCTCATGCTGTTGATCACTGGATTCTCTGGTACAGACTCCAAGATTTACAGACTGCCACCATACAGCTGGAATATTGCTGAGTGAGGCGTTGAACAAAAAATAAACAAACAAATTTCTATAATATCCACCGATTGCGCTCAAGTCCCCACTTTGGGGACAAATGGCTGACATCTGACACCTACCGAAGGGCTATTGAGGTACACCCTCTGAGGGTCAGTGATGTGTGGGCAAAAGATTTGATGCAGGTCATCATATCCCAATAGCATTGATCATTGCTCGTGATGATGATCACTGGATGATCTGCTCCAGACTCAGTTATCTACAGACAGCTGCCATACAGCTGGAATATTGTTGAGTGTGGCGTTATACAAGCAACAAACAAAATGAACGTCTATGTTGGCCTTCGGTGAACTACTTCACCTGATAGCACCCAGCGTCAAAAGTGTATTGGAATCTTTTGAAATTCTTGGATATTTGTTTTGTTAAAAGATTTTAAATAAGGTCAAACAAAAGATGACTTCCACCTTGTTCTAAAAGTATGTGATGTTCTGGGTTTAATTCCCCTCATCGGAACATGTATATTTTCCATTTCTGCTATTACCAAACATGATACTGTGGGATATTGTTAAATAAGACTATACTTAAACTCTGGTTCTATGTGTGAGAATATATCACTCACTCACTCACTCTGTGTTGCAGGAGGACAGCGAGGTCTACCAGTGTATGCTAGAAGTGGAGAAGGTGTTCGTGGAAATACTCAGCAAGAAGTTGCCTTTCTATCACTACAGTCGTGACCCTGTTGCCAATGGTTACGATGACCATGGCTACAGCAATCGGAAACGATCTCGACGATGAAGAGTCTTAGTCACATATGTACATCTTTCCCATCCTGGATTCAGTCGTCATGGTACCTGGCTTCTTGTGAAGTAGTTATCTGTACATTGGGTGTAAATTAGCATATTGTCATTTTAAAGTTGTTCAGTAATTAAGTTAATTCATTGTTGTTGTTTTTCTCATCTCAAAATGCTGAAGAAAGCACAAGTTATGTGAATATTTAGTTCTGTTAAAGAGTATGTACATATCCTTTGGTGCAGAAATTTATGTGTGTAGTAATAGCGTACATGTTCAGTGTATTCATGTGGTAAACATATTTGAATTCACACTTCACTTTTTTCACAAAATGAAATCAGGTGGTGAAGATATCCTTTATATTTAAACTTTGTTGAAAAGGAACATCGAGTAATTTTGTTTTTCAGAAGGAAAAGCAGCATGTATCAATTCACATCAAAATACACAAATTCAGTTGAAAATAAAATTTCATTGTAAATACTCTATTTTAGTCGTGAGATAGTGTTTTCATGTTGTCTTTGTAAACTGTACAGTCTTGGGTACGAATCCGTCAACTTATATATTATTTTATGTGAAGTGTATAAATGTAGTTGTGATCACGAATTCAACCCCATCACTTCAAAGGGATTGCTGACGCATGAGAAATAATTGTAGGCATTTTATTCATGACAGAATTAACCTGGTATTCTTAGTGGTCAGAAGCATGCATCCATATTAAAACTATTCCTAGGCTCGGTTTAGGATATGAATTGTTGAGTGGTTCATGGTCAACTGACACATGATATCAGATTATGTTATATTATCCGACATATACATGAAGGCAGTTGAAATTGTATCAAAAATAATTTAGTTATATCAGTGTCATTAGAATCAGATACTCGCTACCGCTGTTCAATGAGAACATCACATCATGGTCATTTCAGAACAAAGGTTTGCAAACTATGACTAACAAATAAAATGACAAACAAGAAGTCAACATTTGCCAGTCAGGAAGCAACTTTGTTTTCAGTCAGGAACTTCAGACTGGCATTTTTCACTATGCTTTGAAAAATATTGATTTTCAGATTGCAACTGAACAATAGAAAATTTTTTTGCGATTGTTTAATAAGTGGCTGAGATTGTATGGCAGTCTCTTATGTTTTAAATGTTTATCCCATTGAAGTGACAATAGGGCAATTAGTTTGAAGGAATACGTCATACAGCCAGCAATTGTTCTAAGATTAGGAATCTCATTCCGACTCTCACTGTCCCAATCATGTTAGCAACGCTCTGATTGATTGGATGAAAGCCGTTCTGACACGACCCGTGATGAGATGTCACCATTGTTTAGTAGCACGTAAAACTCAAGTTTCGTTTTAATGAGATTAAGTAATTTCAACAAATCCGCCTTTCAACAAATTCAGGAATTACTTGCATTGATATTGTTAAGTGAGTCATTGAGAAGGTTTGCCCAGGTGTTTTGTTGGTGGTCTCCTGTACTATAAGGTGGTTCAGGGGTTACTGTGGCACTAGTTCCAGTTTAATTACACCTACAGCGTCAAGTCTCAGTGGAATTTCCCTTCTTTTTTCCTGACTGATGGAATTTATTTAACATTGTACTAGGGCTGGGAAGAGGCACTTTGTCACGATATGATACGTATCGTGATATGTTACCTGCGATACGATACATATCACGATACATACACCTTGAAAGAATGACACAGTACCATGATTTAAAATGAATGGCTGGTAGTGGCCAAATATTACCGAACAGACAGCTGGTTTAACGTGAGTTGTAAACTTTTAAAACGTGCATATTTTTCTCTAAATAAGTACTTTAACATGTTTAAGATAATATTGTTTTGAAAAAGTTGTGTATCGATACACCGGTCGACGATACGATAGCTGTATCAAATTTAAATGTATCGTCCCAGCCCTATCTTGTACACTGAATATGTTTCTTTTGATTGAAATCTACCAGAGTGTCATCACTGACCTTTGTATGCGATTTTGTTTCGAATGACTCTACTTTAATTAAGTATCAAGAAGCATGAATTCAATTTAATAAAAATCTGTTAATGTTTGGGGTTTTTTTTAAAAAAAACAAACAATTTAAGAACATGGGATATTTCAGCTGCAGTCTACCTGTTTGAATGTGCAGATCCTTTGAAAATGAATTTCGTTTTACATTGATATTTGAAGAGAAAGAATGAGTGATGGATGCATTGAAGGGCAAAAAACATGGTCATGTACTTTCTGTAGCCAACTTCAAAGAGTATTAACTTTGACAGTATTTACTTTCAATGACACAAGCCCCAGGATGTTTCTGAAATAATTTTTATTTCAAACATTGTTACCTGGGGAAAATGAAAGTAACCTAACACTGAAAGTATCATCATCTTTCATCACAGAAGTATGTAGGGTTTGCCATTCTTGATGGCAGTTACGAGGTTTTTCAGCAACTGTGAAAATTATTTTTGTTAGAATCTGATCTTTTTAATGGTATTGTCCTGGTGTAATGATATTGGGGTCATGATTTTGTAATAATCAGATGGTTACACCATCTCTTAGCAAATATCTCGGTCCCCTCGTTTTGTTTACTTTTGACACATGAAAGGAAAAAAACTAATGGAATATTTACAAAGACACTCCATGAAATGGTTTGAATTATGAAATATCAGGGCAATATGTATTTCAGTTGATGTGAAGGAAGTGAAACTCTGGGGTGTCTGGGTTAGATTTTCACCAAGCATCCCAGCTGTTGTTAAGTGGAAACTTAATGGATCTGATGGTAATTATTGGTAACTCATTTGATGGCATGTCAATGCACCCAACAGCATGGACACTTGCTCATTCTATCAGTCATTGGATTGTCCCGTCTTGATTGGTATGTTTACAGGGTAAGGTCAGCTATCTGGAATGTAGCATAACACAGACAGACCTGTCCATAGTGTGATTAACAGTCATAGGCTTAATCTAATAGTGATTAATGAAATGGGCATTAACTTGAAAACTTATACAGTCCATTAGGTAAATACCAAGAAGCTTCATTCAGACTTTGTTGCACACAAACTACAACTGTAAAGTAGAGGCAATGTTTTCGTCTGTTTAGTGGTCTAATGTATCCTATTTTATATTAGGGTGTGTACTTAAAGGTTGCAGAGCAGCTGACAGAGTGTGTCTGACAAAGAGTAATTTATAACATGTCATCCTTTAAATTAAAGCTTAACTTGACATTGAGCTGTGTTTTGTGTTCTTTGTTTCCTGGGGAGATTCTGCTGTGCCATGTACATGGCAATTGAAGATGGACAGCGTCTCAGAGAAGAATTAGGTTGCCTTGTCTGTGAAAATACAAACCAATTCCACGTTCAGTAGAGTTGGTATTACCATGGTCACGCAGTTTGAAGTCCAGCTGGGGCGGTGGGTAGCCTAATGGTTAAAGCGTTGGCTCGTCACGCCGAAGACCCGGGTTCGAATCCCCACATGGGCACAATGTGTAAAGCCCATTTCTGGTGTCCCCCGCCTTGATGTTGCTGGAATATTGCTAAAAGCGGCGTAAAACCAAACTCAGTCAGTCAGTCAGTGAAGTCCAGCTGATCTTATTTTAACACAAGACAAAACACCTGGGAAAAGTAGCAGTAGTTTGGTAGGCTGTCATCACCGCCCTTTGGTAGTTGCTCATGATGTTTATCAGGCAACTGCCACTTGATCATTGATACTCGGAATAAACCAATGTTCTCATGGCTGGAATTGAACCCATTACTCATCATAGTGCCAACCAGTTCCATCTTGACCTGGGTGGTGGGGTAGCCTAATGGTTAAAGCGTTTGCTCGTCACGCCGAAGGCCCGGGTTCGAATCCCCACTTGGGTACAATGTGTGAAGCCCATTTCTGGTGTCCCCGCTGTGAAATTGCTGGAATATTGCTAAAAGGGGCATAAAACCATACTCAGTCAGTCTAACTTGACCTCTGCAAGTTGTCCCTGTCATCACAGCTCATTGCCAAACTTTATGTTGTGGAATTATAACACTGAATTGAGGGTATAGTTATCGCTGTGACATCGAAGTGTTCCTCCTTTCCACAAAGCACTATGATTAGTAAGCCAATGTATGGTAACGTTTTGGAGTGACCTTCACCTTTGAGCAAAGATAGTTTTGTGGAATGAGGTCTCGTTAAATTCCACAACAGCCCTGGAAAGATGTGGCAAATTTTTAGACATGGGTGGATTGGGGGTTTCCAGCCTAGTGGCCAAAGCATTCGCTCGTCACGCCGAAGACTGGTTCGCTTCCCCCACATGGGTACAATGTGTGAAGCTCATTTCTGGTGTCCCCACGCTGTGCTATTGCTGGAATATTGCTTAAATGGCGTAAAACTTAACTCTCTCTCACTCACTGACTCTTAGAAATTGGATTCTTTTATGAAACTTGTAAAATGGACGACTTTTAAAATCAACGATAAGTGCAAGCGTGAAGGTGAAAAGAACAGTTACTTTAAACACGCATGAAGAGTGTGGTACAAAATGGTTCGATCCTAATGAACTGCTACAACTGAAAGTCTATTAAAAAGACGCACAGTAATGAGACTGATGTCATAAGTGAATGCTACCTCAAGTCACCATGGTACGAATTTGAAGACCATCCCAAAGAGAATCGAAAAGCTGCATTGCATGTAAAAAACTTCATCGGCTCCATTTCGATCGGCTGAAGATCTGGGCCTAGATTTTCAAAGCTCTCTTAGCGCTAAGATAGTCGTAAGTGCCATACATTAACATTAACTTACGACTATCTTAGCGCTAAGAGAGCTTCGAAAATCTAGGCCCTGTAGAGTTATGACGCTGCGTCATAAGGTAGAAGAAGAACATTTCAGCAGATACGTTCAGTTGGTACTGGCTATGAGGCACTCGTACCTGCATCCACCCCGCCCTATCTGGGGACAGATACAGTTACACTGACGTTTCCTCCAACCGGAAGTTCCTGCTTCCTGGCCCTGACTCTGTCAGCTCCTTCAGTATGGCTTGGTCAAACTCCGCCAGGTCCTCTGGTGTGTCCCATCCGTCGCCCTTCAAGGAGTAAAGCCTGGATCCATCGAACACCCGTTCGTTATCATTGCTCAGAATTTGGTGAGTCCCTGAAACGACAGGCCTCCTTTATTCACAGTTGTCGCAACAGATAGAAGAACATTTGAACTCCTTGATTAAGAGTTGATTAAGTCGAAGCTCCGTTAAGGCGTATGTTAGTGTTAATTCTTACGACTATCTTAGCGCTAAAGAGACACGCGTATATTCTTGCAGACACTTTCAATCGCATAGATATCGGAAAAATATAAACTACCCAGTATGATATCGAATTTGGTTTGTTTGTCATTTAATGCCAGACCGAATTAATCCCAGCTATAGGGCGGTGGTCTGTAAATATAATCGAGTCTGGGCCAGACAATCCAGTGATTAACATCGTGCCAACCAAGTCGTGCCAACCATGTGTCAAAAGTCAGAGAAAAAAGTGAAACATACAACTTTATGGATGACAGCTTCTTGTTTATTGCATAGAGCGACGTAATAAACAAGAAGTTGTCATCCATAAAGTTGTATGTTTCATTTTTGACTCACCAACTTCTTGAATGCCGATCAAACAATTAGCAAGTCAGCGAGCCTGACCACTCGGTTCCGTTGCAATCCGCTTACTATAAGCATGGGTTGCTGAACCGGATCTTCACGGGTGTATTTTATCGAAACCAGGAGTTTATTGGAGTTTCGACATTTATTCCGACTGACGGCTATTAATCAAGGAAAACCGCTCGATTACGTTTGCAGTATAGGTATCATGAGAGTATCATCGTGAAAGTTCCGAGCCCTTTGCATTTATGGAATTCAAACGTACATTTTGTTTTGTGAAATATCAACAGATTTGTTTTATTTGAAATGTTTATGCGTTAAATAATTACGTTCTTTAACTTGAAATATTATTAACAAGCAATGATGACAGGAAATAAGAACGGACCAACCGACCATTCGACAATTTCATAATCGAATTTTCATCTGGTTTCACAAATTGAGAACAGTCGATTGTCGGACTTGCTGGATGATTTACACTTGCAGATCCAGAGGGGTGGGTAGGGTGGATGTAGTGTAGGAGGTGACTAAAGGGTTGCTCCCTTGAACTGTGCAAGCTACAGGTATTCGGACATGCGCACCTCCAATCTTGTATGTCTGTAGACTGGCGAACTCGGGGTTGGTGGAGCAGTTCGGAGAGTACATGGTGTGGTCGCAGAACAGGACGTCTGCCAGACAGGAGGAGTTACAGTCGCGTGACGGAGTCTGCAACACCAGGCATTGATATAAAGTGAGAAAACAGAAGGCACAGCAGGAGCAACAGGACAAACTTCTACTACTACTACTACTACTACTACTACTACTACTACTACTACTACTACTACATGTCATCGTATGCTGATTGCTACTGGATTGTCTGGTCCAGACACGATTACTTACAGGCCGCCGCCATATAGCTTACACTACTACTACTACTACTACTACTACTACTACTACTACTACTACTAGGTATTCACTATAGCTGAAATCCTGCCGATGTGACTTTAACGTTTAACCCACTCACACTACAAGGCTCGCTGACTTGGTTGATGCATGTCATCGTGGCGATGCTCATGATGTCAATCACTGGATTTTCTATTATTAACAGACCGTCTTCACAAAGCTAGGTACTGTGTGCTGCGATAAACAATAAACAACAAACGTTTAATAGTAGCAGTAGTAGTAGTAGCAGAAGCATGTTTGTTACTTAACATTGAGTAGATGCAGCTATTGATGACGATCTATGAAAGGATCGAGTCTGGATCAATCCAGTGATTGACGCCGTAAGCATCGCAAATGGGACACGATGACAGGTGTCGACCAGACCACCCGATCCCGTTAGTCGCCTCACCCGGTTAGCGTGTGTTGCTGAAGACCAATTCTATTCGGTAGTGGAAATTGAAGTAATGGGAATAACTGATTTGTTCATAATGACCACAGGGGGAGGACTAGAAACCACAGGACGAATCAAATTAGTAGGTGGGGAGTGAGTGAAAATTGCGTAAAGGCCCATCAGCACTTTTGCAGCAGCAGAAGGTAGTGAAGAGCGTCACTAGGTGATACTTAGGGAACCACTCCTATACCTGGGCGTGTCCTGTCACCTGCTGTAGCTCCCATGCCAGTTCTCTGTTCCTCTCTTCAACCTCCGCCAGGTGGAGCTGCTGGCGGCAGATCAGCAGGTGGAGCTCGTTAATCTGAAACATTATATCAACTCTAAACAAATTTATCATGCTGTGACACAATATAAAAAGCTAAACACCTATCAAATGGCAAACGTTGTCTTGTTTTAACTTGAAATACACAGAAACGTCTTAGTGATGGTAATAAAGAAATTCTATTTCAATCAATTATCTCCCTTGCCTTTTTATCAAATTCGTCAGTCCGTCAGGTGTGCCAGAAACCTATGATTGGGGTTTCCCAGATTCCTTCCTGATCATATTTTTAGTCATGAACAATATTCCAATTACATGTATATCACTTCGTGTCAGATTAATGGACACCGTACGAGACCTGCATGGGTTACCTTGTTCTGTTTGGCGGAGTCCATGGCAATTGCTTTCTCTCGGTCGAACTGCACGCGCAACAAGGGAGTCGAGAACTCTCCATAGAGTTCCTGAGTCTGAAATCGTGAGACACATCAGTCAGCCTGGGATCTTTGTAAATAAACACTATCCATTAATCTTAAAGGTCACATGCAACCAAAAATCAAACATAATTAAAACACAATTATCACTTCTTCATGACATATAATATGCATTGCTGATTATGAAAAACAAATAAACAAAATTATAAGCGTATAATCGCAAATCAAAAGTGCAATATTTTGTACTTGGGTTTACCTCCCTCGAAACAGAAGCAGCCGGGATACCGAACCCAGTCAGAGCGGGTGGGTGTGCACTCAAGTGTAACGGCTGGTTCATTAGCGAGATCACCGCCTTCACGGGTCATTGTGTGTGTATATATAGAAAGTTGGGTTTTGTAAATACATGCTCATTTTTGTGTATAACATTTTGCAATCAACAGACATCATAACATGTCATGTGTTCAAGTATCACACCTGCCTGTCTGTGTAATTACATAATGTGACAGAGACCGAACTCGGGCCATAAATCAATGCGTTTTGTTTATGGTGTATAGCCTGATTGGTGTTAAGTTCAAATTGCATGTGGTCAGTGATCGCAGTTGTGTATTGAATATTGTCATTAGCAGACAGGCAGGCAGACACACAGGTGTCAATAAAACAAGACATTGAGTTTTGTCTGTGACAGCGACATATCTATATCACAGTTAGAAATTGTGTCAACTCTAAATAATGACATTGCTTTTAAGTATCGAACTGAGAAAGTGACTCGGTAAGAAGAACGTGTGGTGAAATAGACAAATGAAATTATATAAACAGTTTATTTACTGTCATAACATACAAAAAGCTCGCGCCTGTGAGATATCAACAAAACATTATGAAAATAGCTCACACCAAAGCCTTCACCGAGTATTCACCAGACAGCCCGCTTCCAAGTTGCGCGAACCTATTTCACTGCGCACGTGCTATGAGCGCAGCCAGCTGTTGAAACCCGTATTCCCCAGAAAAGTCTGGGGAAAATTAGTGAAACGTTTGAACTCCGATTTCAGCGCGTTTTTTTCATCGCGTTATTTTTCAACTTTATAAGTTGAATTTGCATTTTGACGCTTTGTTTCGGTAAGTCCATACCGAAGGTATCAGAATCTGCAAAGTTGTGTTTTACGTTGCATGTGACCTTTAAACAGAATTCAGTAGTTCAGCCGGCCCAGGATCCCCTAATCGTGGGAGACCGCCTCCGTGGTGTAGTGGTTAGAGCGTCCGCCCGGAGAGCGGAAGGTCGCGGGTTCGATCCTAAACGCGCGTCATGCCAAAGACGTTAAAATATGGTACTTGTTGGTCCCTGCCTGGCGCTTGGCATTAATGGTTACAACAAGGACTGTCAACTCGGAGTCAATTATAATGTGTCTGGGTGGGGTATAAATGCCTCACTCAGCAATATCCCAGCTACATGGCGGCGCTCTGGAAATAATCGAGTCTTGACAGACAATCCAGTGATCAACAGCATGGGCATCGTTCTACGAATTGGGATGCGATGTGTCAACCAAGCCAGCGAGCCTGACCACCCGATCCCATTAGTCGCCTCTTACGACAAGCATGGCTTTACTGAAGACCAATTCTAACCCGGATCTTCACGGGTCTATTACCATTCAACTGCCAGCAACACACCTGTATTTGTGGATTCCATGTATAAGTTTCAAAGTCGTTCACCACTTACTTAGGCTATCTTACAGTAACAAGTGTCCCAAACATGTCCAATTGCAGGGTATACTCATGTAACGATACCAACAGCTTTGCTGGGGCAATGTTGGTCCTGAGAGTTCGAAAACTTTCAAAGCTAAACTGATGCTTACCTGATTTTTTAAACGTAGTATATTTGTTCTTTTAAAATTCGGATAAACTCTTCCTACAATCGCCAACGGCTGGAGGGATGGTGTAAATCCAGCTAGGGTCAATGCAGGTAGCAAAGGTACTCTAAGTCCCCATGTCCCTAGTATGGTGATCTACCTTCAGTTGTTGGCGATCTATATCCTGTTTTTATAGTGTGTTGTCCCCTATAGTTAGAATGTTTTAGACTGTCTAGTTGTTTTACTGTCCTTCGTCGGCAGGTTTTTATAATATCTATATATATTCTATTTCAGGGTATACTCGTCACGTAACGATATTGCCGATGTGACGTTACATAATAACTTGCTGGGGCAATATTGGTCGGGGTTTTTTTTCATCGGTATGTTTACCTCTGGACTGCTCCGCTTCTCTCAACACGTTCTTGAGGAAGTTGGAGTCGGCTCTGATGCTCTTCTTGACGGCCATCCACTCCAACTCCCTGTCCTCCAGACACAACTGTATGTACAGAGGACATAGTTGGTAGGAACAAGAGGGAAGAGCTTATAATAATAAATAATAGTCAACGGTAATGGTAGCATTCAGCTATTCAGATAACACGCATGCATCTCGCAGAAGGTATGTCAAATACATAAAGTATCACCGCTGCCCGTGACAAGCGTGTTGTGATGACTCGATGATTAACTGCACTGACAGACATCTTGCCTTTACTGAAAAAACAGACCTCACGTCACAAACTTGTCTCCCTGACTAAATGACTCTCTCACCACACCGTCGCACGTGACAACTGTCTTGCCCTGAGTATAAAATCCATCGCACGTGACAAACCAGTTGCCCTGACTCACCTCCAGGGCACGCCGCTCGTGCTTCAGTTTGAGGATGAGGTCCTTCTGCTGCTTGGCGCGCTTCCCAATGATGCCGTAATCCTCCTCCCGCTGTTCGGATTCATTCAGCAACTCTGGATATAAGAAGGCAGTGGATGAGTGAGTCGGTTTAATGTCGCCACTCGGAACACTTTCATCTGTACATTGATGCAGCATTCATGAGAACGAAAACCCAGAGATGGCAAACCAAGGATTAAACTGCGACATAAGCCAACACTAAGTCCTGCCTTATCGCAAACCCAATAGTAGCGAGATCATTTGGCCACCGTGTCTGTTTTTTACAGACCATCAAGACCTTATAAGCAGCATAACCATGAATACAAATATATGTTGGAATTAATCGTTTAGAATTCAGTTTGACTTTTAATGACACAAGACAGAAATTTGGGGACGTGACAGAATTTCGAACAATACGTGTGGTGTACGAAGTGCTTTTTGTTTGAACATATTTTATTCAGTGTTGAAATGGATTGGGCACAAGTTATGTTACTTATTTCCGCCCGCTCCCATCAGAAACATGAACAATAATGAATGGACGTAATGAATGGACATAATAATATTGACACATATTATTTCAAGTTAATATTAAGAAATGCTTTTAAAGTACTTCTGGTCCAGGGCCCCGTTTCACAAAGCATTCGTAGCGCTACGGCTGTCGTAAGTCTATGCTAAAATAAGGGAGTTACGATCACCTTAGCGCTACAACAGTCGTAAGTCTATGCTAAAGTGTGGGAGTTACGATCACCTTAGCGCTACAACAGTCGTAAGTCTATGCTAAAGTGGGGGAGTTACGATCACCTTAGCGCTACAACAGTCGTAAGTCTATGCTAAAGTATGTGAGTTATGATCACCTTAGCGCTGCGCGTTGTGAAATGGGGGCCGGAGTATTCTCAAAAACGTTATACGCACTCTCTCCATCTATAACCGACGGTTTAATATAATATAACTTACATAAAGGTATGTAGGCATTCTATAAAACTCGCTGAATTCTGGTAGAACGTACTTTGCCTGCCCATATTTGTGCACCGTCAATATACAATCAAATGTACGTATCTATGACACAAAATGTACGGCCAAATGTTCAGCATGTCAGGAATCTTTGAAATGTGTGATCCAAAGGGCAAAGTATGCCTCCCCTATAACACGCATTAGACCGCAAAGGGTCTGAAGGTTGGAAGCGGATGTGATGTTTTCTGTTTTTGCTTGTTGTTTAACGCTGCATTCGGCAATATTCCGGCTATATGGCGGCGGTCTGTAAATAATGGAGTCTGGGCCAGATAAGCCAGTGATCTACAGCATGAGTATCGATCTACGCGATTGGGATAGATGACATGTGTCAACAAAGTCATTGAACCTGACCATTCGATCCCGTTAGTCGTCTCCTGTGACAAGCATGGGTTTCTGAAGACTAATTCTATCCCGGTTCTTCACGGTTAGATGTTTTCTGTAATGTATGGTGGACGTGCAGGATGTCTTACACAAATGTCACGTGAAATTATAACCACCCCTCCCACCCTACGGAATATCGAATGTTCGGTCCCCAAATGATCTAAAATTAGTGCCAACCTTCAAGGTTTTTCTTGTGAATTGTCCATTTCATATTGACGCCTTGCAGCAAGTCTAGTACATCTTGAAAGTGGAGTTCAAACTCGCTCAGCTTAACTTCATTCTTCAAATTGGCAGTTTCTGGTGAGTTGTCGGAATCCGTGGGTGTATCTGATATTATTGAAGGTTCTGCTGCCAACTTCAGAAGGACCGTGTCCACAACATGGGCAAGAACACTGTTTAGTTTGATAAGGTTCTCCTCAAGAGCAACCATGTGGGTCTCGGCATCTTTTATCGGATCCGTCAGGGGGGCAGGTGAACAGGGGGAGGAATTATGGGGGGACATGTCCCCAGGACTCTCTGGGAAACAGCCGAGACACGTCATACCTGTACCCTGGTCCTCGCTAGCTGACGAAATGTCGGTTGCCTGCGATTTTAGTGGGCTTAGTGACGGACCTAAATTCCGGTTCGCGTATTTCGGAGTCGTTGGGTATTTTTTCTTGTCTTGGCGCGGCTCTGTGGGCGTTGTGGGTGTAAATCTTACTGTCTTCTCGGGAAGGGTACCTTCACTAACGGTACGACGGATGGTGCTGCCACACACGTCATCGTAAGATGATGACTCTATGGTTTTGACGTCATCCGTAATCTCCGTTATTGTGATTGTTGGAAAACATTCTTCTGAACACTGCCGTCTTGTTTGTAAACTCGCGTCAATGTCACTGCTGGTTGGGGTGCACATCTCGTCCTGAAAACGTGGATTTGTGTTTCTGTTGCCTTCTTTTTCATGTCTAAAGGCATCAGCGACAATTCCCGTCACCAAAGCGTCTGTTAAATCCTCGTCGTCTGAACTATAACCATCTTCATAAACATAAACGTAATGGTCATCGCACGCCATCTTGCAGCTTGAGAATGTCGTTGACGTCACGGTTGTAGAAAGGAATGATGTCATGACAATGACGTCATAAGAGAAACAATGCTTATGACGTCAGTGATTTTTCTTCTTTGTTGTGCTTACGCCGCACTCTTCCAGGGCCAAGGTTTTAGAAGCTCTCTTAGCACTAAGATATTCGTAAGTGCCATACATTAACATTAACTTACGACTATCTTAGCGCTAAGAGAGCTTCGAAAATCTAGACCCAGGATCCACTTGCACAAAGCGATCTTAGAGCTAAATGAGAATCGTAAGTCTTTGTTAAAGTAAGTATGGGAGTTCGCTGAGATCGCATTATGCAAATGGATCCATTATGACCACGGTCTGTAAATAGTCGAATCTGGACCTGACATTCAAGTGGTTGACATAATGAGCATCAACCTACAGGGTTGGGATACGATGACGTGTTTCACCCATGTTGAGCCTTATCAGTTATCACCCGATCCCGTTAGGCGTGTTTCCACGGTGCAATTTGTTGTATAAAATTTGTGGCATGCAACGTAGCAAGTTTGGAACCCCTGTGACAAAACTCAGGCTCAAGTTGAAGACACGATACCTAGGGTATGTCACAATTGAGAAATCGCTATTATTAGTTTGTATTACAAGGGGGTAAGCGCAGTAGATGGAACAGTGAAACAAATGCACGTGCTGTACGTGATGAGCGTTAACTTAGACCAGCCCTACTTGTTCCCAGTGTTTCATCTAATGTGCATACCCCCTTGTAATACAAACCAATAATAGCGATTTGAAACTATGATCGTTTGTTAAACAACTTTTATCCTAAGTTGAATAAAATTCTGAGATTTGAATGTTCAATTGGCAAGGTAAAATTATGAGGATGCGCAATCTTAATTTCGGTTTAATTGATTTACTTTTTTGTTTAGAGTGAAATTCATCGGTACGTTTTCACTGCAAACAGACTATATACATTACAAAAAAACCAAATTCATTAGAAAGGAAGTACAACTGAAAGGGATTTGTCATAGTTTAGTTGAACTTTTCAGCCAACACTAGTGCGTATCTGTCGGGGGAGTGGTGGTGTGTAATTAAGCTGTTCTCTCCATTTTACATATCTGTCTTAGCAGGATTTAAACCCCGTCTTGAAAGTTTATTAAATAACCATTGGAACTCTCGTGAAAGCGGGTGAAAATGAACTGTGCGCACACACGCACGCACACACCACTACTCATTTCTCAGAAAACTAAAAAGCTGTATCGGCTCCTGGACTTATTTTGTTCTGTGTTGATGTTTCGTCTGTCTATTCATATTACTCGGTTTTGAGAATTTTGTTCAAAATGGTCGAAATAGAATTTACTTTTCTTTTTGTCTGAAAGTGACACCAAGAGAGAACTGAAAGGTGTGGACTATGTTGTAAATGAAAACTCAAAGGTTCTGTTAAGTGTTTGTTGACACTCACCATATTGTGGAAGCAGCTAGGCAGTGATCGCCTTTGAAGTAAAATGGGCTGAAAATCTCAATATACGAATTTGTATGTGAATGCTGAAATCAGAAATGGCGATATATATTTTCAAAAAACTTTGTCAATTCGCCAATTTCTACTGCCTTCAGCAGTGTTTTTTACTTGTTCGTAAGAAAGAGCGCGGACCATTCGGGTAATGTTCGTCTATTTCCGCCGATGATGCTCTAAACTGGGGCTCTGTCTATACGATACAGGACGCTTTGAACCGGTCTCGTAATTGAACAATGAAACTAGTCTCTTTTTTATTTGACAGATTATAAGAACTGAATTAGCATCACGTTGAGTAATTCAATAATTGGTTAATGCTTTGGGCTTTCGCATTCGTCACTACTCGCCGCTATTCGTAACTTGCAAACGTGACCAAACATTCGTAACACACTCGTGTTATTCCGGGACAAGCCGAATGGCGAGATTACGGAAAGGGGCGAGTGGTAACACGAGTATGCATTTGGAATATATCGGATGTGTTCGGCATTCAACATTTGGTGCTCGTCTCCGAGATTTTATAGTTTCGCAACGTACTTCGGAGTGAAAACGCATTGTGCTGAAAGGAAAAGAAAATGGCGGACAGTGTGGACATAGATTTGTATGCAAATATTGAAGACGATTTTAATCAGGTTCGTAATATTTTACACGTTACCATAACATTTGATGTTGTCTGGAGTGTTTCTTAGCCGCAGAAAGAACTAATGTCGATAAGTAAAATCGCATCCTAGTTTCTTAATTGCAGGGCAAAGAATGGACGCAAGCTTTCGCTTTCCTTGCGCACAGCGTCGTTTGTCGTCTGCCTGAAACCGGCAAAATCAAAATTGGCTATCGCGGGGAATATATATCTTAAACATGTATTCAACTTCGATTGTGGCCGATTGTTTCGCACCAGTTATGAAAACTTGTACCGGACTTTTGAAAATAGGGTTTAAAAATACACCGGCCACAAAAAATTTTTCACGCATCCTGCCCCGGAGTAATTATTTTTTCTAAAATACAATGTTTCATTTTATCACTTCGTACGGGTGCATGGCGAAAAGGGTCTGTTTGTGTTTTTTCGCATTATGGCATATGCCAGTTTGAAATTGCGCAAATATTTGGGGCAGCTCAAGGACAATGTGTTTGACATATTTGCAATAAAGAGTTCAGAAAAATATTGCAGTGTACTACATTGTCTGAAGTTTGATTGCTACGTGCTATTTTTTAAGGTTTGCAAGGTTTTCATTTCAAGAACATTAGCAGCCAAAATATCCCAATACCTGATGGTATTTCAGATTTTTTAAATGTACCGTCACATGTTTTCTGTTGACATACTATATACATTTCTGCTTGACCATTGTGAATCACAGTTCGCAATTTACAAAATGTGACTTTACTGGGAGCTTGTTTATCAACTAGCACCTTCCTGTTTTAAGAAGTTTTAGTGCTATCAAAACCTGTGTGATAAGTCGTCTGCTTGGTGTTGATATTGGCCGTCAGAAAATCGCATGGCCTGTCCGAAGCTCAGTGGATGTAGATAGCAAGCCAATGAAGTGAGCAAAAACATTTGGTGTCATTCCAAAGTGTTTTTATTAGAGGGTTCAGGCTAAAAACGTCACCATAGCAAAATGGCACCTGGCAAAAACGGCACCATTTGGACATAACGGAACCTCGACTTGGCAAAAATGGCTACAAATCTTATGGCGAAAACAGCACCAACTAAAATCTTATGGGGAAAACTAGTTTGTTATAAAATAATCGGATTGCGGAAATGGGCATCCCATAGCTGATAATCGGATTTCAGAATGTTTAGATAGTAAATACATCTACTGTGCCGACAGTGATTGGAAAGGGCATCCCAATTTAGCGTGAAAACATCGCAACCTTTGATGTTTTAAGTACATTTACTCAACTGAAATCGCCCAGTGTCAAACTCAGTGTCAAAAAAATCCAAAGATAATATTTATTTAATGTACAAATATATTAAAATATCTAGTTTTACCATATAACATGGCCAGTGAGTTTTGAAATTGTATATTTGTTGCTTATGAAAAAGACAAAAAAATTCAAATGCCACATCTGTGACATCAGCCTCTGGAGTTGTGACACATGAACATTGAGTGAAATTGGGTGGTGTAAAGTAAATATAAAAATATATTTTCCCGAACTGTAAATACTGTAGAAGATACTGGGATAAGTTAGATACCATTAACAATTTTGTTTGATTTTGACTTAAGTTTGTCGGATACAAACATCTGACATAAATATGCACGGATTTTGAGAATGACTCATATGTTGATATAATCTTGCTAATGTTATAATGAAATGAAATAAAACATAAGTCAACGTCATACTTTGTTTTATATATGGTGCCGTTTTAGCCCAGAAATCAGTAGCTGTTTTCGCCAATATCATGCCGTTTTCGCCTAACAAATTTGGTGCCGTTCTGCTGTGGTGCCGTTTTAGCTATAACCCTTATTAGAGATGGGCGGTTTTATGGGTAAACCATGTTTTTTTGCATGAGCCGGTATGTACCACGGAAGGTCGCAGAAAACGGGGTTTTTTTCTCATTTAAATAAAACACTATTATCTCTTCACAAAGATACTTCTTAGCAAAATCTCACTAGTTTCTCTTTACATGGTTTCTTTAAAATGCCGCTATCCAATGTAGGTTGAATGAAGAAAATACTCGAACGAAAAGTACTGGCAATTGCATTGATGTAACTTTGTTGTTAACTTGTTGTTCAGTGTTGAAATTTTCAATTTTATATGGAACTTGGAAGTTTGTGAAGGATATCATCTCAGTTTACTATTCCTTTTTGTGATGACTGATGAGTAATAACTAGTGATGAGTGCTTTTGCAAACTAAAACTTCCACTCCTAGTAATTTAATACCTGAATAATGCTGAATTCCAGAATCTCATTGCTCAGCCATGAATCGTGTAATATTTCTAGTCAGTGTGATTTTTGTGAAGTCATTTTGTGATATTGTCAAGTTGTTAGCTTAATGTCATTGACTTATTGGAATTAACAAGATTGTGTATTTTGTTCATAACGTTTGAATTGTTGAACTTGGCAGTCAGCTCAGTTTTGAAGTTTTCAGATTTCATCTTCTTGTGGAAGTTTCCTGTTGTGATGACTGAAATTCACAGAATAAAAAAGTCTAAAACACTTTTGTATTTTTCATACTTGTTTATTATAGTTATGACATTACCTCATGGTCCAATTCATTCAAAATCATTAAACAAGACAATTGGATTCATTAGTTAGTAGTTACTGCCGCACCGTATACCGTGGTACTTGAACAAAAGCCTTGGTATACCGTGGTACTGAAATTTTCGTGGTACCCAACCCTAGTTGTTATCAATGGAGACTTTCAAAAAGTTTCATATATAACATCTGAATGTAATTTACCATGTCATAATGTTGGTACCACATAACCATGATAATTGATAACTACTCCGATATCTGTGTGCATTTTATTAGCATTTATGCTTCATCCAAGTGGAAATGATTGAAAGAATTACCTTTGAAAAGTTTATGAAGTCATGCAAATATCTTTGAAAAGTTTATGAAGTCATGCAAATATCTTTTTGTCCTTAGTCTTCAGCAAAATCACTTTGCACGAAACTACGATGTTAGCTGTTGGACCCATTTTACCTGGATTTAACAATTTTCTCCAGTTAAGATGTATTCCCTTGTTGGCACCAACCCCACATTCAGGTGCTTTGAAATTGTTTGAGAATTTAAAAAAAATATTTATTTGTGTTATAGCTTGTTACTACTGTCATAATCATTACTTCATCAATGTGCAGACAAACAGTGTTGATGCTGGACATAAGTGCTATTAGTTAAATTCCACAGAAGTAAATGTTGTGCTTTCTGATGATAATGTACAGTGATTGTCACGATACATTCAAACATGTTCTGTTTATCATGCCCATGACTGCATGCCTCTGTCCAGTCACCATGAAAATGAGGTCTTATTGGGGTTACCGTTACCCAATCATTGTGTGCGAAGAGATTTCAATCGATATTTGTTGAGTGATTTGATCTTTTGTTAACTATGACTTTGACGAGTTGCGGTGGGGTAGCCTAGTAGTTAAAGCGTTCACTCGTCACGCTGAAGACCAGGGTTCCATTCTCCATGTGGGTACAATGTTTGAAGCCCATTTGTGGTGTCCCCTGCTGTGATATTGCTGGTATATTTCAAAAAGCGACGTAAAACTAAACCCGCTCACTCTCTCCTTTTTGACGAAGCATTATTGCAATATCATTTCGATGATTGTCAATTGTTGCAGTGGTATTACTATTAAATTAAACTGACTTCATTGCTCCATAATTATAAAGTCACAGTGTTGACAACAATGTTACAGTTGGTCATTTTCCCTCCTGTTGATGCAACATGGCAACTTTGAAATAAGTGTCCTGATGCATAATTTGTTTTATTCATAATTATGTGTGACAGTGCAAATTATCGATTGTTATGCATACTATAGACCATACCATTAGTGTTTGTAAATTCTTTTGATATAGTACAATCATCAGATCATAGGGGACGCAATTACTGTGTCTTTTTTGACTCTAGTAGTTACATGTGTCAAGTTTTCATCTCTTGTTCTCCTTAGTTAGGTATATCATGAAATAAAAATCAGATATAACACTTGCATGATCAAGTTCTGTGTTAGACAGTATTTATTCACTTCTATGCAAAAGTATTTATCACTAGTTTGTTTTCATGTTGCATTTCAGGACACAGATTTTGCCAACCATGGAGACGACTTATATGATGATGTCATCACAGCTGGCTCTAGTAGTGAGGGCATTGATGTGAGTATTTGCTGATGAACTGTTATAATAATAACAATAAAAATTATTCTGCCATGGCTTAATGTAAGGCCAGACCAATTTAATTTGTTTGACAGATCCGCCAGTCATATTTTTTTAAGAATATGAAAATAAAATAAAATAATTTTCCCCGCTCAAAAAATAAAATTTTAGTATTTTTATTGGCCAAAAGTGTAAATGTGCAAGAAATGTTTTTAGATTGTTTTTTGCCCCATATACACTTCATAAATTGCCAAAAGTAAAATACTTTTAGTATTTAAAAGGAATATTACTTTGACTGGTGGTTTTTATTTTTATGTTTTGCCCCTCCTGCCTTTAGGTTTTCTGAGGACAAAAATCCGTAAAACAAGAAATAAAATTGGTCTGGCCTAATATTGAATTTGATATGGTTTGAAATTATTTGGGTGTACTTTGGGGCCAGCTGCAGTTGTATTTCAAAGTATAGTAATCAAGGACTCCCTAAGTGTTCAGCTTTTATTATTGGGATTTTATCAAGTGTGCCTCAGGGCTTTCATAAAGATATATAAATAAGTGAAACATTGGGAGTATGGCCAATCCAGCTGATTCGTCTCACTGGCTCTTCAAACCGTAGGGTTTTCATATGATTACAGGTTAACAATGGACAGATTTATTTTACGTGTCAGGAACAGTCTTACAATATATTGCATATGAAAGGTTGACATCTGTTTTGGTGAGGACACATTATTTGTCAACCTGGACAAATTTAGTGACTGCTAACAAGTGACAAATTAGATGTTTGATTGGCATTTTAGAAGATGCTATTTGATGAACATAGAGACTTTTCTGGGTTTCATCAAACAATGTAAAGAAGTTGGTACCAAACAATAAAAAGAAGATGAAACCCAGAAAAGTCTCTATGTTCATGAATTTTGACAGTTTGCTTGTCCTGGGTCAAATTCACAAATTTCTTAGTTCCACTTCCCTGATCCAGTAATTATGAGCTTCATTACTTGTGGTAATATCTAACCGCCTCCGTGGCGTAGTGGTTAGAGCGTCTGCCGAGAGAGCGGCAGGTCGCGGGTTCGATCCCCCGACCGCGTCATACCCAAAGACGTTAAAATATGGTACTTGTTGGTCCTTGCCTGGCGCTTGGCATTTATAGGTACAACAAGGACTGGTCGGCTCGGAGTCAGTATAATGTGTCTGAGTGGGGTATTCATGCTTCACTGCGGCATGGTATCTCAGTGGGCTAGCACTTTAAAACCAGCTTCAGTCTGGGCTAGTACAAGCAGCCGCACATACACACGCATGCACATCGTCATATGAGCGAAATATTCTCAAGCACGACGATAAACCCAATTTCACCTAACCTCTGGTAATATCTGAATCGCAGGACTCCCTGCATTATCATCTTTTTGATGTCAGAGTTATATCAAAGGTCCATTGACTTTCATTCTTGTTTTGTACTTCCCAAATAAAATATGTGGAAATCTTTGGGGTGACCGTTTCATTTGATTTTTTTTCACAGAGGAATACAGATTCCAAGTCACACACGCCAATGCTTTCCAGCACACAATATACTGGGAAGAAGTTCATGTGCTATGTGGGAAACTTAACATGGGTGAGTTACAGAGTAACAATTTTGTCCGCTCTTGCATAATTTATGATGACACATGTCCATTACAATTTCTGTATTCCCAAAAGATATTTACAAGATTTCACACATTATATTTGAATGAATGGACTGTAATGGGATTTAAACTGTTTTTGAATTAGAGAAAATGTGACTTTAAGATCTGAGAATGACATTTAATGGTTATTTAATTTTGATATATTAGATCATAGTTGACTGAAAGGTTGAGAAATAATTAGAATCCTTTGTGGAAGTTATCACATCGTATATGCTGTCCACACAGCAGTTTGTGTTATAATGACCATGGAGTATGAGTCACTGAAGTGATGTGAGAAGCTGATAGAGGTACAGGAAATTACTGTGTTACATTGTCAGTGTTGGACCATTTTGTGATATGTTTTTGTTTGTTCATCAGTGGACGACAGATCAAGATTTGACTGATGCATTGACTTCCATTGGAGTCCATGACCTCGTGGAAATCAAGTTTTATGAAAACAGAGCAAATGGACAATCCAAAGGGTATGTCACCTCTCATTTAGCAACTGCTGGGAGCTGTAGAACTCAACTCAACTCTTGGGCATTTATGACGACTTTACCTGGTAGTCTGAACACGGAGCTGTGTAAAATTTAAATCATATCACATTACCTACTATTAGTCTTACCGTCTTCCATATACCATATGTTTTGACACTTCACACTTATATACCGAAAGAAATGTTCTGGCTTATTCAAATGTTCTTTTGGCCAAATTGTGTGTTCTTCGGTCTTGTTGCCACATCTTTTTTCAACTCTTTTTGAATTACAAATGTTTCGTGTAATGTGAGATTATGTTCTATTGAGTTAGAACTACATATATAATTCTTAATTATGAAATTATATGCAAATATTTCAGTTTTGCCCTAGTTGTGGTGGGCTCAGAGTCATCCTCCAGGCATATATTTGAGAAGCTGCCCAAGAAGGAGATGCATGGCCAGGTGCCCCAGGTGACCCCCTACAGTAGACAGGCTCTCAGCCAGTTTGAGGCCGCAGCCAGGAAGGGCGGTGAAGGACCTCCACAAAATGGTTAGACTTTTCAGTGGTGTAAATTTGGCTAGGTCATTGAGTTCGAAATGTGATAAGACCTTTGATAAGAACAGCCTTCACATGTAGACATAGTTTTCTAAGATGTATGAAGCATGTATGGTTTGAAGGTTTTGCAAAATAATAACATCGTGTCGTAAAGACATGATTCACAAAATAAAGACATGATTCACAAAATAATTATACGAATGTCTTGATAATTTCTTGCAGTGGATATATTTTTTAAGGTGATATATATATAGATGGTGGATAAGAGTATATGTTCTTCATATGTATATTATCCAGGCCTACAAAAAACTCTAGCCACTTTTGTTACATTATGCTAATGTTTTCAACGAGCTTTGATTATATGGGTGTAGGTAACAGAAATCAGAGAAGCAATCCTCGTAACCAGCCTCCACCCAACCAACAAGGGAAACCTGGAAACTTCCCTCCTCGTGGCATGCAGCGTCCTCCTCCCCAAGTCTCACAAGGTCCACCCCCACCTGGACCCCCTCATGGTGGCCCTCCACCCATGTATGGAGGTAGGTCACAGTGCAGTATTGGTAGACGTGTTGCCAGGTTGATGATGGGGCTCATTCATGGAACTATTTCTAACCATATTTCAAGTGTTTGAAACTAAGCATGACAGACAAGTCATTTTTCTAACCGCAGTGTTAAAGGTACATGTTTTTATGTCCCTGATTGAATTCTCATTAGGGGTGGTGGGGTAGCTCAGTAGTTAACACGTTTGGTTATCATGCCTAAGTCGGGTTCAATTCCCACATGGGTACAATGTGTGAAGCCTATTTCTGGCATCCCCTGCTGTGATATTGCTACAAGTGGCGTAAAACCCAACTGACTCAAGTGCCTATGAAGAAGTGAAGGAATCTTCAGCATTTTTCCAGTTTGTTTCCAGTTTGTTTCCAGATTACTATACTTTGAGATAGCACATATCATACTTGTAAAACTCTTAATGGTTTACATTCCTGAATTGTGACAGTGCTATTCAGGGCGCGATTTAGATATATATATAGTATGACCAGAAATTATTGAGAATTTTAGGAATATGTTTAATTGGATTTCTAGTATAAACAACCTTGACTAGCTATCAAGTGCTTGGTTTCATTCAAGAGAGACAACTCCGTTAATCATTTTTCATTAGTTTGTGAAGAGTTATCCCCCTTTGTTTACTTGCTAGCAGACAACATTTTCAGGGATCCTCAGTATGGATGATTTAGAGAAGAGGAAGTTGATTTTAGAGTATTATAACAAGGACATCAGATCAGCTAAAGTGATTTCAAGTAGAACAGGCATCCCTTTGTCCACTGTTTATCGTGTTTTGAAAAATATTGCAAATGGATATGGCATTGAGCACCAGGGAGGCGCAGGTAGGACCAGAAAATTGACGGTCAGTGAAAGGAGGCGGCTTGGTATTCTTGTTTCTAAAAACAAACGAAGGAGTTTAGAAAACTTAAGCTGGATATGATTGATAGAGAAACTGTGGCTGTCTGTAAGGCGACAATTAGAACTGAGCTGCATGCAGTGGGTTGGCAGAAAAGTCGAGGAATTCCATCACCGATCATGAAACCTGAACAAAAGGAGCGACGGTTGAACTGGTGCTTACAGCACAGAAATTTTAACTGGGACAATGTGATTTTCTCAGATGAAAGTTCTGTGTGGCTGTTTCCTAATACACTGAAATTCTGGACCAAACAAACTGAAAAACCTTCGTATCATCGCCCAAAGTACAGTCCGAAATTTAACTTGTGAAGGAATGTGTCAATAAGAAAAATCTGACAAATATTGCTGAAATGAAAGAAGAGGTGGTCTGATATTGGGACAGCATGGACCACGACTTTCTAACTTCTTTGATCAGTAGTATGCCCTGCCGCATTGAAGCCTGCATTGCTGCCCATGGTGACTTGACAAAATACTAACTGTTCCCCTGTCTTTGAATCTGGAGTTATGTTCTGCTAATATTCACATTTAATACGTGAGTAATTAGTGAAAAAAATAACAAATTTACAATCTTTAAATTCTCAATAATTTCTGGTTGTACTGTATATGCTTAGTTGCACAAATTGAAATATGAAGATTGTTATTGACTATTCGATTGCTTTGATTTCAGGACCACCCAGACTTGGTCCTCCGCCACAACTTCCTCCCCCTGGAGGGCTCCCACCCCCAGGAGGACCCCCTCTGAGACCTCCACAGGGACCCCCTCCACCAGGAATGGTAGAGGTTAGTATGTGACAAGCTTACTCATTCATCTAGACTGATGCAATTTGTCTATTATTCAAAGTATAGGAAGAAGTTTTAAGGTGGGGTGGGCTTATAATGTTCACAAAATTCAGTCCAGTGTAGTACATGGAAATTGTTTCCCTTCAGAGGTGCATTCTCAGATATGCTTTGCATCTAGCTTAGAGTTTGGGGAACAACCCTTAAAGACATTATGGGGAATTCTCTTATAAACAATGATTGAAAATGTCATTTGGTATCCATTTCACCATGTGAGTTTTGTCTTTCCTTTGGATGTAGACTGAAATGTGACATACTATTTGAACTCTGCTGTGTAAAATGGGATGTTCATGGTGGAAAAGGTCCACAGAACTTGATCCTTGTCTTTGGGGCAAGATATTTTGGGATAAATTGATACAAAAAGTACTTGTATATGTATGGTACACAACTCTTGGAAAGATAGATACTTATCAGTAACATACCTGTTTGTGGATAATGCTGTCACTGGCGTGTCAGTTTGAGGTTTACAGATTTGGAGCAACCATGATACAAATAAGATATTGCTCTAAGCATGAAAATGTATATGTCCGATTCATACAATTGCATGTAGAATGTGCACTGCTCATTCAAGGGAAAATTGTCTTCTTTCAGCCAATTTTAATAATTTATTTTTTCAGCTTTGGTAGACAATTTGTTTTACCATGTCATGTTATGCCTTGTGACCAATGAAATGAATTACAGTCAACTTCTCATATTATGAATTCATTCACTGAAAAACATATATTAAGTCCCTTTGTTAACCCCTATTCTTGTTTTCATCTGCTTGGATTAAGAACACGATGTGATATTGCATGATGAATAAGTTATTATTCTTACTACTGGTCCAGCTTGAACTTTCACAGTTAAAAATCAAATTTTACTAAGTGACTTGAGATTATATGTGTAGGCTGATTGTAAGATGAAATTACTTCCATGATAGGAAAAATATACTCTACACTTGTTTAATTAATGAGAATCTGTCACAAAAACATTAGAAACAAGGTTTTGGTGCATAAAATATTTTGATATTGTAACCTAATATAAATTATCTCATTTCAAAATACATTCGAAAAGTATTCGCTATAAACCTGAAGTCCCCTTCGAGTTCGATGTATCAGAAGTTGACTGTATTTTTGCAGCCTCCAAGAATGGGCCCTGGACCCCCTCCCCATCTTCGTGGTCCCCCAGGTCCAGGTCCTGACCCCAGGGGTCCGCCCCCACCTATTAGGCCAGAGTGGGATAGACCTCCAGGTAGGTTGTTAGTTATTGAAACAGTGTTACAAGACATGAATGTAGACTTTACTCAAACTAAAGGGGGAGGTCCTACAGGGAATACCCTACATGTATTGCACTTGTTTTTTAGCTTTGATATTGATATGATGCACAAAAGCCACAATGTTTAGGTTAGTGATGACCCTTCACTTTGTCAGAACATAGCATTTTACAAACTGTTAAAGTTATCTGCACATCACTGCACAGTGATAATGAAGAGTTACTGATGCTGTATCATGTGGTGTTAACTCATATTAGCTATTGATGTATGGTATTGAGAAAATGTATGAAAAAGAAGTCACCTTTCTTAAAATTTGTTTTTTATTTAAACTACATATGATACGTCAGTACAAATCATTATGACCTCAATATTTTTAGTCACTTCAACTGAACTTCAAGATATTTACATTCATACTATATCTGACATGTGACAAGTTTCTGAACAAAAGATTTAGTTGTATCAACCAGCTCCCAGATGTCCTTTCCCAATTCATTTCATCACTCTGTACTTATTTCTTATCACATGGACCATCATTACTATCACTACAAGACAAAAACAAATATTACTGGTCTTGGGCTTTCTCCTGGCTTAATTTGCATCCTGCTTATGTAGGTCATTTCATACCCAGGGCAACTAGTCAATTTACTTTGTGGTAGGATTAGATTTAACTTATTCCGACAGATTTAAGTATATGTGCATCTCAGATCATGTTTATCACAAACACCATTGATCTTTCTGCTTAGCTTCATAATAGCCACAGTACATGATACATTTCATGTTTATCCATACATTTGATATTTATCCTACACAGGGTGTTTCATTTTTTCTGCATGTTCTTTTTGTTTCGTCTTTTTATGCTTTTGTTCTAATAAGTGAATTATCCCCTTAAATCGTTTAAGACAGGGTTGGTTTTTTTATTATTTTTTTATTATCTTATCCCACTATCCGCACCATTTTTGTTATTTGCCTTTTAGAAACCATGGTTGTAACCAGTCAACCTCCACCCCCGGGGGGTAAGTTAGGGGAGATAACTCCTATTTATGTGGTATCATGGGCCATCTCTTCCTGCATTTTGTTTGTAATCCTTAAAAAGAGCATGCCAATCATTTCCCCCCTGTGTTTTACTCTCAGAGTAGTGTTACTATGGTTACTGAATCTTTTGACACTTTACAATTATTGCAAGAAATTTATTTTGGCTGGTTAGTGTCAAAACTGTTGTGCAACTATAAGGTAAGTTTATGTGAAGTGTCATGTCATACATTTTTTCAAGAAGTTTTTTAGGCATTTTGAAATGGTGTTAGCTGTTTAGTTGACCTTGGTTGCCTAAGGTGAGGGCAGACAACTCTTGGCTTCCTTGTTGACAGGTTGTCTTTTTCCGATGTAATCATATTGTAATAAAAGACTATGTCATGTTGCATTTTTCTTGTTTTTGATTTTAGTAAGTAGATAGATATTTCTTTGAGGGCTTTTCAACTCTACCCATGGTTGTGGTGATACATACCTAATCAGAATCCTTATTAGCATCAAATGGGCAGAAAATGTTTTTTAAAACCTTTGCAGCTAATGTATAGTTCCTTGCTCATGTTAATGATCAGTTAATGTTCTTATGTTCAAAACATGGAAACTCAGGCTTGCTGAAATGTACCTTCTGTATGTAAAAATTCAGAAGTAATTGTCAGTCCCAAATGAGCGACATACACAAAGGAAGTAGGTCCATATGTGATAAATTCAAAGGGACTTCTCAAATCAGTAAGTTATCCAGACGTAGCTATTCACAGGAACAATAACAATGACATTGACAGTTGCTGACAGTATCAGGACATGATTGCAATGTCTGGAATTGTTACACCCAAACTTGACCCAACCTATGCAGTTACCTTACCTGTTCAAAATTTGGCAATATAGTAATTCAGTAAGAGGACTGCATCAATGAGGAAATCATTGAATATGCTAATCAGTTGACATATACAGGGTGCTAATTCTGTGTATTTTGTGGTAGTAAGGATTCTGAGGTAAGTAGAAACTGGTATGTTATGTCCCCAGCCTATTGTCCACATGTTCAGTGATGGGTGCTCTCTCCTCCTCCCTTACCTGGTGACTGCATATTGAATACTTCTCTCATTAATCTACCTCATCTAGAAATGAGTAAAGTTTTGATTTATTGTCAAAAGATGCTCAGCCACGAATGAATGTCATGTAATGAGATGTGTGTATTACTTACCAAAATACCTTTTGTCATGTACTGTCATGTCAGTCTGAGCAAAAAGAAATTTGAGACATTCAGACTTGCTCTTGGCATAATTTTCAGTAGAATTTACTGTTTTGTTTATCAGCTGAGCTCAGTCCAATCAGATTCTTACAGGAGTTGTTTTTTGTTTGGAATATTGGTTCTAGTTGCACACTAGTTATTTTTATTAAGCTATACGACAGTGCTATGTTGGTGACAGTTGGTACCAGTTACCAGTGTATTATTAGTGTAGAATTAATATGTTTCATCATCATTGAAGTGTTCAATGGAGCATATTGTGATAGGATGCAGAGTTGTTAACTTTTAGAAAGGAAATGTTCAAAAATGATATGTCAGTGTGAATATTTGCAGTGTAATTTGACTTATCCGGGTATCAGTTGGCAAACAATGGGTCAAAGTATGGATAGTAATTAGATTAGTAGCCACCCTAGAAAACTATTCTAACCTCAGTTCATAACATGAAAACTAAAACGTATGTATACAATAATTGGTTTCTTATATGACTGTAAACATCATCGTACTGTTTATTCTGAGTTGTTCAGTTTTAAAAAGGCTTATCCCAGTTTTTGTCTGTTCTTTGATACAAGTAACCAGAAGGCATCAACTCTGATTTGATTTTCAGATGTTACTTGTTTATCCTATGGCACTTAGATTTCATTAGACACCAATCCACATTAAGAATCCTGGGATATATTTTGCCTCCTTTTGTGACAGGATTTCTCTATCCCTGTACTTTTTACCCATAGAGCATGTGCACATAATCTCCAGTAGTACAAAAATGCAACCTTTGGCCTGTCGCGTAGGAATGACTTCATTTTTTGCACAAAACTTGCATATATATGTAACATTTTACATGATCTTGTCATGGTTGTCAACCAATGAGTAATTCAGGAATTGGGACCTTGTTGAATTTAGATTGTGACCTTGATTATTTCAGCTCCGTTCCCCCAACGCTGGGCCTCCACCCCCGCAGCCGGTCCCCCCTCCGGGTCTAAGACCTATGGGACCAGGTACTGCACTTTGTTATATTTGGATTAGGAGATTACACTGTACAGCAGGGTTTGACAAATGTACTGGCACTCGAGAATTGGCCAGGGATGGAAATTTGCACAAGCCCTTAACACTGAGGCATTTGGACTCATGTTAAAAATATTATGAGGGCTTGTAGAATTTGGCATTTGTTTTTTTATTTATCCCTTTTTTGCAATTTAGGCTTATACAAATTTCAGTTCAATTTCCACCGAATTATTCCTGTACAATTTTATCAGGACCAGAATGTTAATTTTGAGATGTGCTGTGGAAAATATTGTATGTGTGGCTCTTTGGTTTGTTTACTGAAGTTGTAACATGTATGTATGAAAACTATGTATGATATTTTGTACCCTTGGATATTTGGCATTATTAACAATGGTCCTGATGACTTCCTGAAAAAACCCCAGTGCTATTGTGTAAGAATATCAGCATGAATGTTTGATATATATGCAAGGATATGTATTAAATATATACCACTGACTGATGTTATCAAGTTTCAAACCTGTTTTGTTAGCCTGCCCGTGTGCAATGGTGTGCTGTGAGGTTTTGGGGCCACTATCCTTGTCATGTCGTTTTGTGAATTTTTTTATTTTGTTTAGTTATGACATGCTCCAATGCTGTGACATTAATTGACTTAAAATTGTTTGATCGGCATTCTAGAAGTTGGAGGGTCAAATATGAAACATACAACTTTATGGAAGACAACTTCTTGTTTATGACGTCGCTCTATGCAATAAACAAGAAGTTGTCATCCATAAAGTTATATGTTTCATAGTTGACTTGTGCTGTAAAGTGTTTTTTGTGTTGGTAATGTTTTTGAAACATGTGAAACAACAATAGAAAGAATCCAATGATTTTCTGACAATAGAAATTTTCCTGTTCAACAAGAGTGAGGATAGCTCTACAGAATTCACTTGTCTTGTCCTGACTTGTTTTGTTAAGCCATTGTTTGTAACTGCTTGTTAACTTGCTTGAAACATATATGTTTGTTTATTAACTGATTGATGACTACCGACAGGATTCCCTGGTGGCCCTCCGTCACAGATGCCACCCGTGCCTGGCCCTCCTCCTGGACACATGCAAGCGCCAGCCCCCCATGTCAACCCAGCCTTCTTCCCACCCCCCCACAATCAAGCTCCACCACCAGGGCCAGCGGTAAGTACCACAGTAGATGCATGATCATGCAGGTTGTGCTACATGTACATATTCTTAGCTTCACGATCATGTTTCTTGGAAACTACTGAAGTTGCGTGAAAAAAGCTTGCAAGGAAATTTGGTCCCATGAATTTTCATCCATTGCTTAATAATTGTTCATTTTAAAACCATAAGACTGGAATGCTGCTGTCATTTTAATGTGTGAGTGCTGCTATATGATGCAAATGCCTTAGGGCTAAAATGCTTCTTTTTGGTAATATGCTAAAGTAATGTTTTTAATATATATATATATTTTTTTAAAGCTAATGTGTTTTTGAAGCATTATTGTTTTTATTTTCAGCCTGGTGATCCATATGGACGGGGTCCACCACCTCAGTCATATCCTAATGATCCATTCATGGGCCGACCTCCTCCAGAAAGGTAAGTTCCTTGACTGGCTGCTGCAAAACAGTACAGATGGCTTTGAGTTAGAAGCAGGGATGAGAATTTTCCGCGGAATTCCGGGAATTTCATAAGGCCAAGGGTAATTTTTGTGAATCGTCTAAATCTGATAGATGCTAAACCCCCGCTAGTTTTCAGAGTTTTCTCAAAACTTCATTCTGATCCCTGTAGAACGGTCAGGGCCTTGTTTTCATACTTGAATCTCTGATTAAAGAGGAAATAACACCAAATTGTGTCACTTACCTGTCAGCTGCTCTCCGGGATAATATTTGAAGATGACACTTGTGAATCTATATTCCAGTTCTTTGACTGGAAAATAATCAATTTGAACAAAAGTCAGTAAAAGTCCATTACACCGGTATCCCCTTTTTGTCCCCTGCCGGAACACGGAACGAGGGACTATGTATTCAGTGGCGTCTGTACTTACATCTCGATTCTTGTTTACGCGATATCTCATGAACTGTTGGACCCAATGTCTTCGAAATTGGGGGATTACCCAGACACCAGTCGATTTGGGTGACCTTGACCTTATCTTCAAGGTCACCACGACACTTTGACCACTTTTCAAACTCTTGTTAACGCGATATCTCATAAAACATTGCACCCAATGTTTTCAATTATGTCGACAGCCTACATTGGGTGATTATGCAGACACCGGTCATTTCAGGCATCTTGTTTGTGACCAAAAAATAAAAAGTAGTAAATATAGATATTCCATTCCTTAGCGGAGGGGGACATTGCCATATCAGTGGCAAACACTTGTTAAGTAATGAATTGGTTGAAGTGTTGTAGAACCCTGCTATATTAGATTGAACAGATGCATGTTTATGAAAGGCTTTATGAGCTGTACACTTTGTGGATGTGGATGTATCTACTGTTAATTCTGATGTAATTAGGTCAAGGAAATCTTTGACATTCTTTCTTCCTTGTATTAGATTATTTTTCTGTTTCATGCCCACGTTGACATGTTCATTGGAAAATGATTTCTTGCCTTGAATGAGATGTGGTATTGTGTCACTTCAGAAGTCTACATATCTTTTCCTATATGTTCTCTATATAAGGACTAATTAGTGAAATAAGCATGTTATTTTTATCATGGCATAAGGATGGAAATCATAAAGTATATATGGTATTAATTTCCCTTGGTTTCAGTCGACATGAGCCTCCTCCACCTGCTTTGAGTGAGCAAGAGTTTGAGGAGATCTTCCAGAGAAACAAGACTGTATCCAGCAGTGCTATCAATAGGGCTGTACAGGATGCAAGTGCAGGTAAAGTTCTGCAGACAGACGTTTCGTGAACGGAATGCATATCTGTGTGCGAAACTCCTTGCTTCAAAGTGCATACTGAAAAATCAGATTTTGTGCATAGAAATTAACACCTGTGGGTCACAGTGCCATGATGCCATGGATTGTAGCTCATAGCTCATACAGTAAGCCTTTCATTTGCCTTGCCCAGGGCCAGATCGTTGCTCTGTTGTAGATATTATGACTGCTGACTTAGCATTAAATAACATCAAGCATACCAAGCCACAAAACAGGATTCTTTGTATGAAGTCTATGAGGTTAAACTGTTGTGTTGCTGTGAATTAAGGTGTTCCCCTGGTTTAACAATGATGATACAATATCAGAACTAATTTCTTTGCAGGTGACTTTGCTAGTGCTATTGAGACGTTGGTGACAGCAATTTCTTTGATCAAGCAGTCAAAGATTGCTGCTGATGACCGTTGCAAGATCCTCATCAGCTCACTCCAAGACACCCTCCATGGCATCGAGGAGAAATCCTATGGATCCAAGTGAGTAGCAAGATAGTCTTCTATTGCTGGATCATACAATTGTTCAGGGCCTAGGGGATAGCCTAGTGGTTAAAGCATCCTCTTGTCACACAGCAGACACGGGTTCGATTCCCCACAATGTGAGAAGCCCATTTCTGGTGTCCTTGCCATGATATTGCTGGAATACTGCTTAAAGCAGGGTAAAACTAAACTTACTTCCTCACTTGTCTGTGAAGATTGATGCCACTGTATCATTGCATGTAACACACCATGTATTCTAAAGAATATATTTCATCGGATAGGGTTATTCATATGGGGATAACCATTGTTTCAACTCTTGTTTCAGGAGCAGTAGCAGTCGCCGATCTAGGTCACGAGAACGTGATCGTGACCGCTGACCGTGAAAAGAGGAGTCGTCACAGGTCCCGCAGAGTCGTGAACGAGAATACCGAGAGAGGAGCAGGGACAGAGATCGCTACCATGATGAGAGACACCGAGAGAGGGACCGAGAAAGGGAAAGGGATAGGGGAGAGCGAGATTACAGCAGGCGGCATTAACAGGTCGGTTTGTTGGAGGTAAACATTTGATCATTTGTTTGGAATTAGTTGACCTGATTTGAAAGTTTCGCAATATAATTATTCTAAGTTACTTCAAGCGAGGTATAACAATTCAGACTAATTTACCTTTCAAATGAATTGATTTTTTATAACAGGGCTTATAAATTTTATGGCTTTGTGGATATGCTTAAAGAGCTGATTTCCTTTTCATTCTCTCTCTAAATCTGGTACTTTAATATTTTTTGCTTCAGCTCTTAACAGATTTGATTTATCAGCTAGCTTCATGTTGTGACTGTCTTTCAGAGTGTTGAATGCTCCGTGATCCAGCTGCTCTTCCCACAGATTTTTCTTTCCAGCATTTCATTTCAGAGTGGCTGTAGGTAACCAGTGAACCCACCAATTCCGTACAGAGTTCTGTAAATTTTGAATTCAAGAAGTACATTTTATGAATAAGGTTTCAACCTAAGCTTGTTTGTGTTTGTAAAGTAACTTTGGGCATTGTTATTTGTCATGGCAGATCCCTTACATTTGGAATTGTTCTGATTTAGCCAGGGGTCAGTTCTGTATCAAAATGATAGAAATGTATTTGAAGTAGAGAGATACTAGCTTCTGTACTGTTCTGCATATATATAATATATACTAAGCATTATCCTTTGTGTTAAGGGGGGACTTTAAATGATGCGTTTCTTTGTCAGATTTCTTTATTCTAGTGTACCCCAGTTGGTTTTGCCAGTCAATTATTGTCCTTCATACTGACTGGCTTTTTGTTGAAGTCCCCCTTTACATGTACACTAGCAGAACGTTGTATTTACCGTCAACACAGTTGTGTTTGATTGCCTTTCCTTCTGTTTGACATCAATGATGTGATTATTTGAATGTTTAATTGAATTGTTTTCATTGCATAATTTTGTCGTGTCATTGTGCTTGCTCCACTTGAACTTTTGATGGGGGACATTGTCTTCATAATAACTTTGGCTTCCCAAATTCCAAAACTGGTAACTGATTTACAACCAGTTCAGAGTAAAAAGGATCATGCATCTCTCTTGTGGTTGGTTAATCCAACACCTGGATTAATTTCCCCACGTCTTAAGCCTATTATTTGTGTAATAATGCTATAAGTTGCATAAAAAAGCCTTTAGCAATTTGGACTGAAAACATCTTTGGATTTGGTGGATTTCTATTGACTTCCCTTTATGCAGTTGTATTTTGTCTTTTGTTAAAATCCTAAGCTCTAAAAATGGAATAATTTGGAATTTGGGAACTAGACCTCTCATCAATACCATTTAATGTTTTTTCTGGATGAAAATCTGTCTTTCCATTTCTTATAGGTTATACATGCTGTCCAATGTGATTTGAACCGATTGTCCCATGCTACATTGAGTGATTAGACTGTATTGTCACATGATATATCTTGTGGAATGTACCGTAAATACTTGTTAAACGTCATCGTCACTTCATCATCATATATGGATCAAGAGTTCAAGCTATGGATTACAGTGGAAAGACTCAAGTATCACCACACTTCCTTGTTCCCAACGCCATGGAAAAGACACTTGCTACAATCATGCAGCTTTTACTGAAATCATTCGTCGTCTTATCTTCTCGTAGCAAGAAGGAGTTTTAACGCTTTCCAATTGCTGTTGTTTCATTTTCAGAATAAAGTTCTTAGCTCATAAGTATAGTTTTGTTATTTACAATGTTTCCTGGTCACAAGGGTTTAGTTAGAATGTGTTAGATGAATTTAGATATTATGGATCTTAAGATTATTGTCAAAAGCTGCTTTGTTCTCTTAAGAATTGTTGTGGTTTTCACTGATTTCATGGCGTTTTAGATGCAATATTATTTATTGATCTGTCCTGACTATAATCAGATCGGCTTCTAAACAATATCAGATTGGATGGCTGTAAGAACCACAATAGTTTTGGGGATGCCTTGTAAACTGTTTCCGATGGTACCGAGGTATGCATGAGAAATGTTCCATTTCTGCCTCAGTAACAGTTGGCATGGTTTAGGAACCCTTCTGTCTTAGCAAGACTTCATAGATACCATTTTTGCAACCTTGACTGAGCACTGTTTTTAAAGTTTTGGAAACTAATGTTCAGGAAAGTGTAAAGTTGACTTAAACTGAATGTGAGAAGCTTACCACCTTTCAGGTTAACAGTAGAAATGTGTATGTTTCACAGACATTGTAGGACAGTCTGAGGTTATATGTGAATGCTTTAACCATACCACTGTGTCGTCCATGTGCATTGTCCAATAATTGATAATCTTGTGGCCATGATTCTTTGCTGTACATAGAGATCAGTTTTAAAACATTTGCAGTTAGCAAATTGAAAGGTAGTTTGTATCAAACTTGGTGTTTGTGCTCAACTGTGGGTCAGTTTCTAAAGAATCCTGCAGCAAATATGAAACTTGATGGACTAAATTTGTTTGGATGAACAGATGTGTTTTTCAGATTGATTATTTGCATTACTTAGAGCTTAAAACTATGGCTGGCTGTCATTAAATGTGTTGTACGTACTTGTGTAGTAGTTTCAAACTGTCTAAGTTTGAAAAATATCAGGTAAGTATTGAACCAATACCATCAGCACTACAGGATGGTGCCGTCATATATACCTGTTAGAATATGAGTATATTGGTATTTATATGGGCTTTACACAGTTAATAAGTACTTTCCTAGAATAATTGATTCTTAGGTAGATCTTTTTAAATTTATCATTTGAGAATAATAAGAGGCACAGATTGCAAAAACTGTGCAGATTTTAATGTTCTGAAGTTGTTAGCTGATGCTTGTTTTCAGCATTTCCTTTGCAATCGTGCATGACACTTTACCTTCTAGAGTCCTATAATGTATCACCTACCTGTGTGGCAGATAGGTGTTATTGTGCTATCCCTCATCGTCTTTGAACAGTTCTGTTTGAGTGGCATAGCAACTATGTCATTGCAAGAATAGTTAACACAACATGTTCTGTTCACAGCATAGTAAGGGGTTCTATTCACTAATCCTTCTGAAGCTTGAAATGTTGCACATTTAATGAAAGGTAGTGGTGTGAATGGAAGGTGTACCTGGTACCCTCTGATTTGGCAAGAACCCCATCACAATAACAATATAAGGAGATCCAAGTTGAAATAACTGTTCAGTCGTTTGTATTTTTTGCAATCCTTAATGACCGTAACCTGTTCCATTTTGTACCACACACTTAGGGAAACTGTTTACCCTTTACAACCTGTTCAGGCTATTATGCAAATGAGATGGCTGTTAAAAATTCACTGACAGAAAAACTTTGAGGAAATATCAATGACAGTTTGAATTGAGAATGGAAATATTTGCTAAGACATAATGTTAATATATATTTTGGTGGCATAACAGATTTATTTGAGAGACAGTTGCTTTGCAAGAAGTTGGTTCCCTAGGGTATTGTGTGTGATATTATGGACAAGGTGGATGGTTACCTGGTGTGTGAGATTCTATGGGTCCTTACTAAGCAGCTGATTTTTAAAGAGGACACTTACATGAATTGAAAAAGTATGAATAATTAGATACGCATTAATGATTTTCTTTTATAAATTTCTTGCTTCAAGATCGGGATTGAATTTGAAGTTGTCCATTGAAATGATAGCAAGTCTGTTAAAATTTTAAAAGTTAGTTACTGGTATGTAATAGTTAATTATATAACAATGTTTGTATTTGCATAATTTCTTCTTTTTTTCAAAAGTTCCTTTAAGTTGACAAGTTGTTATCTACATATGGACAACTTCACAGTCATGTTTGAATCTCATTGATTTACACATGGTTACTAAAGTAATAAGACTTGCTTTTAGACTGCATGTTTTGTTTTCCAAAGTCAAATGAATTGTCTATATTTACATGAAGTTTGACTTCAGTACAACCCTCATGATATTATTATAACTTAACATTTGTAAATATGACCTAAAAGAACCCTGTTGATTCATACTCATACTTGTGCACAATATACACGACAAAAGTGAGCATGTTATTGATTTCGGAAGATCCGTGAATTTAATAGAATGTCAAATTGATGTTAAATACCGTTACAGTGATGGGGTAGTGGGCTTCTCAGAATATGTTCCATGAGAATTAATTTTTCCTGTCATTACAAATTATAAGTCTACTTCTTACCTCTTGTAAGATTTACCGGTAAGTTTTTTCTGTAGTCCTAGTCAGAGTTTGTTTTGTTTCTTAACACATACAGATATTTTATTTTTTCTCGCTGTATTTGATATGTAATTGCTTTTAATCTCTCTTTTGTGAAATATTCTTTTTCAATATTGTATCAGTTGATATAACAGTTTGTGTTTTGGAGATAGGAAATTATTTCATAAGAAATTGTCACCTGGTAAACTGTGTCCATTTGCATGTAGTTCATGCTAAGACACTACTACTTTGGTTTGGATTGGGAAATGTCAGTACATTTTGAGATACCCCCCAAAAAATGTACCAGCAGGCTGCAGTGCTCAAATGATTTTTTTTATATGCCTATTATTCAACAAAATAAATGGGGATCCTTGGTGACCCTGTAATCTAAAACACCAAGCTTGGAAAAGATGTCAAACTGTTAAAAGTTGTGTTGTGTGTGACGGTATAATTCTGTGCGTGTGTTGGGAATCATAGTAAGACATTGGTACTTTGTTAAACAAAATTGGAAATTGTGCTTGTTGCATTTATCCATAGTCCCTAATAGTCCAAATATACCCAGATTTTAAACTTTGTGTCCATGTAGAAATACAAAAGTAGTTTCACAGAAAGTGATGACTATAATGCAATGTGTCAAACAAGTTTTGAAATCTTACATGTCGTACATTCATACGTCTGTGTTGGTAGCACATTTTATGCAAATAAGTTGCATACTTTTCACATTTAAGGGTTTCCACAGAGGTTCAGATCATCCATTAAGGATTTCATCGTGAAGAAAAAAGTCTGACAAATTTGAAATTGATTAGAAGTGTTTAAGGATGATAATACCTGCAGAGATCCTTGTTGTTATTCTAACACACTTTAGATCTGTTGATCTTGTTTCATGGTTGATTCTTGTTGAAAAATTGTCGAGATGTTTAATATAGTTTCTAAATTGGCTTACTTTTCAGTCTTGGTATGTTGGCTGTGGTAGTTTATCAAAAATGTAGTTTTGTATGTAACTTTGAAACAAGAACTATAAGGATGCAGTTTCATGCACACAAAGCCATATACTGTGTTAATCTTCAGATCTGAGGTGGCATTGTGTGTGTGAAGACTGGCGATTGATTTATGACCATTTTCCCTTTCAGGATACTTCACAAAATGTGTTGAACTTATGCTAACTTATTACTTGTAACAGTATGGTACATTTCTTCTTGATTTAAGCAGTGTAGATCAATGTATATTCACTTGCTTACACCCTCGGCCCACGTCTTATGGCATGCTCGTGCTTTACTTGTCATCTTTTCCTATATTAGCTCAAGTGAGAAGACGTGTTAGCTGCACCCTTTGAATTTTATATTGCTCTGGACAGACACTTTCAAGACCAGCCCAAAGTTGTCCAAACCACCAATCTTGCACTAGAATTTCACCCGTCCCAGGCTCTCTTGCTAAGACACCTGTTAAGTGGGATTGCCTAGATTATTATGCATCCACATTGGCCCTGTTGGACATGGTTCCCTCAGCTACTCTGACACACTCTTTTTGAGTGAGAGTGAAAGGCACTCCACATCAACAGATCTGTCATGAACATTATCTGAGGATGTATTTGGCAACTTACCACATGGATCTGTCAGCTGAAGACCATTTATGTCCAACCTCTAATCAAACTTACAACATACCAGTACTCTTGCATGTTACACCCATTTGTCTATGCAGTAATTCATAAATCAGTACTGAGGGAACTGTATTGTGTTCCTGGACTTTCAAGTACCTCCCGGTGCAATGTGGTGATGTTTTAATGATCACAGTTGAAACACCATGAGCTGGTGACAATCCGTGTGCTGGCTTGACCATCGTAATCACAAGAGGTAGAATGCAGTGGATCTAACCCACCATCCTACCAGGAATAAATGCATACTGTTGTGGAGAAATATTTGTAAAAATATACTTATCCAAATAGGTGATGTCTTGCTTGAAAATGTTTGTTCCAATTTCTCACATTTGGGCAATTGTAGGAAAAGGTGGCAAGAAAAACGGCAGAGTGTGTTTCTGTATTGTTCTGCACTGTTTCATGATTGAAGTATGAAGGAATATGGCATACTGTTGTATCAGGGCAAGAATATAAATAAGTGGAATACCCCTAAGAGTAAGTTTTATTTGGTACATTTATACAGTTCCACATTCACAGGTTTTAGATTCACCATTTCAGTTATGCTACAGCATTTTTTTCATTTCTTAAATAGACTTTTCCCATGGGAATTGCTGCATCACATTATACTATCAATTGGGAATGTTTCCATACAGAAATTGAAAATAACAGAACCTCAGACAATTTGATTCCTTATGTGGGGGCAGTGGGGTAGAGTAGTGGTTAAAGTGTTCGCTCGTCACGCTGAAGACCTGGATTTGATTCCCCACATGGGTACAATGTGTGAAGCCCATTTCTGGTGTTCCCCTGCCATGATATTGCTGAAAGTGGTGTAAAATCGTAATCACTTGATTCCTTATGTGGTTCAGCAGTTCTCAGACAGGCTGTCAGTTGTTGGAAGCTCAAGTTTCTATATAAAATGTGTGGGAAACATTATTTGTCACCCACTTGCATAATTGTTCGATCCTTCTCTCTGGAAAAATATATGGAAGACATTGACTCAAATTAGACTTTGTATATGCAAATGTGTTGTTGACTGGTAGATTCTTATTTGATCTAAAGGGAAGATCCCTTAGAAAAATCATGTTGCACAACAAATTTTAATTGTCATGATTTTGTGTATCAATCGGGAAAGACAATTTGTTTGAATGTTCGAGAAGAAAGGAGCATTTTTTTACATTTCGCATATGACCATCTAGTCAATTCTTTTATGCAAAACTATGAAATTGCTGATTCAGCTTAAAAGTTGTCTTTGCTTTCACCAAATTTGTGTCTGTTTCCCACATAAGTTGGTACTATTATATAACTGAAATACTGTTGAAATACTGAGTGTGAATATATGAGTGTGGGAGGTAGCCTTGTGGTTAGTGTGAAGCACAATTCTGGCGTCTCCAGCCTTGAAATTGCTAAAAGCGGCGTAAAACCATACTCGCTGATGGGTCTGTTCTGCATAAGGTTAGCTCAGTCATTTGTTTTACTGCTTGCTAGTCTGAGTTCATTTATATCTTTGTGTAACATATGCATTCCTAAAGTTTAAAAAAGGATCAAAGTATGCCGTGTCTGATTCCTACTGAATTGTTCAAGTTAACTAATGTTAAAACTTTATGTATTGTGTAAGGGTTCAAAATGCAATACAAGAAGGAAGCTAATTCATCTTGTTGCATCTGTGAATTTTTATTGAGAGCAACACATTAGGTTGGGTGAGAGGAATGAAGTTTTTGCTGTTTGTATCTGTCTACAAGTGTTAGAAAGGCACCCTTTGCAAGAAGTGGTTTTCAGCAGGCCTTAGTTGTATGAGGCAACTAATGGGATCGGGTGGCCAGGCTTGCAGACTTCATTTTGTGGTTTACCAATTGCATAGATCAAGTCTCCAGGTGCCATTTACTGTTCCCGACTCCTGTTGATTGCATCATTCAACATCAAAGTATGTAAGCCAAAAGAAACTTTTGCTTTCCATCAGTTATGGAATTGAGAGTGACAGTTTGGTCATAAAACCCTTTTTGTCCTTTTTAAAAGTGTATGAAACCTAATCAGATGTTTATTTATAATTTGAGAATGAAGTTATTTAAGAGTCTTGTTTGAAAACAATTTAGATGACAATGTCCTATCAACAGTTTCATGCTGACCAGATTAGATTAGATTGACCTTTCATTGAGGTTGTCTTGAATGCATGCATGGCTTAGTGTGTGCGTGCGCGTAATTGGGGATCTTTTCAAATTCATCTCCTGATAAGGTAAGTCGGCAGCAGGTAAGTTTTTCAGTTAACATTGACATATGCAAATTGGATTATATACCAAAGACCACAAGTGTATTACGTACTGCATAATGTGCATGCTACTCAAAAGAAATTCAAGACACCAAATTTATGACAACTTTTGTCATGTGATAATAATTGTTCTTTGACTTCTTTTGAGTAGCATATGTAGAGAAATGTGGTTGTAGTTCACTCCTTAGACCGAGAACCTGGTTAGTGATGAAAGCTGCTTACGAACTTACGCCCACCAGATCATGGACACATTGTGAAAACAAAGGCTTTGTATTGGTGTAGGTAACACTTTTTCCACATGTTCAGAGACAACAGTTGGTGTGTGTGGGATCTCTTGAAAACTGAACATGAGCTGTTTACATCTTTCCTAGTAGTGGTTATGGATACCTTCCGTCAACCATGGCCCAAATAAGAGGCTTGTTATGGGGTTGACTTGAATACTGTTGTCACAGTATATCCCAGGATGCCTTGTTAAGATGAAACAATGGGTTATGAAATGAAGAGGAGGACCTGAAGAAAAAATCAAAACCCCGACATTTTTCCACCAGTAATCATCACACATGATGCTGGATAAATTAATTCTGGAAGTACAATGATTAAAATGCTGTTAAAACTTCTTAAACTACGTCGTCATATGAGCGAAATATTCTCAAGCACGACGTAGAACCCACTTTCACCTCACCTTAGTATATAAACTGTAGTATAAAATTCTGGTCGCGTGTAAATAGTACCGTAGTGAAATTATGCGTACTTGAACCTGAAAACTTCGTCTAAATCATTGTACATCTTTAGTAATAAGTTTGTGAAAATGTATATTTACTGGTTGTAGTTGGAAGTATTATTACATTGTACTGATATCCTTAAAGTCACTGTGGAAACCATTCACTGCTTTCATTTTCCAGATTCATGCATTTATGTTGTACTTTCTTATTTTTGTTTTGGGGGTGTCGGTGGGGTAGCCTAGTGGTTAAAGCGTTTGCTCATCACACTGAAGACCTCAGTTCGATTCCCCACATGGGTACAATGTGTGAGGCCCATTTCTGGTGTCCTCCGCCGTGATATTGCTGGAATATTGCTAAAAGCGGCATAAAACCATACTCGCTCACTCACTTATTTTTTGTTTTGGGTTCTGTATATACACAATTGTGACTTTAAGGATTTCAGTGCGATCTTTCAATGGCATCCAATACCGTGAGAGTTAACTTTTAATTCACATACATCTTACTTGCATTGGGAAAACTTCTGGCCCATCTTTACCTTACAAACTGGATGGAACTTGATTCTCACTGGTATTTTACGGTGACTTGTCTCAAACTTGTCCAGAAAGTTAAAGGCATGTCTGTGTGTCATACCATGGTTGTTGGATCGTTGTCACCGGGAACTTGGACATATGATGAACATCTAGAAGAGGTTTTCACAAGAATGTGTTGTGCAATTGGGTGTTGGTTGAGTTAGAAAGTGGAATATCTTCTAATAGGAAAATCCTCAGTGAAGTGGATATCTGGGCTTTTCTTGAGCAGATATTTCTTTTTCTTGCTGTCCAATTCCACCTTTGCTCAATGCACACTAGAACAACTATTTCAATTTCACCTATTTCTGAAATAAATACTATCCAGCAGAAACTCAGTTGTACATTTCTATGATTTGAGATATTATATATTTTTTCACAAGGATATGGATCTGAATTAACTGCTTTTGGATGTCAGTTCTTCAGTTTTTGCAGGTTTTGAAATATACACATACAGATTATGCCAACACATACTTCATAAATATAGCAAACATCACAGTTAACCACAATGGTTATGGTTGTGTCAGTATTTCACTCTCAAGTATATAGTAAATCATCTAAGTGTCATTAACAATACTGTGATCCCTTGACTCTTGAAATAATGAAGCATGCTCCCTAAAAGAACTTTCATACAATAATGAAGAAAAACAATGGATTATAATATGTAATAAAACAACAAAACCTTTCCATGGTCATAAAAAACCCTGTATCATCAGAGTGTTTTATAGATTTAAAGATACCAAAAAGAAACCAAACTATACAAATGGGAACAATATGTGAAGGAATGATGTAATTGTTGGACTCGTGAAAACCACCAAAGTAATTTAACAATGGAGGGACGTCCACCAACAGTAATGCAAAAGTTATTTTTGTTAGCAACTCTTCAAATGTCATGTCAACTGATTCTTCTTTACACACGTCCGAACGTTGTGGTCAGTGGTTGAAAACAAACGTCATACAAGTCAATGGATTGGGCATGTTGGTAACGTGGGCAGAATGTGGTAGATCAAACCTGATGAAAAGGAATGGCCGCAATATGAACTGTGCTTCGTGGATGGTGTCATCTACCAGGAGAGCAGAATGGTAAGATGCTCTTGACACCTGAAAGCAAATGGCATAACACATTGTTACCCTTGTTTGTGAATGCCATTAAACGTATAAAACATGGAGTTTCAGGTAGGAATCAGTTGATCCTTGTATCCAAGTTGAACTGTGGTGTGGTATGGTATATCGGTGGGCAAGCAGTGATAAACCAGCTCTGGCCCACACACACAGCCAGACTCGTGCACATTGTGGAAAGAGAATGAAATCCTGAAAAAGACAATAAATCTTTCATCTTTGCAATTCTAGATTGTACATTTACTACTGAATTCTTATAATGTAAAATTTACTTGCCTTAGTGGCAAGAAGATTGACATCACAAGTGTCATGACGAGCTGTTCCTGGTATATGGTGATTTTTCTATGCTTAAGTTTGAATGATGGCGCACTTGACAAAAAAGAAATCCTCAAAATGCTGGTGTCAAACCCAATCGACAGGATAATAGCATAATGCCATCCCCAAATAAAACTCGCAATGCATATTTACCAAGTAGGATTTTTGATGTACATAAACTACTAATTGTTTAAAGAATGATAATTTTGATGGATATACAACTTCTTCATTCTGTGAAACGTGACTTGCTTGAAAAGTCCTTAGAATGTCGCAACGTTGCCTTTCACAGAAGAATGATAATTTTGATGGGTATATACCTTCTTTAACTTCTAAAATGCACATCAAATTAGTGATACTTAATTTTTATATATTTAATACAACTTCAAGTAATTTATATACCTCAAGGGGCAGTGGGGTAGCGTAGTGGTTAACGCGTTCGCTCGTCACGCCGAAGACCCGGTTTCAATTCACAATGTGTACAATGTGTGAAGCCCATTTTTGGTGTCCCCAGTTGTGATAAACCCGAACAGCCTGACTTATCCCTCACAGGATCCAGTACAAAATACTGTTGTAAGTGTTCAAGTGTGTGAATGGACTTGCCCCCAGATACCTTTCAAATCTTCTTAAAAACACTACCCTCCCAGATCCTTACGGTCTGGTTCCCAGTATTTTCTGGAGGTACCAACTACCCGAACAAAGACATTGGCGACCGCTCATTCGCAAAAGCCGGTCCAGTAGTGTGGAACAGTCTACCTATGCACCTGAGATCGCAAAGAGAATCTACCAGCATTTAAGTCACAACTGAAAACTCATTTGTTCAGTACTGCCTACCGAACTTGACCAATGTCTTTCCAGACTCGTTTCCAGCGCTTTTGAGTGGCACATGCCAGAAACTAGCTCTGTGTGTGTGTGTGTGTGTGTGTGTGTGTGTGTGAGTGAGAGAGAACAGCCACAAACAACGGCCATTGTTAACTTCAGGCACTTCATGTTGAGTGGTAGGCAGTCTGTTATTTTCTTCATAATGTAATCATTTCGTATAGTTTAATATTTTTGTTTTGTGAAAAGAAGACGCCGAAGTTCCTCATTTTGTAAAAATTATCAACTTTTGGTTAATTAAGTTATAGACAAAAACATCGTGGCTGTTAGTTCATCAGCTGGATGAATCGTAATAATCAAGGAACTTTGTAAACAACTCCACATGCATTGTGATGCCTACAAACTATGTTGCAATTCTTTTGATATATCTAAGTTTGCTGGAATTGATTACATGGTCTTATAACGTAACTTGTAAGTCTTTAAAAAATCACATATTTGTGGAGTTGGTTATGGCCTTATCTTTGAAGGGCATTTAGAAGTGGAATGCATAAGAAAAGCAAGATCTGTGGATGTCAACTTCTTTATTTTGAGAAGTTGATATCCACATATCTTGCTTTTCTTGGAAATGATCCTGTTCAACCCTTCCAACGTGGACATTGTTGACAGCTGTACATAACGCATGAAGGAGTGGCCTAACTCGCGATCTTTTTATTTGACAAGACGATAGATATTTGAAAATACGTGCTGGTAAGCAGAATCTGAACTTGAATACGTTGCAAAACGATTCAATTGCTAAATATTGCAGATCATGAAAAATAGTTACAATATTTTGCTAATTTAATCCATCATTGCTGATACCGGACAAAAACGTACGGCATTGCACCCACCGGGTCAAAATATGAAACCTTTTAATCACCTTCACTTGGTTACTGTTAATTGACCAAGGTGTTATCTGTAGTTGGCCTCTTTTTTTTGACAAATCAGAAATGCTAATGAATTTCGAATAATTTTCTAACAATCGGGAGATATGTATGTCATAACAATAACCTAATGTTCTATGTATCGTTACACGGACAATTCTGATGATTGAAAAGATAGATACATAAAACCTTTTCCTGTTAAAAGAGATGTATTACACAGAAGCTGATGAAACCAGATATAGTGTAAGAAACTAGCATTGTTGTAATTGGGTTTCCAGAAATGATTGGATCAAGAAATACACCTCGTCCATTCGAAATCATCTCTTTCTAAATTAGATTTATATTAGAAAGCTAGATAAACAATAAATCTTATGTTCTACAAATGACAAAAATTGAAACAATTCAGTTGCCGCAGAAAGTAGAGATTTCAAAGTTATAATTCAAACTAGTTTTTCACATCGTTTGAGGTGTATCAATCAAGTGACCCAGTGCAGGTTTCGATTTAAGCATTAAGAACTTTCACTGGTTCAACCTGAAACTGCAAAGTGTAACCTCATATTTATACCAAATTTCACCCAGTCATGGCCATATTTTGCTTTTCAAAGACTTCAGCTTGGGAACAAAATGACGAGGGACTGGATTGACAACACAGACAGTGATTGAATGAGAGACTTAATGTTTAAGTCATGAATTTTTATGAATTAATATAAAATGATCATATCAGACCCAGATAGATATCAAAACCCAAAATAACAGGTAATTTTATGTGTAGGACATATTATGGATATCAACTTGTTTATTCTGTGTATAGAATAAACAAGAAGTTGACTTCCATAATATTTTGTCTTGTACTTGAATACCAACTTCTATATTCCTCTCAACAACCTCAGATATTTTATGTTGAGCAAGAGGTGCAACCTGTTTTTGTCTGGTGCAACAAGGTTATCACCTGAGGTTGCACTGGGTGAAAATAGGTTTCATTTTCCTAGATTGTTCCCTGCTGAAAGTTAGCACAAACTATTTTTGCTTTACTCTTGTAGGCCAGTTTATTCATATTTCTTTTCTTTTTATTGACATACCTGTCTGGCACTGACAATATACACATCTTGACGAAAGAGTGCTAAAGGTATGACTTTTCTAACTTCAAAGACGTCTGCCATCACTAAAAAGGAACTGTCAATAACAGAGGCAATTTTACATAGAAGAGGTAAATGGGAGCATAATACTGCCAGACATCTCGTCAAACAGCAATATTGACAGTTCTGTGGACTAATTAATGTCATTGCTAAAAAAATCCAGTGAAAAATCCTAAGGTAAGATAATTTCCATGTACTGTTTCAGGAAAAATTGACATGTGCCTTGTTCACTTTTGCAAAACAATAACCCGTGAAGATTAGGCTTAGAATTGATCTTCAGTAACCTATGCTTGTCAAAGGCCACTATCATGTTAAGGTGGTCACACTCACTGACCTGCTTGACAAATGTCATTGTATCCCAGTATATTGCATAGATCGATGGTCATGCTGTTGATCACTTGATTGTCTGGTCCAGACTATTATTTACAGACCGCCGCCTTATAGCTGGAATATTGCGGAGTGGCGTAGAATTAAACACACTCGCTCACTATAAAACATTTTCTGATTAATATCATAACCTCTACAGCGAAAGTGACCTCAGGTCTTCGTGATTAAACATATTTCACAAAACAAATATCTACTGTTGAGAAATAGACTATTTTGTATTTAACAAGATTTTTTGTGAAAAGAATACACGAAAACAATGTTAGACGTGTCAATATATTTATACCCCAGCTTACGAAGAAACAGGATATATAGCCTTCACTGTCCTTCCGTCCCGAAGGAGCATATCTCTTAAAGTTTACATGCCGGGTTCACCAAACTTCACACACACGTTAATCATTACCCATAGATGTGCCTTTTGCTGTTTTGAAAATTATCAGAATTTATGTTTTTGCTGTTTCCATGGAAAGACGACTCGATGGTTATCTTGTCCGGAGCATATCTCTGAAGCTATACATGCTAGGTTCACCAAACCTTACCAAATCGCGAAAGTTCACATTCGTGCATACCGTTTGAACCTTTACCTCAAAAACTCGAACGATTCCGAATGCTATTTTCCGCACGATCGCTTCCGATTGATACACATGGAGGACGCAATGAGTAAACATGAAATAGACAAATGTTACAAATGAGTCAATCTCTGAAAATAGCGTTTATGTCAATATTCAAGGATGCCATCGTGCGGAAATATAAGCTAATAGTAACCATGTCATTAGAAACCCCTAAGCGTATATACTGCAGGTCAAATATCTGTTTTATGCGGATTTTCATTTTTTGATAGATCAGTGTCCGCGATCAGGGAAGAGAAAATCCAAAAACTTCTGTAAGTCCCGCCGAACCTTAAAGGTCACATGCAACGTAAAACACAACTTTGCAGATTCTGATACCTTTCGGTATGGACACAAATCGTCAAAATTGCAAATTCAACTTATAAAAAACGCGCGAAATCGGAGTTCAAACGTTTCACTAATTTTCCCCAGACTTTTCTGGGGAAAACGGGTTTCAACAGCTGGGCTGCGCTCATAGCACGTGCGCAAGTAAATAGGTTCGCGCAGCTTGGAAGCGGGTTGTCGGGTGAATACTCGGTGAAGGCTTTGGTGTGAGCTATTTTTCTAATGTTTTGTTGATATCTCACAGGCGCGAGCTTTTTATATGTTATGACAGTAAATTAACTGTTTATATGATTTCATTTGTCTATTTCACCACACGTTCTTCTTACCGAGACACTTTCTCAGTTCGATACTTAAAAGCAATGTCATTATTTAGCGTTGACAGAATTTCTAACTGTGATATAGATATGTCATTGTCACAGACAAATCTCAATGTCTTGTTTTATTGACACCTGTGTGTCTGCCTGCCTGTCTGCTTATGACAATATTCAAAACACAGCTGCTATCACTGACCACATGCAATTTGAACTTAACACCAATCAGGCTATTCACCATAAACAAAATGCATTGAGTTATGGCCCGAGTTCGGTCTCTGTCACATTATGTAATTACACAGACAGGCAGGTGTGATACTTGAACACATGACATGTTATGATGTCTGTTGATTGCAAAATGTTATACACAAAAATGAGCATGTATTTACAAAACCCAACATCTCTCTCTATATATATACACACAATTAGCCGTGAAGGCATCTGCAAATGAACCAGCCGTTACACTTGAGTGCACACCCACCCGCTCTGACTGGGTTCGGTATCCCGGCTGCTTCGTTTCTTGGGAAGTAAACCCAAGTACACAATATTGCACTTTCGATTTGCGATTGTACGCTTATAATTTTGTTTATATATTTTTTCGTAACCAGCAATGTATATTATATGTCATGAATAAGTGATAATTGTGTTTTAATTATGTTTGATTTTTTGGTTGCATGTGACCTTTAACAAGTAGTCGTTGTCTGATTGGTTAAATCCGTTCGGCCGTCTCGCGTGTGATTGGACTGTCATAGGTCGCTCAAAGGTTAGCTGACGCGACCTTCTACAAGGTTTTGTTAGACTCGGTCTAGCAGTGTAACGAATAATACTGAGACTAAGTTTAGTTAGACTGCAAACCTATAGTTTGGCATGAAATGCATGTGGACCCGGTTGTTTGTAAATATCTCTTCATCCAATGACCCAATCGATCTCAAACTGTGCAAGTGGATGTTTTGTCAGACAACCTAATCACATTGTAAATCACCGATTTTATGCATTTGTATTAAAGAATCTGTCCATGTAACTGTCAACAAAATAAACAGCAGAACGCAAACTGCTTGCAGAGGGAGGGAGCCAATGACCTGTAACAGCGGCAGTGTTGGGTCATAAAGGTCAACGTTCGTCAATGTAGGTCAGCTATGCACGTGACAGGTATGAAGAGGTGTTCATTTCTAGCAAATAGCCGGCGAATGACATCTCTGATTACCCTGATGTCAAAAGAATCTAACTTTGGATGCCTACCTTTTTGTACAAGGTTTTGTTTATTGGTTGTTGGTTTATTTTTCACAATTTTTAGCACGATGATCTTTTTCATGCCAAGAGCAAAAGTTGTACGTTTCATGTAATCCGACACCTGATAAATCGGTTTGGCTACGTTTGCTCTCTTTTAAAAAAAAAATGAACGCATTTCTAATTAAACGTTTAGCATCATCTGAATAAGCTTTCATGATGACAGCTAGAAGTAGTCAATGTGAATGATCCAAACGGTCTATCACTGTGCAGTGCACAGGTAACTATCATGAACTGCACGTGCATTTACCTTTATGACCCAACACTGCCGCTGTTACAGGTCATTGGCTCCCTCCCTCTGCAAGCAGTCTGCGGTCTGCTGTTTATTTTGTTGACAGTTACATAGACAGATTCTTTAATACAAATGCATAAAATCGGTGATTTACAATGTGATTAGGTTGTCTGACAAAACATCCACTTGCACAGTTTGAGATCGATTGGGTCATTGGATGAAGAGATATTTACAAAAAACCGGGTCCACATGCATTTCATGCCAAACTATAATACACAATTTAATCATGACCACCCACATACGTGTCTTGTGCAAGTTTATTATTATTATTTTTTGCAAAATGTGATTATTTCCATATATTAATGTAATCAATAAATGGCAAAACTATTATCTAATATACCGTTTGATGGTGTCAAGGAGAAAGTCTTGTGAGCTGTTGATCCTTTTCGCATTATATATATCAATATCAGTCATTTCCATGTCCCAAAGTGGGAAGCGGGGATATGTGAGCTGTGCTCACTTCTACACTTGTTTTCATGGTATACTTGTATTAAATAATTATGTCAAATAGATTTCCACATAACTGATATTCAGATGAAAGATAGTAATGGAAGGTAGGTCATTTACACTTTGTTTATGCATTCACAGATTTTTAGAATCTTTACCCATTACCTTTTTGGGTGAAAAAACAACAACTTATACTATGTATTAATGATAATAAAGAAAATATCTGAAAATGTTGAAAGTTGTTAACAGCAGTAAAAATTAAACATTGTCAAGTCTATCATCAAACTTAACCAAGGATTTTAATTTATTGCTACATTTTTTCATGCAAATCACGTAGTATCCAATGCTACATCTTTCCATGTAGTAATGGATTCTGGGTTCAAGGGGGTGAATTTCTGAATGCTGCCGTCCCGATAGGCCAACTGTATCCCAGCTGACAAGTGCTCTTAGAACAGCCAATACCCGTGAAGGACCGGGTTAGAATTGGTCTTCAGCAACCCATGCTTGTCGTAAGAGGCGACTAACGGGATCGGGTGGCTCGCTGACTGGGTTGACGCATATCATATCCCATTTTCGTAGATCGATGTTCATGCTATTGATCCCTGGATTGTTGATCCAGACTCGATTATTGTCTGGAATATTCAGTGCGGCGTAAAACTAAAATCACTCACTCACTCTTCAGTCCATACTTTCTGACTAACGATATTTTCAGTCCATATGACCCATGTCTGTCATAAGTGTTGGCTGAAACACGGTGGGTTTGCTGTAACGTAGCAGTTTTCTTTATTTGATTATCCACTCATGACAGTAATCACTGCATAGTCACCGTATTCACACCTAACAATCTCAGTCGACATCAGCTGGAAAGATTTCCGCCCGTAACCCCCGTTTTATTATCATTCTATGCCTAAGATATATATTAAGAATAGATGTTTTTTATAGAAAGCCTATCCTAACCCTAAACCTAAACCTAACATAATGCTGAATCTAAACCCTAAACCTAAACCCTTGAAATAATCATAATAAATAGAATACTTTTCAAGCGGGGTTTACGGGCGGAACTCTTACCACAGAGGTGAACTAAAACGATGAACTCTAGATAACTAAGACGAAAACACCAGCTCCTAACCTCCTTGTAATAAATATAAATACGGAAGAAATATAAATGTTACTTACCCCAACAGGTGCAGTGCTGTGATAGTAATGCTGAGTTGAAGTGCTGAAGTAACCAGAGTAGTGAAATGTTGAAGTATATAAGACTTCAGATCTGGTCACATGCTACAGATACAATAAAAACAATCAGTGGCCAAGCCATGGCTCGACCAGGAACCCCATGCTAACTTACATTATTCTTTCACCTTGGGATTAGTACAGAGGGCTTGGGTGAGTTAAATAAAATCTGTTACCGTACTTACCTAAATTATCTACCCATGTTTAAAATACATAAATGTATGTACAGAATATTTTCATTCTGCTACATTTGTTTTTCCAACCAGTGACAATACATGTTTATTAAATATCTTTGTTGGCTACCAGTTTCTTCCAGGTCCACCATTAATATTTGTTGGTTGCTTAACACCGCACTCAGTATGCCAGCTATATCGCGGCGGTCTGTAAATAGTCTTGACTAGACAACCCAGTGATCAACAGCATGAGCATTGATCTACGCAAATGGGATACGATGACATGAGTCATGCAAGCATGGGTAAAATTCCATCCCAGAGTCCACCAATGACTTCTTTTCATGCAAAATGTCACAACAGAAGGGCATCCTGGTCATGGTAACTTAATTTGATTCCATAAATTGTTCAACTGTTTTTGTACCATGAAACCAGTGTATTGATAACACACGCACAGTATATACACGGCAATAGTTTATTTATAAATATATCTGTACATATGATATGATACATTTGTACAAGGCTTAAATAGGGTCCCAGCTGTTGAGAGATCTGTGAATGTGGCAGAGAAAATTTGCTGGCACACACAATGTCGGGTTTCAGACTGCAAGTTACCTTTACAGTACATTAGAGAAAAGGAACAAATTTCATGACCCCAAAGTTGTTATGCTCTCAGATTCAATCAGGCTTCCTCTAAACAGAATGCATTTTGCATCATGGAATATAACTAGCCTAAGATTATCAAAGACAACATGTTTGCCACTGCAGATAAAGCTAATATTGTGGTACAACTTTGTGGGACGCAAAGCGAAACTTTCTCCGAAAAGGATACCAATACTCAGCAGACTGAACCAAAGAATTTTGTTATGAGCATCTTTCAAAAACCAACCTGAAGCAATTTACATTTTAATTTCCCAGTATATTTTGGGTAAATAGTCGGGAGATCCTAAACAGCTTTATGTTCATTCTTCAAAACCACATTTGATGAAAAATTGTCGAGTTTCACACTGCAGAAAGTCCCTTTTGGGCCGCTGAAATTATTTCTCTAGAACTTGAATGCCATGAGATGTAAAAAGCAGAATGTATAGCCTAGCATCGTCTTCTTTGTCAATTCACACAAAATGCAACAGCATACACTATTAGAATGTAATAAGACAAATGTAAGTTAAAAGTTCTTGAGACTTTCATCATGAAGGCCGAGGTGCTGTTACATCGCATACTTTCACCATTACTGACCCCAGTTCTTTACAAGATGGACACTGGTATGTTTTGAACACAAATAACTGTCATCTACTGACAACGTGCCATTGTGGATTATAAAGGATCTGTTTGCATCTCATTACATATATAAACAAAAACAATCCGTCTGGTTTACAAAACTAGTCTAACAATACCTGCAACAAGACGCATAAAAAGCATTTCAGCTGCTGCCTCAGATTTGACTCATTCATAGTTTAATCAAGTCAATCATGTTTTAAAGAAACATAGATTTACACTTTATCAAACTGCAAGTGTTAAATAAAAGATGTCTTATTGGTGGGAAGAACCGTTTTACTAACTGCTGTTGAGAGAGATTTTGTATTGAAGAGATATCAAAACTCCCTAATTCCAAAACATCTATTACATGTGTTCCAATGTTCTCTGGAATATTGCTCGGAATATGGAAAGGACTCTTTGCAATTGTATCTAAAGTTACAGCATTAGTGAACACCTTTATGGTGATTACATTTCCGAGAGAATGCAGCTCGCAGTTCCAACAATACATCTACATCTACAGTCAATCAATATTCAGCCATTTTACACTTTGATTCTCATCATAGTTTTGTTGAACTCCGCACATACAACCAATGCCATTATGATTGCTCGTTCAAGAGTGATCTCATGATGTCTTTCAATCAGCTTTGATAATGTAAGTTTACAGTATCAGTGAACATATTTCATTCACAAAAAATATACTTTTTCAAAATGAAGGAATGAGACTTGGTACAAAGGTCCACACCAAGTTTTTGAGGGGAGACAAATCTTACAAAATAGATACTAGTCTATTCATATATACTTGTAGGCTGTTATCCATAAATGAACACATTCCCAAATGAATGGGATCGTTACATTTCAAATATTGTAATTCCCCATATCACTTCACCAGTCGTGTAAATTTCTGATTGTGACACAGCAGATTGATAGGAACTGTGTTTTAACAACTTCCAGATCAACATACACTCTTAAATGTCTCCGGTGATATAGGGTGTAAACCACAAGTGATGTTCTAGTGACATATTTCATCAGATGCTAATCTACTTCACATGTGATTTGATCACACATTTTACAGGAGTACTCAGCTGAATAACATGTATTAACTCCTGGAATTTATAGTGAGTGAGTTGGGTTTAATGCCGGTGTTCCAGTTATGTCAGGATATATCAGTTTGATGTCGGAGGAAAAAAATTTGAGTGAGTGAATTTGGTTTTCGCCTCACTCATCAATATTCCAGCTATATGGCGGCGGTCTGTAAATAGTCGAGTCTGGACCAGACATTCAAGTGATCAACAGCATGAGCATCGATCTGCGCAATTGGGAACTGATGGCATGTGTCAACCGAGTCAATGACCCTGACCACCTGATCCCGTTAATCGCCTCTTACGACAAGCATGGGTTACTGAAGATCAATTCTAACCCCGATCTTCATGGGTCCAAAAAGATCTGAAGTGAATCGGGTCACTGATATCACTTTGGTGAAACCCACGGCACAAGTTTGCTGCTGACAAAAATAGATACATGTACATTGGAGGGAAACTGGGATTCCTAACCACAATTATAGTGTCCTTGCATGCCCAAGGGACATAACTCTCCACAGCAAATGGCAGCATCTTAGAAATGACTGGCTCCATGACCCAGAAATTTAGAAATGTGTTCATCTTGATGCAACAGCATATCTTGTTTTTCTCCACTTGAGCCACTTATCCTTCTAGGAAAGGATATGAAAACACTTAAAACAGCTATTAATGGTTATTCGTATAAGGTTGGATTAAAAATACCTAAAATTGAACTAGCGTTGAGAAGGCTAGGTTTAAATACATACATATAGATATAAACAATAAATACATGTTCCTGTATACAATGCTGAATCAGTGATAAGATGCTAGAAAGTAATACAAGCATAAAATGAATTTTATACACATCTACGTGTCATGTGTAAGATAAAAAGTGTAACTCCCATCTTTAACAGAGCTGAGACAAGCTCCACACAGTGACATAGGGCACTGAAGCCGAGAACAACATACCTTTAACAACAAATATTGAAAAATCACTACCTACACAACAGCTATCAGGTCTATCAACAAACAATTTTAAAAATCAATTTACATTTGATGTATAATGAAAGTGCACTTTTTGTACATGTAAAACTAGGGGCTACTTTACACTGCTGATATATACACTGTACTACTCTGTACAAATCTACCGTATATCGCAGAGTATAAGGCGATTTTTCGTACCTGAAATGAGAGGGTTATAGACTAGATTAGATATAGATTAGCATTGATTTTGAAGGTTTGTAGATTGGGGTTGTCGCACTATACGAGGCTATATACAATATCTGGTCCATGGTATTTAATATATCCCACGGTAGTTGATTGGTCCATTTCACTGGGATATAAGGGAGATAACCATTCTTGGCAATTTCAGTCTTGATTATAGTGGTGTGATTATCAATAATTTCATCTATTGGTCTTACCCCTAAAACTACCTGTGGAGTTAAGATGACATGCAAGCTTCATTCATACTGAAACATTTACAAATAAATTAAGAAAATGAAATACTCTGATGGCAAGATTTTCATACTAATCTACAACCAAATATTAGCTTGAGGAAATCATTCTAACAATTTCTTTGTATTTATTCATCTGCACCAATTTCATCTAGAGATTCCCTCTCACATGTATTTTTATTAGAATTAAGTATTTTGTGATCTCATTACATAGAACTTCTGCCCATAAAAGGAATGCTACACAGTAAAATCTTTGTCTGAGTCCTAGATAAAGTACAGTTAAATCCTATATCCAATTCTCAGATGAATAATGTACAATTCAGTTCAAATCATGACCCTAAAAGTACAATTAATTCCTACTTTTGACCCTTAGATGAATAAAGTACAGTTAAATCCTACTTCTGATCCTTAGGTGAATAAAGTACAGTTAAATCCTACTTCTGATCCTTAGGTGAATAAAGTACAGTTAAATCCTACTTCTGATCCTTAGGTGAATAAAGTACAGTTAAATCCTACTTCTGATCCTAAGATGAATATAGACCAGTTAAATCCTACTTCTGATCCTTGGGTGAATAAAGTGCAGTTAAATCCTACTTCTGATCCTTGGGTGAATAAAGTACAGTTAAATCCTACTTCTGATCCTTAGGTGAATAAAGTGCAGTTAAATCCTACTTCTGATCCTTAGGTGAATAAAGTGCAGTCAAATCCTTGTCCTAACCGCTTGAAATGCGTCATTATGATTCCGACACATCAATGAGTGTAAAACTGATACAAGTTTCTACAACCAAAGCTACTCTACACACAGCAGCTGCAACTACGTGGAAAAACATCAGCTGCACTACCAGAGCTACTGAAGGGTACTGCCATTGTACTCAGGCCAAGCAGTTACCATAGTTACCATGCCAATCTTTGGTGAAAGAGGATACTGGGGATTATGGTATCACCACTTTGAATATCACAGGAAATTAGTGTGAGCGAGTGAAGTCTTCATCAGATATATTGCAGCCTTTCACAGCAGTTTTGGGTTCCAGTCCAATGTTTATAGTTTAACACCACACTCAGTATGCCAGCTACATCGTGGTGGCAGTGTGCGAAATAGCCACTGGCCCGTTAGCCCGTGGCTAGTAAAAGTCCAGTCGGGCCAGTAAATTTCCACAGTCACTGGCCCACTGAATTTTCATGGGTTCATTTTCAAAATATATCCCTCTCTCCGATTTGCTAAGTTATAATACACTTTAAATTCATGCCAGATTACGCCGGATAAATGATATTTTACCTTTGTAATATTTTGATTAGTTTCTACATTCAAATTTCGGGCTAGTGAATTATTTTGTGGGCTAGTAGCTTTCAGGCATAGTTAACCCGACTGGCTAGCAGAACATGGAAACTATTTCGCACACTGTGTGGTGGTCTGTAAGTAATCAAATCTGGACTAGACAATCCAGTGATCAACAGCATGAGCATCTATCCACAGTAAACATTGCTGGATAGGGGTTGAAGACTCATCAAGTGATAGTGTGCAGTGTTCCGATGTGAGCACCAGATAATGAGGGTGTGTTTTGATACAAGATGATACATGTACAAGAGTGTGTACGTGAGAGTAAATATCTGATAAACATGGTCCGGTTGGGTCTCTAGTATTACGTCAAGTCTGCTGAATCGTATTGCAAGTTGAAAGGGGGTCATCAAAATTCCTTATGCTGAGGTTCAGTGCAGAGGTGGATCGAGGATTTTGAAAACTACACAAGGTGAACCAAATTCATGCTGGCATGTGCTCATCACTTCTGGACATACCAGTAGTTAGCGACAGATGTGTACTCGCATCCATCCATTAGGCTTTAACCAAACACTGAATTAGCCAGGGCGAGTTGAAATATACTTGTGCTCTTGTGTGCTGGGTTGCTTAAGGCTGTCCTTGAAATCATATCAGTGGACAATGTCCTTAATATGTGATCGTGATGGACAGCATGTTTAACAAAATGATTAGATAATGTTTGTACCTGACAAAAGGCAGGGTTGTTATGTTTTACACCAATATGAGAAATTCAACAGCTTCAACAAGGCACCTTGTAAATATCTGACTCGTACATACCATTGATATTATGATCAATATCAACATATCATCCACAGATCTGACATGAATGTGATCCACAATTTCTTCGTATTACATCCAAATGATGTTTGATGATCCTATACATCTACAAACAGCCCCTCTACCTAGCATATCAAAACATAATATCAACAAAGGTAAATGTCAGTTAAAAACAAAATAACAAAGTTTCCTCCTGAACACATGTAGTATCTCCTGCAGGCCCTCCTTGGTGACAAGCCAAAATGTCTGCCATTCTTCTATGCCATGAGGCTATGTCTCGAGGCCATCTGTTGATGTCAGGAGGCTATCTATGCCATGAGGCTAACTATTGATGCCATGAGGCCATCTGTTGATGTCAGGAGGCTGACTGTCTGTGCCATGAGATTGACTGTCTGATCCATGATCCTATCTGTCTATGCCACAAGGCTAACTATCAATGCCATGAGGCTATGTCTTGAGGCCATCTGTCGATGGTATGAGGCTAACTATCAATCGACAATGCCAGAGGCTATATCTTGAGGCTATCTGTCAATGCCACAAGGCTCTCTGTCTCTGCCACGAGGCTATCTGTCTATGCCATGACGCTATCTGTCAGCTGGATGCTGCCAAGATGATGCCACTGACAGAACTCCTTGGAGAGGTCGAGATCTCGGAGCTTGAGGTACACGGTGCCCATGAGGTTGTTCTGCCCCAATGCCTGGTCCCACACTGACACCTGGAGAACGCGCTGCTGGATCTTCTCTAGCGGCATCTTGTACTCAATCTGAAAACAGATGACGAATGGTGATAATGTTGAATGTTGTTAATAGTAAATGTTGGAAGAAGTGAATATTGGAAACAGTCAATGGCGGAAACTGTCACTGTCAGAAAACAGTAGAATGGTGAAACAGAGATTGCTGGGAAGAGTGAATGTTGGAAACAGAGATTGATGGGGACAGTGAATGATTGAAACAGTGAATGGTTCAAACAGATTTTTTGGAACAGTCAGTGATTGAAACAGTGAATGTTGGAAACAGAGATTGTTTGGAGCAGTAAATGATTGAAACAGTGAATGGTTGAAACAGAGATTTTGGAAATTTTAATATAAATTGTATATTTATATACTTATCCTATCTCACGACTTGCACCTCTCTCTCTTGCTTCGACTTTAGTGGAACAACTGTAAACTTTTTCCATAGGCCTCCTTGTCCATTCGCCCGTGCACTCCATGCTGCTCTCCTTAATTAGCTTCCTAGTTCCTAATAAAGCTTGCAGCATGCTCCACTAATTGCCCACGTGACTACCTTGAATGATCATTCTCATCTTGGAGCCAACGTTGTAATCTGAGTAGTGGGGAGGCCGGTCGGGCATCCATCACGTGAGATAGGATAAGTATATAAAATATACAATTTTTATTATAAATTGTCCAAATATATAAACTTATCCTATCTCATGACTTGCACTTATCCCACGGGTTGGACTGGCGGGCCGCAGATTACCCTTCTGTCTGGACAGTGCGAACAGCTGGTCTTTGAGCTGTGTGGACTGATGACAACTGTAGATAGCGATGTACAAGGGAGGCCTGTTATGCATGCATGCAACTCCTATGCTTGTAGTGGGTTCTCTGGAACCCCTTGGCTTACAAAGCACAACGACTCCCAGGGAGATGGGTGCTCCTGAGTGATGTGGTGTTCGGCTGCAACCTTGTACAAGACAAGGGACGCAACTCGGCAAGTAAGCCTCGCCTCACCACGAGTTACAAGGTACCCCCGTAATTAAAGTCTTGCGACTTGAATTGGGCCAGCCCCTGCTTCAAGAAGGCCCCCCAGACACCAACCGAGGCGGGGGAAAGAGAAACACAACTCGGCATCTCCACGGTTTAACGTTCAGTTCCGGGCAGCATCAAATCGACCCTCACTCCTTTGCCTAAGCTTAGTCAAAGGATGTGCCCAGCAACTTTGGAGGCAGAATGCAACGAAATCCACTGGAATTCGGGAGTGTCACACTTCACTGACGTCATTGCTCCGTGGAGTAGAGGTCAGTAAGCGTGAATGTCGAACACCTCCGCAGCGTCATACTGATTGTGCCTCAGGTCCATAGGGCCATGCTAGGTGGCCATATTCCGATGCCTTGGTATGGAGGCCAAGTGAAGTAGTTCTTAAACCCATATAATGAAAACAAAAGGTTGAGATCCAGTTCAACTTTTATTCAGTATATACAAGAAAGTAGTAACGCGAATGCGGAACCGTCCCTCATCTGCGTTGTTGGACCGATGTAAGCTGCTGAGCCAGTACAAGAGGTCCGAACTGGTGTAGTCCCTGGACATCCGTGACAGACAAGTCTCACAGGTAATGTGAAGAGAAGACTGTATCAGAACGCCAGAAGCAACCTTCCATGATAGCGGTCAAGGAGCAGTTGCTATGGAGTGCCATTGTTGAGGCTAGTGCACGAGTCTCATGAGGATTGGAAGCGGCTGGAGGAGGCAACCCTGCAAAGGTGTAGGCTCACAGCATCGTGGCACGCATCCAGGAGGCCAATGTGGTCCGGGAAACCTCAGTTCTTGAAGCGTTCGACAAGGGTATGAAGAGGCGCTTCTGTAGCTGTCGACGATCTTTGGAGGCAGCAAGGTAAACGTGTAGAGCTCTAACAGGGCAGAGTGTCAAATCTTCATTATCATCAGGCCCAAGGATGGTGGACAAAGGGGGAATGGTAAACATCTGGTCCGGTTGCCCTGGCAGTTGGTTTTTCGCAATGAAGTCCCAGCGGAGACCCAGGAAAGCCTTGCCATGCTTCTTCCGCTCGAACCGCACCCGATTGACATCAAGCACATTCAGTTCAGATATACGAGCAGCGGTAGCCAAAGCTACCAGGAAGAATGTCTTGAATGTCACTTGTTCGAAGTCCTTGTCTTCTAAAGGTTCATAATCTGTAGAAATCATATGACGAAGGACGACGGACAGATCCCAGGCCGGAGGTCTGAACTTCCTGGACTGGTCAGAGAGTCTATAGGAGCGTAGTAGACTCTGCAACTCGGGAACAGTGGAAATCTTCGTGCCTGTGGTGGTAGCCAAAACCGAGTTGATTGCGGCTAAGTAGGTAGTTAAAGTAGTACCCTTGAGTTTCTTAGTAGTGCGGAGATGCTGGAGAAACTCAGCAACGACCTGAACCGTGGTGGAAGTGCAATTCCCCTAAGCTTGCAATAGTCTTCAAACTTCTTCCACTTGTTGTCGTACAAGGAACGGGTCGAAGTACGATGCGCTGAAGTGATAGCTGTGGCTACTCGGTGAGAGTAGCCCTTAGCTATGAGAGACCTCTGAAGATGCGCCAAACATGTAGATTGAGGGTCTGAGGTGACCCGTGGCGCAGTTCCGAGTGAGGGTGAAGAAGTAGGTCGTCCCGGTTGGAAAGCGGTACTGGGTTTGGCTCTGCCAGGCTTCTTAGGTTGACGAACCAAGTTCTCGCTGGCCAGAAGGGTGCGACCAAAAGCAGTAGTATGTTGCTGGTGGCCAATAGTTTCTGTATTACTTTTGGTAGCAGAGCTGGAGGGGGGAACGCGTAGGCATTGAGACCCTCCCATGATATTGCCAACGCGCCGAGGTCCCACGCCAAGGAGTCTGGGATTGGTGATACGAACTTTGGAAGTTGGTTGTTGAACCTTGTGGCGAACAGATCTATTTGAGGCCGTGATAATGGGTAGATCATCGACTGAAAGATCTGGGGCAGTAACTTCCACTCTGTCGGGGACGATCGGTTGGGACGGGACAAGGCATCGGCGATCACATTTTTTACCCCGGGAATGGGTCTGGCTCTGGCTACGATGTTGAGTGAGTCGATGAGATGGAAGGACCTGATCGCCCATTGTAGCAGACTGGTTGATTGAAGCTCTGTTGCCCAATGTGAGATGGCTTGAATTACCGCCTTGGATTCCAGCTCGTTTATAGGAAGTACCTGTTCGTCAGATGACCACAGCCTGGCCACTTGGTGGTCGAGGAAGTGAGCTCCCCAGAACAGGTACAGGCGTAGAAATCACTGTATCGGCCGAAATTGGAGCTGGCCTCTGTACGTTAAGGCTGTAGCTGATGTCAGAAGGCCCAGTAGCTCCTGCCACTGTCGTAAGGTTCTTGCCTGAGACAGTGCTGGAGGAATGCATTGCTGAATCTTTATCCACCTGTTGTGAGGTACGAACATCATCCCCTGACGAGTGTCGAACAGTGCTCCGATGAATTGGAGTTTCTGAGTCGGTATTAGTTCCGATTTCGTGGTGTTCAACAGCCACCCTAACTGTCTGAGCAGCGTGGTGGTGATATGTACCTGGCGAAGCAATACGATCGGATCCTGTTGAGCCTGCATGCAATCGTCTATGTAGCTTTCGAAGGTGATCCCTTGAAAGTGGAGGAAGCTTGTTATGGGCTTGGTAATTCGGGTAAAAAGCCACGGGGCCGTGGAAATTCCAAATGGTAGGACTTTCCATTGGTAGTGATTCCCATTGAACACGAAGCGAAGGTACTTCCGGTGTTCTGGATGTATCGGAACGTGAAGATAAGCATCCTGAAGATCTAGGCTGATGAGGAAGTCTCCCTTCTTCAGGATTGTGCGTAAAAGGTTGATCGACACCATCCTGAAGTGAGGCGGTGGAAGCAGGAATCGGGCATTGAACAACTTCATATTGAAGATGAGCTGGAGTTTATTGGAATTTTTCTTTGGAACCAAGAAGATGGGGGAGTAGAACCCTGGAGTGATGGGCGATGGACCTAGGAGCTCTATCGTGAGTTTGTCTAATAGCGTACCTATTGTGGATTGCAGAGTCTGAAGCTGGTCCACAGGATATGAGCGATGAGCCGGATGCGACGTCAGAGGTGGATTGCCAATAACGGGTAGCTGATAGCCGTGAAGAAGCAGGTTGGTGACGTACAGATCTTTGAGGATGGTCCAATTCAGGGCGAAGATCTGTAATCTCCCGCCTACCGGAGTGTGGTAAATCGGAACGACTGGGGGCGGGAGGTCCCAGTCGTGCGATTGTCTCAACCGTCACTGCTTCCCGGCCCTGGTCCCTGGGCCAGAGTTGGTCCTGGGGGGGCGACGGGAGGAACCACCACGGCCACGGCCTTGAGTGGATGTGCCACGAAAAAGATTGCGTAAATCCAGGATTGGTAGGGGTGAACTGTGCAATTCGACGCTGTTTTAATGAGTCCTGGAGCTGTGACTTCTGTATCTTTAACAGTTCAATCGAGACTTGAAAGTGGGTTTCTTTATCAACTTTATTAGATACTTCTTAGATGCTACCCTTGAAGAAGGAGATGTTAAGGGGTCCACGTCGGCAAACAGCAAGAGTGTAGCCCAAAAAATCAGACAACTGATCCAGGATAATTTGGAACTGGTCCAGAGCTAAAGTCATGCATCCTCGGATGTAAGCGTCTTGATCAGAGTAAGTATGCTCCAGAGCAGTGTTAACAGCGTCGACTGCTGCAATCACGCAACTAATAGATGGCAACGTCTTTCTCATCCATGTGAGCCAACTCTCGGTCCTCAATAAGGTAGGGCGAAGCAGCTCGTTTGCCACACAGGGTTCCAATATCTTCATCAACTGTTGGAGCCGTAGAGATTTTTGTTAGGCCGTGGACATGAGAGGCAGAGAATCCGTCCTTAATTCGTTTCAGGCTCTTGAAACCATCATTTAGTGTACTGGATAATTTCAGAATACAAGGTCGAGGTGGTAGGGTCATGGTAGACCAATCCCGGGTCCTAAGAGCATAAGAGTGATCCAGGTCATCTGCTGAAGTACTCAAGGGAAGTTGGTGCTTCTCAACAAGCCAAAGGAGTACCTGAGGTGTCTCAACTGCTGCAAAGCTACCCCCAGGGGTAGATAACTGAGGTTATGGCCCTGATCATCATATTTAGATCCGGAGTCGCTGTAGAAGTGGGATTGTTATCAGGTTCCCATGACTCAGCGATGATCCTAGAGAGAGTCAAAGGATTCTCAGAGCGTGTAGACGGAACATCATAGGAGACTGTAGGCCTATTAGTGGTATCAGAGCAATGATCACCCGAACGTCGGTCAGAGGAACTGTATCGAGATCTCGACGTAGTAAGTATCGAAGTAGGTTGGTAAGCCGGTGATCTGGATTCCCTAGTATGGCTAGGTGATCTGGTATGATATGAAGAACTAGTCCGGGTCGCTGTAGTTCTAGTTGGTGATCTGGTTCTGATTGGAGCTCTGGTTCGACCATCTGAATAGGATCGGCCATGAGATGTGGATCTGTACTGTCATCCCGATTGGTCAATGGCTCTGTAAGGTGATCTAGATCATAGAGGTGACCTGGGTTGGTAAGATGATCTGGATTTGTAAAGTGATCTGGATCGAATCGATGCACTAACTGGAAACTGTGATTGTGATCTGGATCTATAAGGTGATCTGGATCGAACAGGTGATCTGGTTTGCAGTTGCGATCTGGCTTGATTTGGTGATATGGATCGGTTAGGTGATCTACTTCGATGTTGCGATCTGGATCGGTTAGGTGACCTAGATCGGTCCGGTGATCTGATTCGAGGTTGTGATCTGGATCCATTCGGTGATCTGGATCGATTAAGTGATCTGGATCGGTCCGATGATCTACTTTGATGTTGTGATCTGGATCGGTTCGGTGATCTGGATCGGCTAGGTGATCTGGATCTGTCTGGTGAACTGATTCGAAGTTGTGATCTGGACCCGTTTGGTGATCTGGATCGTGACTGTGATCTGGATCGATCCGGTGATCTGGATCGGCACGGTGATCTAGATTGGGCTTGTGATGGTGATCTGGATCGTGAAGGTGATCTAGATCGTTGTGGTGATCTAGAATGATGTGGCGGTCTTGATCGGCGATTAGGTCGTCTATTCGTCTTGCATTGAGCACAAACATTCCTTTTCCTTGACTGATTATCAGTTTTCCCCATGATGTTAGGGTGAAATAATGTCCCTAATATACAGCACGTCCACACAGTCGTGCGACAAGAAAGAGAATGATCATTCAAGGTAGTCACAAGGGCAATTAGTGGAGCATGCTGCAAGCTTTATTAGGAACTAGGAAGCTATCTAAGGAGAGCAGCACGGAGTGCACGGGCAAATGGACAAGGAGGCCTATGGAAAATGTTTACAGTCGTTCCACTAAAGTTGAAGCAAGAGAGAGAGGTGCAAGTCGTGAGATAGGATAAGTTTTAAAATGTTGGGAAGAGTGAATGGTTGAAACATAGATCGTTGGGAACAGTCAATGATTGAAACAGAGATTGTTGGGAACAGTCAGTGATTGAAACAGAGATTGTTGGAAACAGTGAATGAGGAGAACAACGTTGATTACAGTCAGGGGTGGTAACAGTGAATGAGGAGAACAACGTTGATTACAGTCAGGGGTGGTAACAGTGACACTCACCACTTCGTTATATGTAGGATGTGCACTGTTCTTCATCACTTTGGTCTTCTGCTTGGTCTGCTTCTCGGGGTCAGGCAGGAGATACGTCTTCACATAGGGGCTGGGGAAGTCGGGCCCGGGGGACTAGGAGAACAGAACATGTTCTGGTTAAATACAATCCACAAATCTATGAAGGAGGGCGTCTGATAAGGAACCTTATGGGTTTTCTGAACACAACCTGTTAACTCTAGGTTGTAAGGGGCCACCAAATGTATGATGTGGCTGTGCTCAGTGAGTTGGGTTATTGTATCAACCGTGATGGCGTGTATCATCCTCATAATATGGATCTCCAGATTATTATTATAATAACATCATAGCTTCGAGAGGGATTTTGGGTTGGACTGAGTTTGGTTTTACGCTGTTTTTAGCACTATTCCAGCAATACCACGGCGGGGACACCAGAAATGGGCTTCACAAATTGTACCCATGTGGGGAATCAAACCCAGGCCTTCGGCGCGTGAGGAACGAACACTTTAACCACTAGGCTAACCCACTGCCCCGAGAGGCATTTAGAAGTCCCAGCAGTAAGGAAGGATAAAAAACATGAATGAACAATTTCTTTATTACAATAAGTTTATCATTTCAGTGTATGTTCTAACACTTGCTTGACAACGGTGCTAGAAACGTTGCTCTAACAGTAATATAACATATACTGCTTTCCTTCCATCTGATCCAGATCTCATTACACACATTTACAGGCCAGACAATGGCTGCTGTTCCACTCACCAGATCCTTGGCGTGCATGATGAGCACCTGCAGCGAGTCCTTCTTGTACTGCAGAGACAGCTGCACCTCGCCGCGGACACCTGTAGCGCTCCCCGTCGTCTGCATGACCGGGCCCTGAAACAGACGACGTCATCAGTAAACATTTCTTCCTTTCCCAAAGGTCATATGTCAGAACAGACGCACTATGGATGAGGGATGGAGAACTACCTTCACTGTTCCTGATTGTGAACAATCAAATTGTCTTTGGGTGCAGTAACTGCAGTACTTTTTGTGCAATTTTTCAGTAAACCTTGTAGCATTTCTTGAGCTTTATAAGGCTAGGTACTCTCCAATTGAAATATGCAGGTTCTGTTTGCTGGACACTTTAGAGAGAGTTGATAAGCATTACACCTTGTGAAGTTGTCAGCTGCATGGATCAATTCACTCTCTTTCAGCTGTTTCCTTGGCTCAAGTATGAATCATTAATACTTGCCTAATACCTTTCTTTCAAATTGGAGAATCATTATTAAAATTTCTACCTGATTTCAGTAATTAGATCAATGTACATTTAGGATGTAGTGAGTTTTGTTTGTTTCAAAACCCATCCCTAAATATCTTCGGGCAAATTTACCCCCAAAATGTCACCACACACATATTTTGTGCTCTTTGAACCAAGGGTTGATCCCACCTACCTCTACTCCTGGGGTTGGCACTGTTGGCACTGCTGTTTTCCTGCTCGTCTCTCAACAAGGTGTGGAAGAATGTGTAGACGAGATCACACTGGAACAGACACAGCGATAGAGCATTCGTAACTACTCGTGTCATTCCGGCAAGCCGGATGGTGTCTCGTACCCCTCTAGTAGCCATGTTTACGACTGGGCCCTGTCTAAGCGTAAACGGGCATGGAGATGAAAATAGTCTAGTACTATTGCCAAGGAAAGATAGCTCTGAATTTCCAAACATGGCTCCCAGAATATCCTATATCCCGTGGGCAAAACAGCAATACAGTCATTCCCTTTGTAAATATATTAAAGTGTTTAAAGTTTCTGATCCTTTAGCTCAAAGTTTATGTTTAAATTGTGCTTTGCATAGTTTAGCGAAGTTTCAAACTTCAACGGTTCGGCCATTTTCATGCTTCGAAATGCGTTTTACTACGGGCGATTTGATTGGTTTGCCACGATTCTTGGCAATAATGGCGCACGATAGGGGTACGAGTCTTCTTGTAGGTCACGGAAAGAGGCTAGTAGTTACGAATGAGCGATAGAGTTGGTGAAACACTGTTTTACAGAACACTTCACATATATCACAACGTGTCCAACAAACTCAAAAATCAAAATATATTTAAAGACAAACACATATATTCAACTGACAAATTATCAAAATAACACAGGTTTGATTAAGTTTTGGGAATAATCAGACATAATCAGTTTAGAGAGTGAGGAATACAATGTGTTTTACCACTCATTCCTACATATATTTTGTGCTACTCCAAAGTGGTTCGGGTTTGTACATAATAGTAGAATACCTACGAACATCTCATATACCTCTCAAGAAGTGACCCAGGGTATTATTAACATGCATGGGATCTGAAAAAAAGAGGAGCTACGTTACCCCTCTTCCAATTTGCCATTGCCATTTTGTGTCATAAATGGTATAACATTCTTTACAAATGGTACCAAGAGTAAGGAATCAAACCCAACTCTTTGATAAAATCGAACTTTGTCAGAAGAAACACATTTGGTCTCTGCATTAACAGATGAGTGAAGTTTATAGAGTATTTCAGTATAGAGTGAGTAAGTTTAGTTTTACGCCACTTTCAGCAATATTCCAGCAATATCACGGAGGGGGACCCATGTGGGGAATCAAACCCGGGTCTTCGGTGTGATGACCGAACGTCTTAACCACTAGGCTACCCCAGTGCCCATTTCAGTATATAAGGTGTGTTAGTTTGCTTTGGAAGGAGCTGGATGGTGTTGTCAGACCAGGATTTGAACCCAGAATCACAGGTTGGTGGCATTGATGGAATAAGGTATGAGAAACTCAGTGTGCTTGTTTATTCCATCGTTTTGTGGGAGACGCTAAATTAAGCAGCTTGGAGGTAGTCCTTACCTCAGAAATTTCGGGTGCTTTTTGCCACAAAGCCTCCAGAAATTGACGTATCTCTACACCACGACTTTCTGCTACTGTTCTGATATTGCTTCGTCCCAGAACCATCCTAAACACAGAAGAATAATGAAGATGATTGCATGGTGGAACACATCACTAACAAACAATAATATCAAAATAATACAAGGCACAGGTCACAGTGAAGATCAAGGTCAGAATAGGGCTTGGGCAATCCATGCTTGTCGTAAGAGGCGACTGTGAGGTCTGGTTTGTTGACTTGGTTGATGTATCACACTGTATCCTAATTGTACAGGTCAATACTCAGGATCGCAATCTGAGTTAGTGAGTGAGTTTAGTTTTACACCGCATTCAGCAATATTCCAGCTATATGGCGGCGGTCTGTAAATAATCGAGTCTGGACCAGACAATCCCGTGATCAGCAGCATGAGCATCGATCTGCGCAATTGGGAATTGATGACATGTGTCAACCAACTCAGCGAGGCTGACCACCTGATCCCGTTAGTCGCCTCTTACGACCAGCATGGGTTACTGAGGATCAATATTCTAACCCGGACCTTCACGGATCTGATTACATACAGCTGGAGTTTATAGCCAGTATATTGCAGTATTAAACATCAAATCCAACATAACAAGCATGATGAAACACAACTTAGCCAAAAACAATCAGATAAACAAATAATGGGACATATGTTTTAATATATTGTTATTTGCATCGAAATTAACAAAATCCAACAAAACAAGAACTTCTACTTTATGTAAAATGACTGAACCAACACACTACATTGTGTTTGGCCACTGAAAACCTCTCCTTTTGGGAAAAAATGCTTGGTAATCTGCTGCAATGACACCAAACATGTTCATTAATGACTTCAGCGTGAGACGTAACAGTGGAGTTTACCTTGTGGAGAAGTTTGGCCACGTGACCAGTGAGAAGATGGATGCAAGTTTATCGCGGAACTCGACAAACTCCTGGAACAGCCGGTAGATGTGTGTGTGGACTCGCTCGTCCTGACGCTCAACAAGCAGCTTGTAGATCTGGCCAGGGAACAGTTGTTATTGCAGTAAATATCTAATACTTCTAAAAACTACAAAAGATGCAACGACCTTTAAATATCTGCAAATACTTGTAAATAATTATATAAGTAAATTGATACTAAATAATTGTGAATACTTGTCAATGTTGGCTGGCTGGCTGAGTATGGTTTTACGCAGCTTTTAGCAATGTTCCAGCAATATCACGGCGGGAGACACCAGAAATGGGCTTCGCAAGTTGTACCCATGTGGGGAATCGAACCCGGGTCTTTGGCGTGACGAGCGAACGCTTTAACCACTAGGCTACCCCACCGCCCCTGTCAATGTTGGGAAATATTTGGGAATATTCACATATCTGTACATATTTGTAACCTTTAAGACCTCCTGACCAAAAACTTTCGCCAAACATGCTTGAACTTACATAATGCTTTTCTGGTGTGTATCGTTTGTCGAAGTACACCAGCTCGACACGTAATATCTTCCCGTCAGTCTGCATGCTGAGGAGAACAAAGAAATCAGTGTACACACAGGACAGGCAAAGAGTTCATGATGTGGCTCGGTGGTCTTGGTAGGACCTTGGTAGGACCTTGGTAGGACCTTGGTAGGACCTTGGTAGGACCTTGGTAGGACCTTGGTACCTAAGGGACAGATTATGTTCTGAGAGTGCCTCTAGGCTGCAGATTTCAGGTGTCAAAAATCATGCTGGTCTGGCAGTCAAAGGCAACTACATTGTACTGGGACAATTAACTTGATTTTAGTGGTTCTTGTGCGAAATCCCTCTACTCTGTGGTTAATCACGCAATATTTTGTTCGATGACAATGCGACTAACCGTCATTTGTCAATGTCCATGACACTACAAGTTACTGATGTTTGTAGTACTCTCTGACAATACATATTTCTTCTAACACATGTTATATTTGGGATGACACTGTCTTAGTAAAGTACAGATTCTAGTACTTTTGTTGGGTTGAGTCCCCTCCGGAATTCGAACCCACACCCAGAGTCAGGCACCTAATCGCTAGCACACAAAGTCAGACGCCTAGACCGCTCAGCCACCGCTGGCGATTAGGACTCTGAGGGTGTGGGTTCGAATCCCGGATACTAGAATCTGTACTTTACTAAGAATGTGTAATCCTTATAATGTGTGTGGTGGCTCGTGGTCCTGTGCTCAAAGCTCAGGTCACAACTCAGTGAAGTTAAGCAGCGTCGAGCTCGGAGAGACCTTGGATGGGTGACCGTGTTTGGCAGCTTGACTCCTGAGAGTTTCTAGGACTTGAGTCCTGCCCCACAACGAAGCACATGTGACACATGTGGTCTCACCTTAGGCAAGTGAGTTTGTTCAAAATTGTCTCTGTTCACCCAGCAGGAAAATGGGTACCCTGTGGACAAAAAGTCATATGACTATAACCTTCTAGCGCCTAACAGGCAGCTTGGGTTATCCAGGGTAATAATGTGCTGTGCCTTGATTGTTAGCGCTATGAGCATACCTAGTGTGGAGTTTGGCGCTATATAAATGGACACATTATTATTATTATTAATCCCAAATATAACATATGTTACATTTGACCACTTTCTAAATGGCAATGTGTATTTCACATATTTCTTCTCACTTTCAGTCTACTGTTTTTGAAGTAATCTGGTTCTCACACAGTTTAAACAAGGAACTGATGCATATTTTATCTTGTCTCAAGATTGCACTGACCCACTGAAACAGAACACAAACGTCATAAGTAAGGTCACCCTGACTACAGCTTACACTTTATACTTTGTGTGACACGGAAAGTTTCCGTTATATCTGTACATTATCAAGGCGATGATGACAATGCAAACAGACAACACCAAATACATTAAACTAAAACTAAAACTATCAAGCTTCAACACTGAGCTGAAAGCCACTGAAACACCGAGACATAACATCAGGAAAGTAGTGTGTCGTAATCTCCTCAGTTCCTCCCCATTGCTGACCTGGAATTTGATATCAAACATGATTGATGGCATTAATCTCTTACTGGTTTCTCATCAACAGCTTCAGAAACAACTTGTAGCATACGACTCGTAGGAACAACAAAGAACATAATGACTTTGTTTTTTGTGTTGTTTTTAAGTTGCATACAACACGTGAGATTCTCCTTTATTACCCACGAGGTCAAGGTATTGGTAGTTGCATACTAATCTCGTACGTCACACGAGTGTCGTATCACGTGGACCTGTGTTGTAACGACTTGACCTCAGATTCAAACGATTTGATTGGATAACCGATGACCTCTCAATTAGGTCACATTCTGAACTATTTTTCCATTATACCGTGAATTCATTCGAAAAACTTAAGTCGAACTGAGACATTATAATGTTTCCACCAGTGATGTTAGGAGAATGAAGCAACTGGAAACCAAGAAACGAGGTGCTAGGGAGTAGTTTACTGTAGGAGGCTGTACGAGGCGATGACAACTGACATGCATCGTGACGTCGGTTACCAAGGCAGTGATGTCATTACAGTGTGACATCATGCAAATATTGTACTACAATACAAAACTTCCGGAACATCTTTATGAAACCGGTTTCAGTTTGAACCAAAAACATAACAAAAATATGCTGACCTCGGTCAGATACCATAGGAAGGACACTCGTCATTACATATTGAATTATAATTCTTCCTATGTTATGTAATGACACAATGATAATTCGTGTAGTATTCTCCTGTATGACATGGCAACATGGAATCGTCAAGCAACAAAAAGAACTTGGCATTACTGTCAGTATACTTGCAGTCACTAAAAAGAAAGAAAACAAAGGATAAATGGTTGTGGGTTTGCGACTTGATTCTTGGACGAAACACTGTTCAGTTTTTTCTCTGGTACGATTAAGTTTCTGTAGTCTGGACTCTAACTTGATGTCAACAGAAACAAAGGGATGTCACTCTGAGGTGGATACAGATATAAGCGATTTGACTGGTTGAGAGCCTCTTACTTGTGGTATGAATTAGAAAAGTCTTATGTCTTACAACTCGGATGCAACTGGTTGAATGCGATGTAAAATTGTTACAATTAGGGTGTTTGATGGGGATGCCATGATACATCGATGCATCACTACTTTTTCTAAGACGATATAATTATCGATACATTCAAAACTGTATCGATATTTAGTTTTGAAAGTATCCGTTTAAATATGTTTATGTATCGTTTACATTTTGCAAATGTATCACGTTTTTTTATGTAATGAGAGTTATAAATCACTGTTTTTCATGCACAAAGATGGGAAATTAAACCTTTTTAATCTCTGAGAATAAAAAATGTTGATCTTTTCATTGACAATTATAAAATATGAAATATGAATGTCTTTTCGCGGCATTTAGAAGTTGTATATAGACATCCAAGATATTTTTTTTATGGATTTAAGCTTAAATGACATGAAAAATTAATGTTCAAAATGTAACTAAATTTACGCAATAATGCCGTGAAAATAGGTATCGTGATAAGTATCAAATCATGACATGGGTATCGTGATACGTATCGATTCATGAAACCTACCCATCGTGACATCCCTAGACTGTTTGGCGTTGCTGCTGTGTCGCATACTACAAGTTGTTACTACAAGTCGTAGCTTTATGTGCATTCACTGTATTGCTTACCTGTATGTTTTGGGCACAAAGGACAGCAGCGCCCCCTCCTGGTGAGACGAGAACTTGAGTTGAGCGAGATTGTGGATGAAGAAGTTGAACTGTGTGAACACCGACTTGAGGCTCTCTTCTATCATCCTGCAATGAACATCGGGGTGAACCAGGTGGTCAACATCATTTGGCATCACTTAAATATTCAGTCCTCATAGCGATCTAAGGTTTCGGAGATCGTATCTCCCATAGTTTAACATAGGCTAATGAAGGTTGTGCCATTAAGTTGGTGGTAAACATGTCTCTTTTCCTAAATACCTGTGAAGATCAGAGTTAGAAATGATCTTCAGCAGCCCATGCTTGTCGTAAGAGGCAACTAACAGGATCGGGTGGTCAGGCTCACTGACTATGTTCATGCTCTGACCACCCGATCCCGTTAGCTTGCCTCTTACGACAAGCATGGGTTCTTGAAGATCAATATTCCATCCCGGACCTTCAGGGTTGAATTGGTCTTCAGTAACCCATGCTTGTCGTAAGAGGCGACTAACGGGATTGGGTGGTCGGGCTCGCTGACTTGGTTGACACATGTCATCGTATCCCAATTGCGCAGATCGATGCTCATGATGTCAGTCACTGGATTGTCTGGTCCAGACTCGATTATTTACAGACTGCCGCCATATAGCTGGAATACTGCTGAGTGCCGCATTAAACAATAACTTTTCTTTAATACTCAATTATACTGACTGACTGTTTAGTTTTACGCCCGCTTTTAGCAATATTCCAGCAATATCACGGCGGGGGACACCAGAAATGGGCTTAACACATTGTGCCCATGTAGGGAATTGAACCCGGGTCTTCGGGCGTGACGACAATAACGCTTTAACCACTTTACCCCACCGCCCATACTCAATTATAAAAATGCGGGGTTAAGAAAAATACAACACGTGTAACACGCGACACTTTCTCCTGTTATAATGATTTAACAATCTCTAGAAATGATTGGAGAACAGGTGAAACAAAAAACAAAATGGAACGGAAAAAAAGAATAAATCATAAAGTTAAGTGTGCTTTGGTCCCATACTGAGTTTTTTACTGCATTTAAGACTCATAACATGTTTGTTAATATTTGAGTCAATAACGTAAGTATAAGCACAGTAAGAGGACAGAATCAATGTCAAGGTTACCTTGTAAACAAAGCAGCCGCCTGAGCGTCAGATTGTCCAGGAAGCAACGTCTGTCTCACATACGCTGCTGCCCTCTCCGACACCCCCGGTATACCGGACCTCGCCATCTGGGGACAATAAACAACACTTCAGGAAACAGATTCAAAATAACAGACACTTTTGGTAACTGCAAGACATTTATATGGCAAAAATGAAAGAATCATTATGACAAAATCTTTGAAGATCCGGGTTAGAATTGGTCTTCATGCTGATATTGTCCCAGGGTTCATATTTCTGAAAACAGGACTAGCCTTTCTTCCCAGGGATCAAAGATCCGTGTAATCAAAAGCACTGCCAGATGACCAACATCAGCACGCAGCGAAAGAAGTCTCCTATGTAGGATGGGACCCTCTATTATCGCGGTAGTTAATGTTGTCGCCATCGGGATTATGAACGGCTACTGACATTTAGCATTTTATATATATTTTCAGTTGACTGATGTTCAATCTTCACTTCTGTCACAAATAATGTGACACATAGTCGCAACTCGTTTAATACCATTGCGGCAATTCCGATTGTCTCGTTTGACCCGGTAACTGAAGCAACTCTCTATTATCGCGGTATTGCTATTTTCTTACTATGGCACGCGGTACAAGCAGATGACACTGTGAAACGTTTACTTAGACAAGTAACTAATCTAAATAGTTTGATCATTAAAAATATTTAGGAATTTCATTCACATTAGTAATATCATCATGCTTTTAACCCAAACATCAGAAACTTCTATTCATTTGGATACAAGGTAACAATAACGCTACAAAATATTGTTTTTCCTCGCTTAAAACGCATTACCATACAAGTAAGCTGCCGTGTGCAGAGTGAAGTTGCATAATACGCCACTTCCTGTTATATTTTTAGCACGGAAAATATGCAAATGACCTTAAAGTTGTCGCAGGATTGCTCTTGATGAAGTAAGATTTGATTCATGCTAGATGTAAGGGCAGTAGGGGTCATACTAGTTTCAAAATGTTCTAGAACTTACTGAAAAGATGAATGCTTTAATATTTTTCCGATTACACATAACATTCCAATGAAATAAATGACTTTTTCAAGAGCGATGAATATATTTTCCGTAATTTGCATATGTAAACAGCCGATGCGGGGCGTGGTGTTTCTGCTTTCCCGATGTTATTGCATGACGCGATAATAGAGAGCCCGCGATAATAGAGAGTCCCAGTATACTGTCCAGGACCTCTGATTCTATGTAGCAGCAACACAACTACAACAGAGATCTGCCCTGTGAAGATCCGGGTTAGAATTGATCTTCAGTAACCCATGCTTGTTGTACGAGGCGACTAACGGGATTAGGTAGTCAGGCTCGCTGACATGGTTGACACATGTCATCGTATCCCAATTGTGTAGATTGATGCTCGTGATGTTGATCACTGGATTGTCTGGTCCAGACTCGATTATTTACAGATCGCCCCCATATAGCTGAAGTATTGCTGTGCGAGGCATTAAACAACAAACAAACAAACAAACAGAGATCTTGGAAGCATTTCGTCATTTCATGTATCCCAACCTCAGATTATTACAGTATCACAATAACTTCCATTCCATCTCCGTGAGATACAGAAATCAAACATGCTGCTGAGAATGTTTTGCCCGTTCTCACAAAACCTTTTAAAGCTGTGATACTGATTGGCCCTAAAGTTCACAGATTGACTCATTTTGAGGGACAGTCACACTTCACACACTGAGGCATGGCAAGAGAAAAACATTGATTTTTTTTATGATGTTGACTAAAACTGAATTGTCCTTGACATCTTGATATCAACGCTTGCACTGACCATGACAAAGAGACTGTGGAAGAGGTCTGCGTGTTTCCCGGAGAATATTGAAGGCCTTGCAACACAGGTCAACAAATCTCTGGAAGCGATCACGTCTCCGCCCACCGTCGTTAATCACAAACGCCATGTCTGACGTCAACACAAATGGAACTCGATCTCTGCAAGTAAAATATTCACGTAAATACATAAAGTGATAATTATCATAAAATATTCAAAAGAAATTGTTACCATACATAAGCATTTCAGCAAATACTCGCATTGTACATTTTTTATTCTTTACATATGACATTTATGATATGCATCCATACTCAGCTAATAATCTCTTTTCATCATGGCTACATTTGAGCCCAATTTATGCTCAACTTATATGCCTCTGGTTATCAGTTATTCGGTACCAGAAGGAGTTAACAGTAATGTGTAAATTGACCTTCTGGCACCTCATAATGCAGCTTCAGTAGCATCCTTCCAAGGGAGCTGAGAACATAGTTCAAGGTCACCCTCATCCAATGACAGGGCTAATAATGTATGTTCTGAGCCTGCTCACGGGTGTGGATATAGTGCGTTATAGCAGGGGTGGAAATAACCCATTGCCTGACGTCCGAGTCCAGTGTTTTTTTCTGTCGGGCAAGCAAATTTGTATATCACATTGTACCGGTGTCCAGTTGACTTTCCAATGTTAATTATGTTGTTTATTTAAAAAATCAGCAGGAAAACGGTCGGTATAGTGGAAAAATTATCAGGGCAAGTGACATTACATGTGCCACTGTACCGGGAGTACACTATCAATTTTAAAGTTATTTCCACCCCTGAATAGATATGCACATTGTCGTAAATAATCTCCATTTCTCACCTCTTAAAGCTACCAAACATCTGTGTGTCTCCTAGAAACTTGCTGAAGTCTATATGGAACATGTGCCCTGACTGTTTCAACATGATGTTGTCGTTGTGGCGGTCCCCGATGCCGAGGACGTACGTCGCCACACAGTAACCCGCACAGGAACATGAGAAGTTGTCCACAGCCTACACAGGAAACAGACATCATGTACTTCCAACAAACATACGCTGAATATCACAGTCTGTGGGATCTTATTGGTTTTATTAGGGAAATAAATCTCTCAGTCAACATCCAACAATAATTCACACAACACATCATCTCGTTATGGACCTGTGAAGATTCAGGCTAGAATTGTTCTTCAGTAACCCATGCTTGTGCTCTTCAAGATTTAACACTCGTTTTGCTATACCAAAATTCCCATTAAGTCTATGAAGCCTTGAAACTATCCCCTGTTCTATAAGAGCAACCGCAGAGCCATGAAATGTCACTACCAAACACCATCATGCTTTCCAGCAGACGAAAGTCAATATTGATCACTTGAAAGGTCAATACTGATCCTATGATATCAGTCAGTCAATATTTCAAGGTCAGTATCAGATAAATTAATTGCAAGATTCTTTACACGGTATGACAATGTCTGACAATTCTTTACACAGTATGACAATGTCTGACAATTCTTTACACAGTATGACAATGTCTGACAATTCTTTACACGGTATGACAATGTCTGACAATTCTTTACACAGTATGACAATGTCTGACAATTCTTTACACAGTATAACAATGTCTGACAATTCTTTACACAGTATGACAATGTCTGACAATTCCTTACACAGTATGACAATGTCTGACAATTCTTTACACAGTATGACAATGTCTGACAATTCTTTACACAGTATGACAATGTCTGACAATTCTTTACACAGTATGACAATGTCTGACGATTCTTTACCTTCTGATACTCCAGCTCTGTGGGGTTGTGTTTCTGAAGCCACTCTTTGATTGGTCGCTCTTTGAAAGACCCAGTCACACCGTAAGACACCTGGATCTTGCGTAGCGTCTCAGCCTCCGTCACCAGCTCGATGATCCCTGCACAACACAAGCACATCTTACGTAACAGTCTCACACTGACCATCTCAATCACCCTATTCCTAAATCCACATCAGTGTGATGAATTTGTGAGAAAGACTCCATTTCCAATTAGAAAAGCCGAAAGTTCAGTGAAAAAATATCTCATTAATGAAGTTTCTTTTATTCCAAAACTGATAGTTACATCATGCTAATCTGGAAATACTTCTTTCCAGAATTAATCTCTGTCAATTATAAATTTGTAAATCTCAAATAACTTTACTGCAAAGTACAGAGCTGGTTAATGATGTCTAATGGTTTAAAAGGATGTTCCACTTTCATCATGTACCTTTCTTTGGCCCTGTTGCCAGACAGGAGAATGTGATCATACGAAGGTCAAGGCCATCTTTGAGCCAGAGTCTGTCCATGATCTGGATCATCTGCAGTGTCAACATGTCCTGGCGAATGTCGTCTCCCACCTGTGGAGGATCAAACAGGGATGTTTTACAGGTGGTAATGCCCTTTTCTTAGCACTAGCCCACTAAGACACCATGCAACAGTTTAACATGGACAATCAACACACAGTATACTGATGCATATGAATCTGTGGCAGGTGGATGCTGGAAAATGTGATGGAGGTGGTAGCTAATGCAACCAATCATGCTGAATCCAGGATTCAAACTCAACCAGCAGATATGGTGCTGGTGCCAAACCATATGGATCCCAGACATTAAGGCATGAATCCAGGATTCAAACTCAGATTGCAGCAGATCCGATGGTTTGCTGGTGACCAACTGCACATAGAATCTTTTGAAGACGGTGTTACCCAGAACATTAGATCGGTGTTACCTTGAACATGAATAGACGGTGTTACCTTAGCATGACATAAGTTATTGCTTTGACATAGACCTACCTTGAACATGACATAGACGGTGTTACATTGAACATGACATAGACCAGTTACCTTGAAGCTACATAGACGGTCTACCTTGAAATGACGGTGTTACCTTGAACATGACATAGACGGTGTTACCTTGACTTGACATGTTCGAAGTTCTTGAACATGACATAGACGGTGTTACCTTGAACATGACATAGGAGGTCAGACTTGGTGTTGGAGTTCTTGAACACCAGTTTGAGCGGAACGCATTGCAAGTGAACACAAGTTAAAACATATATTCTTTGGAACACAAGTCAGAAATATTGGTTTGAAGATTGTAGTAAATCTATGCATTGAAGATTGGTAGTGCATGAGAGTAACATGTGATGCTGCATCTACTGTATCAATGATAAAGACTGACTGACTGAGTTTGGTTGAAGCTGGTTAGAATAGCAATATTCAGTAACAATATTGTCGCAAGAGGGGACACCAGATCGGTGGTCAGGCTCGCTGATTGTACATGTCATCGGGGGATTGGCGCAGATTGATGCTCATGCTGCTGCTGAGCCAGGATTGTCTGGTAACCACTAGATTATTTACAGAACCGCCATACTGCTGGAATATTGCTGAAAGTGAAAATTAAATCACCATGTTCTTAAAATCATATTGATAAATTCTTTCAGAAGATTAGCTCAGATAATCTGATAAATACCAAGATAGTCCTAAGATTAACAAACCTATTATGATCAGTCTGTGAACTTCCATCTCCACTCACCTTTATGTCAATGCCACACACTTCTAGACTAGGGTTGTAAGGCAAGAGTAGCCTCCCTTTATCTTCAAACAGGTCATAGACTGTTTGCAGTTCACGTTTCAATGTTGTCTGGAAATGAATACATGTCTTATTTAAACAAACTATTTATAATTCCTAGACAGAGGTCAGACATTTGTAAACACATGTAGTTATTTTGTTCATCTCATTCCATCCCCATCCTCTAAGTGATGGAAGTGGAAGTAATCTTATGCTGGATTCTGACAAACTGTGGGGCTTGAATTTATTGAGCATTAATCCACATCAGGCACAACAACATAGAGTCAGCCATATTGTTGGCTCTGATAATCTGTTCTGGCCTGACAGAATCAACACATGGCTCAAATAGCCATCTGTGTCAAAGTCTTAATCAGGTGTGAACATGGTAGAATGTGAGACGGAGGTGTGGAGAGAAAACATGATGCATTATGGGTAGAAGTGGGGAACACAGTATACAGTGTCAGTTGTGTTATGTGCAGACCACAAAATGTGGTGCAGTGTTGCTTATGCAGTGTGCAGTGCACCAAGTGCAAGGTGGTGCATGGTGTTTGCATTGCAGCTTGTGCAGTGTGGTGTATTCTGTGCCATACCATAGCGGTTTTCCTGCGTTCAAAGCAGATGACCAGGATTCAGATAAATGATCACAGTTCTAGAAACAAATGTCAAAAACATTTAAGAAGACCCACTCACATCTTTGTCTTTGGCCTTCTGGACCTTCACTGCTGTTTCTGACAGTGTCCAGACAAGATGTTCCTGTTTCTTAAACTCCCTGTAGAGGGCGTCACCAGCCACACTGGCCAGAGCGACGAACATCAGCTCATATCGGCGCTTGAACATTGGATCGAGCGCAGCAGCACCCTTCAGCAGCCTTCAGAGAGAAGGAAGACATGGAAAGACACATATCTACAGCTTCTCATCACATCGTGACATGACAATAATATTTTCTTTGAGAGGCATTTTAGAAGTTGTGAAGATGAAGGAAAACTGAATTCTATGGATAGTCAACTTCTTTATTGCAATGAGTGTGACGTTTCGGTGTAGGTACTAACACCGTTATCAAGCAAGTGTTAGATAGATAACACATGCTTGATAACGGTGTTAGTACCTACACCGAAACGTCGCACTCATTGCAAAAAAGCTGTTCACTATCCATAGAAATCAGTTTTCCTTCATGACAATAATAGTGAGTGATTTACTATTTCAACTCAAGCTATATTGGCCAAAATTGGTTCAAACACAATGTTCCAGCAGAAAAATCTAAATGTTTCTCAATAAAGTTAAGCAGACGGCAGGATAGAACTTTCAAGTCACTTCATGTTGTGACCAGTTCAAAAACAAATGGTAATCTTTTGTCCTATATTCATAAAGGTTTTGCAACAAGACTGATCAGCTAACAGGGTAGAATTTTCTTCCACTTACCAGAAGAATTGATGGGCAAATCGAATACTCTTGCATGACTGTTCTAAGAGCAATCGGGCAAGAGATGAATTGTGGTAGCTCTCAAACTTCAGAGCCTGAAAGCCAAACCCAAACAGGAGATCACAGTTGATGAAACTGTAGAATGCAGCTCATGAATATTCATGACAGGAACATCAGTTGCCATGGTTACACAAGGGTATAACATGTCACATGCAGGTGTAGAGGTGACAACAGTTACCATGGTTACACAAACATTTTGAGAATCTCCCTCTGCACAGATCAGGAGCAGATCAAGATCGGTACAGAAGTACTGAAACTTGTTTAGCAGGGGCAGATCCCCTCTCCCCAAAAAATTCCCCTAACCTTTGGACTTCAAGATTTATGTGTGCCTCATCCAGCAAGTGTTGCTTGAGACCTAGTCGAATTAATAGTCGAACCAATGACCCCCATGATGTCAATGTTGTGTGAAGAATAGTCTTTACCTGAATGAGTTGTGTGAAGAATAGTCTTTACCTGAATGAGTTGTGTGAAGAATAGTCTTTACCTGAATGAGTTGTGTGAAGAATAGTCTTTACCTGAATGAGTTGTGTGAAGAATAGTCTTTACCTGAATGAGTTGTGTGAAGAATAGTCTTTACCTGAATGAGTTGTGTGAAGAATAGTCTTTACCTGAATGAGTTGTGTGAAGAATAGTCTTTACCTGAATGAGTTGTGTGAAGAATAGTCTTTACCTGAATGAGTTGTGGGAGGAAGTCGATCAGATTATCAGTTGGAATCTTGTTTAGACTATCGACAGAAAACTCTCTCACTCGGAGATCAGGGAACCTGAAAAAGAAGAAAGTAGATCGATATTGTGGACAAACTCAGAATTTTCACCAGAATTATAACTTAATGTACTGAGATTTTTGTTCCCAAAGTGAGTCAGTGATTGCTGACTCTGTTATTGACAGTATTTCAGTTGTATCAAGGTGTGTCAGCTTGAGGGGAGGAAGCAGATTGTAGGTTCTACCCCTCTTGGGAATCAAATCGAACATTTGCAGTGCTAGAAACAAACAATCATCAGCCCAAAATCTGGGATTCAAACCCAGGATCAGCAGATCCCCGCATGGTTAAGTGTACAACAAGTGGTGAATAGAGTGAATTTGATTCAGTGTAGCACTCAAACAAGCTGGGGCAGTCTAATAATGAGAGGAAGAACATAAAGGAGGAAGGTAATAATATTTCTACCCCTTTCAAAACCCACATGGGTCTAGTGTAGACAAAGCATCTTAAGACATTAAAACCACAATCATCAAATCCTTGCATGTTTAAGGGAGGCAACTCTGCTAAGCAAATTGTAAAACTGCAGATTTGAATGAAAATGAAACATATCTAAAACTTAACCCCCCACTGCGTGGAGTTCCTCCCGTGGCGCATGCGCACTCAACTGGGTAAGCACCTAGGCCTGTATCATCATTCCTTCTGCTGAATAAATCAGTGAACAGAATTGCGGGGAGGCGGGAGGCCCTACCCCAAGGAAGACTCTCTTCAAAGAATTGAAAACCTCTTCAGGTTTGGTTAATTCTTTTTCATAGAGATCGTCCTTGGGGTACATATTATGCATAAACACAGACTCCCAAAGACCGGAGGCCAGGGAGGAGGGAATTCTGTCCAAGCATATACAAATAGCAATCGCTAATTGAATAATGTAACAGACGCCATAATCACTCACCTGTCACATGTCCCAGTTTGCGCTTCCGCGAGAGGCATTATGGGAGGGGAACTGACAGGGAGGAAATGCACTCATAGACGACCTCGTAGGTTCGCATAAGAATTCGCACATGGTGCGAAATGTAAACAAACCCCCACCCACCTTGTGTCGATTAGAGAGCACCGGAGGGGGGAATTTAAAAACGCTCACTACCGACCTATATTCTCCGTAGAGGATCGAAATGAGGTTAAGCGCCCAGCAGCGGATATGTCAATAAAAACACAGTATTGAACAGCAGCGTCAACAAAACCAATGAACCAAGACTCACTCGGTCAGGGTGGCAGGACACTGTCCACTGGAGAGAACAGAATGGCCAAAGCTTCGCCACGACACGGAATGTGTATCGAGCTGATAGTGCCGAATAAACGCGCTAGGAGCGGCTCCAAATAGCGGCAGAGCAGATCTCTTCAATGGGGAGTGCCGATCCAAAAGCTTTGATGCGGCTACTGCCCTGACCCGAGTGAGCCTTCAACCCCTCAGGGGGAGGCTTGCCCTTAGCCTGATACGCAGCACAAATAGTCGAAACTAGCCAGCGAGACAAAGTCTGCTTGCTCACCGGCAGCCCAGCCTTCCCGCCACCGTAACAGCAGAACAGATGGGTACCCGTACGGATCCCCTGAGTTCGTTTGAGATAGACCTTGAGTGTCTTACGGACATCCAATGGGTGAGTGCTCGTTGCAGAGGTCCCCTATGTGGAAGGCTGGGTAAGAGTGGGAAGTTCGATAGGAGCTGTCACATGGAAAGCGTGATCGACCTTCGGGCTGTAAGTATCCGGGAGGCGAATACTGACACGATCAGTGTGAAACACAGTCAGCGCCGGGTCGGACGACATAGCATGTAAATCGCCGACCCTACGACCAGATGTTACCGCCACCAGAAATACAGCCTTCCAAGCTAACAACTGAATGGAAATAGCCAATAGGTGTGAGAAAGTGGGACCGGACAGCGAATCGAGCACAATTGACAAATCCCAAGGTGGGCTGGTTCGGCTGACAGCAGGTCTAACCCAATCCGAGCCAGCTAAAAAGCGCTGTACGAGAGGGTGCTGCCCCAGAAGAGCACCATCGACAGGGTGTGAAAGGTGGAAATAGCGTTGGAGTAGCCACGAATGGTCCGAAGCCGCCAGGCCTTCTTCCAAGCGGGCTTGCAAAACTCCAATACTCGGACTAAATCCGCCAGAAAAGGGATCTGCAATCCCCCTATCTGAACACCAGCGCGCATGGCGGGACAACCTATCCTCATACTGAACGTTTGGTCGAATCCGCCTCGAAGCCAGAATTGTGTCTGCAACTGCTGCAGGAATTCAAGCGTGCTTCAAGGCTAGACCTGACAGAGGCCAAGCCACCCACACTGAATCCTTGGATTGGGGTGGGCGCCCGTTCTGAGTGAGAATGTCCGGTCGCCAAGGTAATAGAACAGGAGGCTGAGCCAGAAACCTGCGAATTACCGGAAACCAGCTCTGTGACGGCCAAAGCGGTGCCAGTAGCACAAGCAGCTGAGCTGGCTGGGTGGACAGCTGTGAGAGGACACGGGGAATGAGTACGGGGCCCAGAGCACTTTGCCTGTCCAATCCAGCAGGAAGGCGTCGGCAGCCAACGCCCTCGGGTCCGGTATTCGAGAGCAGAACACGGGTGTCTGACTCGTCCCGCCGGATGCACACAGATCCACCTGGAACGACCCGTACAACTGGGAGATAACTCCGAATATCTGCCGGTCGAGCATCCACTCTTGCGGGGCCAGGATCCGGCGAGAGAGAGCGTCTGCTCGCACGTTCTCCAGCCCCGGGAGATAAACAGTGAGTACCTGACAATCGCGACTGGTCGCACCAGAGGAGAAAGTCCCATGTCTCCGGAGGCCTTCCGGGACACCCGTGTCGCCTTGCTTCAGGATGTATGACATGGCCGTCTGGTTGTCCAACTGAAGACGAACCACCTGGCCCTGGACATGCTCTCGGAAGCGTTCGAAAACCAACCACACAGCTCTCAGTTCCAACACGTTGATGTGAAGGTGGGCTTCGGCCTCGGACCAGATTCCAGACACCGACAGACTGCCCAGAACACCCCCCCAACCGTGAGGGACGCATCGGTCTGAACTGTAAGAGCTGGCGTCGGGATTTCCAAGGGGACACCCCTGGTGAGATTCCCGACATTGGTCCACCACTGAAGGTGAGGAGACAACCACCCGGGGACTGTGAGACTCCGCTCCAGGTCCTCCGCTCCAGGTCCTGCGAGTGAGCCCACAGACTCGCCAAAGCTTGCTGTATAGGGCGCATCCTCAACCGCGCCCGCCACACTACAGAGATCGTCGCCGCCATATGGCCCAGTAGACGGAGCCAAGTCCGTGCTGGTGCCTGGGGCTGGGAGAGGAACGAAGACACCATCTCCCGTACTCTGGTGACCCGGTCGGGCGACAAGGAAACAAGATCCTTGTGTGTTTGGAACCTCGTCCCGAGAAAAACCAAGTCCTGGGTGGATACCAGGTCGGATTTCTTGAGGTTGATGATCCATCCCAGTCGAACTAGAATGTCTATCACCCTGTGAGTAGAATCTAGGCTCGCTGGCTGTGTTAGTGCACCGAGCAACCAGTCGTCGAGGTAAGGGTCACAACGCCTTTCTTGCGAGCGAGCGAGGGTAGCCGGGACTAACATGAGCTTGGTGAACACCCTGGGGGCAGTGGATATGCTGAAGGGGAGCACCTTGAATTGGTAATTCATCCCGTCGTAAGAGAACCGAAGGTACTGCTTGAACGATGGATGTATAGGCACATGTAGATACGCATCCTTTAGGTCGATTGACGTGAGCCAATCCCGCCTGTTCCTCGCCCGGTGGAATGCGCTCGATAGCGGACTTGTCCAGCAAAGCCTGGACTTCGTCGCGCAGTATGTCCGCCTGACATGACGGCACCGGATTGCGGCGTATGCCGGTGAAGTCTGGCAGACCTCGCTTCCACAGTGGTAAATGGCCAACACTGACGGTGGACAGCACCCAAGTGTTGTTTGTAGCCTTCTCCCACTCCGGCAGGAATTGAGAGAGGCGGCCGCCCACTGGGACGTTGGGTAAGAGAGCGTGAGTGGTCTCGAGTAGCGGAGCTGACTGGGAGGGACACACGGCTTGGTCTACAGCCTGATGGGTTAACGGGAGGTCGGGGCAGACCTCCCGAGCCCGCGAAAAGGCTGGGAGCCAGTCGAAGAGGACTGCTTTTTGCCCTTACCCTTGGCGGAACGGCTCCTCCGTCTACCCCTGCCTAGCGGCCGAGGCCAGCCAGCAGACTCAGGTGTAGGCTGCACCCCGGCGGAGGAAGTCGGAACGGGAGCGCGGGGGCGAGAAGCCCGCGGGTGCTCCAACAAGGCCTTGGAGTCCTTGAAGGAGGTAGCTGCAGCGGCAGCCTCCCGGATGACCTGCTGTGCCCCAGGAAACAACGTCATTCCCAGACAGTAGGGGAGGGCCAGCAAGGTCTGCTGTGTCGCTGCCGAGTACCGAGACGTTGACAGCCACAGCTTGCGCATCCCCATGACTGCGCACATCACCGTCGACGCAGCCGACCGCAAAGAGTTGTGCGCAAAGAGGTGTGCCTGGACTTCGGATAATTGACGGAGCAGAACGACATGCGGAGAAACGTCTCCAGCGTGCCCCTCCGGCTCCAGGGCCGACCTCTGTATCGAGGAGAGGTAGGCCTCATGGACCGCACCTGCTGCATAGCGTTCCGGTAGACCTCCTCGTAGGTCCGGTACGCATGCAGCAGGGGGGCGCCCGCGAGGGCAAAAGGTGGTGTCAAACGCCCTTGCCTGGCAGCTGGAGCTGCTCCGGAGGAAGCCCAGCCTCCCCCCAGGGCGACCGAAGTGAAAACACATTCGTCGATCATTGGTACAGCGAACTGGGAATCTTCCCCCAGCTGGTACCTCCGGACAAGCTCAGGCAAGTCGAAACGGAGGCGAGACCCAGACAGGAGGGGATCGAGCACGTCCTGCACCAAGGACGGCAGAATGCGGAGCAGCGTCTTCGTAGGCTGCTGAGGGGCAAACGCCTCGCCTGGCAGGCGGAACTCAGTCGAGTCCGAGCGACTGGTAGGCACCGCGGCCTGGGGAAGGAACTCGGCAATGCGCTGCCGGACTTCCCTCAGAGCTGACGAAAAACGGAAGGCACCCTCAACCCTCAACCTCCCCGAGCCCGACTCCAAGGCTGGGTCTCCTCGTGAAGAGGACCCGAACCCCGACCCGGTGGGCGGCCTAGCACTAGGCACAGAGGAGAGGGAAGAACAGACAGAGCGCCCCGCGTCAGCACCTGCCATCACGCACGAACCCCGGTCCTGAGACGCTGGAGGCAGACCAGGCAGAACTGGTGCCTCCGCTCTCATGGGGCGGGACGGCGCAGGGACCGGAACCCCAGGAATCCTCAACGGACCCTACGCCAACTCCGAGAGGGGAACTGGGAGCGAAGCCTCCCCCTTCGGGGCAGCCAAAGGTGTCCGGACCCGAAGCCAGAGGCAACGGATCGATAGACGCCTCCAGGCCGAGGGATGGAGCCGGGCTCGGCGATCCCACCCCCAGACTCTCCGGCCCCTGCTCCGAGTGGGCGAGGAACTCCTGGCGGAGACCTCCAACCGACTCGTGAACAAGGGACTTCACCGAGTTCATGTGCTGCTGGAATAACTGAGTAATCAGAGACATATCAAATCCGCTACTAGGAGCAGGTGTAGGCGCCGTACTACGTGCTTTAGCTTTTTTTCCCTTTACTTTTAGGCTTTTTTGCTTTTGACGGGGGGACCTGGGTCAATTCCCCTCCCGCCTCACGCATCTCCCTATAGAAGAGGAAGTCGGCCGCCCGTCTCTTCTGGGCCCGGGGGGAGAAACCCAAACAGATTTCGCAAGTATCTGGTGTATGGCCGGTTTTCTCAAGGCACACAATACACATAACATGTCGGTCAGCCCGAGGGATACTTTGCCCGCAGTCCGAACATGAAGAAAACGCCTGAAAGCAAACACGCAAGCATGTAGCTAACAGGGTACCAGCAGCCTAAGATACACGTAGAAAACATTGAAAAATACGTGAATGCGACCACGGGAAGAAATAGTTGGTTCAATACGCAATATTACAACCATGTGGCACGCTAAACTTCCCGCCATGGAAGAGCATTTTACATGTGCGTAAACCACGGGAAAGTGCTAGCGTAAATTTTATAATTAATACAAAGTCACAATTATGAAACAACCGACCGCAAAGCTTTACTGTTCCGTTCAAGGACAGAATAAAGACCATACATACAGGTGGCGTCTCAGACATTATCTTTCTCTTTATCTCACAAGAGGTCAGCTCTGCACGACACATGCGACTTGTCTTGGCAGTGACAGCAGAAGGAATGATGATACAGGCCTAGGTGCTTACCCAGTTGGTACGCATGCGTAACGGGAGGTAACTCCACGAGGTGGGGGCCGTATAATAAATAAAAAGATTTTTATTTATTGTACAATATTTTTATTCAAAAACATTGATACAACTGTCACAGGACATTTTCAGCTCGGAAAATGCATAATATGTACCCCAAGGACGATCTCTATGAAAAAGAAATAACTGGTTTGCATGAGATACCCTACTCAAAAGTAGTTAAGGACGGGATGATTCTACCACCACTGATTAACTACAGTAACATGAAGAATTCCGACTATCCTTAACTTGCTTTGTGTAGTATACATCAGGACACTTCTGGGATACTCACTGGGGCAGCAGCAACTCAAACGACTGCATGGCCTGCACCGGGGGCCAAGACTGGAGGAGGGCGTAGGTGTCAGCCAGACACGCCCAGTCCCAGCTATGGGCCGCCTGCAGGATCCGAGGCAGCAGCTCGGGACGCTCGTGTAGGTAGGTGCGGTATGTCCATAGGATCTCCATCTCTTCTGCGGCGTATCTGCATCATGGCAAGAAGATGATAACACAAAGTTAGACGTTATTGGCAATATCTGAGACAAGGGTCTGAATCCACTTGCAAAAAGGGATCTTAGAGCTAAGACAGGTTGTAACTCCAATACTTATAGACTTATGAAAGTCTTAGTGCTAAGACGGTTGTAACTCCCATACTTATAGACTTATGAAAGTCTTAGTGCTAAGACGGTTGTAACTCCCATACTTATAGATTTATGAAAGTCTGAGTGCTAAGACGGTTGTAACACCCATACTTATAGACTTATGAAAGTCTTAGTGCTAAGATGGTTGTAACTCCCATACTTATAGACTTATGAAAGTCTGAGTGCTAAGACGGTTGTAACTCCCATACTTATAGACTTATGAAAGTCTGAGTGCTAAGACGGTTGTAACTCCCTTACTTATAGACTTATGAAAGTCTTAGTGCTAAGACGGTTGTAACTCCCATACTTATAGACTTATGAAAGTCTTAGCACTAAGACGGTTGTAACACCCATACTTATAGACTTATGAAAGTCTTAGCACTAAGACGGTTGTAACTCCCATTAGTGCTAAGATCACCTTGTGTAAGAGGGCCCTATTACACATGGTGCTTGTAGTGCTAAGGTGATGACATCTCCCATACTTTAACATAGACTTATGGCTACCCTGGTGCAACGATCACATTGATGAACGCGTCCTTGTAAACCAGTGATAGTATAAGCAAAGACTCTTGCTAACAGACATGTTAACAAACAGTCATCAAGGTCAACAACCTTTAGGTTCTCTTTCTTCCTTCCCCGAATAGCCACAGGGGAGATTTCATGTCAAGGGAAGCAACTCTGTTTCATCTGAATACCGCCACTGCCGATGTGACCCCCCCAAAGTATCTTGACTCAGTTTCATACTACAACAATTCTTTCCAAACTTTAGCGAATGCATCACTTTAGGGCATCATGACTTTGTAAACAGCAAGGGTGAGTAACTCAAATGCCTTTTGAGTGAATTTAGTGAACAAGCCAGAAATTTATACCTGCAGCTGGGTTACAGTATTGTGTTTCCCAGCTGCAGGCTAAAACCAAATATCTTGCATGCGTTTCACGGTTTCAGCAGCTGTAGGTACAGAAGGGTTGTAAGAGAGCAGCTCACGTGGATGATGAGTCCTTGTCCAGCACATCCTCTATGCTTTTCTTGATGTCCGGGATCAACATGCTGTACGACTTCCGGGGGCTGCAAAAGGATGGAATGGTTAGAAGTGCGTACAGGGTTGTACAGGTAGGTGTAAAACTGCCTGTTGTGAGTTGACAAAACCACATGACAAATGGATTGAGTGAGTGAGTGATTTGGGTTTAACTCTGATGATGATTATGAAGAACACGTGACAACTACAATTCCAATATCCCCTTCTACCTACCTTGTTGGCTTCTTGATAGTTTCTGGGAAAAACAGGTTCTTCTCAAAATCTGGCAAATTTACCTTTAAAAAGAAAGCGTATATTGACAAACACTGACATGACTGTGTGGATACTTTGAGCTTCACATGTATAAGCACATGTCATCACATATTAATGCTGAACTTCTCAATTCTAAACTTCATTAACAGATTCAGGTGTTGAAGTTAGGTAGGTGGTTCAAATCAGAATATCAGAGTGAACATCAGCGAGTTACAATTTAACGTCACATGGGCATAATTTCAGCCAAATGGCGACGATACCAACTGAAAATCAGATGTTTAGAGGGGGATACTGTTGAATTTGTCTGTGCTTCAATACAACAGTGGATGAGGTTTTGTGTCGTTATTAGCAATATTCCAGCAATATCCAAACATGGGACACCAGAAATGGGCTTCACACATTGTACCCATTTGGGGAATCAAACCCAGGTTTTCGGCATGACGAGCGAACGCTTTAACCACTAGGCTACCCCACCGCCCCCCAATCTGTAGAAACGAAGCAGTATTTTAAACTCAAGTCATCACCATAATTATCAGAACTAACTTCAGTATTGGTCAAGTAAGATATGACCAATGATCAGTTGGGATATCTTTGCAATTTTTAATTTTTAACAAAAAGACAACACTACACAAACCTGTAGCAGCACAGAGTCGGGCAGCAGTGTCTTACAAGACGGCATAATCGGATCAGCCTTGACGCCCATCATGAGAGGGACCAACTGGCTTCCCTGATTCAGATGGCTGTGAAGAAACAACATTGAAGTTTTAACCAGGTTCACATACCACACATTAAGGCCTACTGACTTAGAAAAGTAGCTGGCAGAGTGAGTGCATTTGTGTAAATTGATATACCCTGTGGCAATTCCATGAAGAAATCTTCACACTTTTACTGTTCAAATGGTGTAGTTATAACCATCTTTGTACTAAGATAGTGTTGTGAATCAGAATAAACCGTAGAGAATACTGGTGATGCATTTAAAAGGTCCTGTACTGTGTTGTCATCAACATTTAAGTAATCGTATCCCAATTGCATAGAACAATGCTCATGACGTTAATCACTGGATTCTCTGGTCCAGACTCGAGTATTTTCAGACCGATGTCATATAGCTGGAATATTGCTGAGTGTGTCGTTAAACAGCCAGCCAGCATCGGCACCTGGGGATCCTTTCTATCCTCGAACCCCACGTCAAAAATTGAAAAGAATTGGTGACCCCTTCATCAGGACCCTTGACCTTTACTACATTAATACTCTGTCAAACTCATAAGCATGTACGGTATGATGTAACAGGTCAAGTGGCTTAATCAAGATATATTTGGGATTCAACCCCCCCAAATCACTAGGAATGAGGAGTACGAGAGACTGACCCATCTTGACTGTACAGCTGGATCGTTGCTCCTCCCAGGACGATGGTCACCTTGTGTGTGGTGTCCGCTGATCCACCGGACTGTGGACTCTTCAACCCACACAGCGTCAGGCAGAGGCGAGACTCCCGCGGCAAGATGCACAGCGACATGTTTTTGAAGTCTATCCTGCAACAGTCAACATAAAGGTGTTTGAGAGTCAGGCAGAATATAGTGAGTGAGTGTGTGAGTTTTATGCTGCTTTTAGCAATATTCCAGCAATATCACAGCAAGGGACACCAGAAATGGGCTTCACACACTGTACCCATGTGGGGAATCGAACCCGCGTGACAAGCGAACACTTTAACCACTAGGCTACCCCACCACCCAGGCAGAACATAAAGACCATCAATTCCTAATAAAAGGAGGTGATGCAGTTACTATCTGTTGCAGGTGGTGGAGTGGCTCAATCATGCCCCGTTTCATTGTTAAGTAAGATATCAAGAACCAGCTGTCCCTATGTTTGCCTACAGACTGGCATTCAAATCCCCATGGCAACAGGAAAATCTGTTTTCAGCTGAAAACTTAGTATTGTGTCATCAAATGGGGGGTTACCTACCCCCTGAAGCGGAGAGCTTTTGAGCAATTTATAAATAAAATCGGCAGAAATCAACAGATCAGCAAAAATTTGCCATCCCTGAAAGATCCTGTCACTCCTAAGGGAGAGAAGCAGCTTACACCACTGGGACAACCTGCTCTAGCTGTGTTAGAGTCTCTTACCACTCATCCCTAAAAATCCTCTCACAGATACTCAAGTCCACAATGAACAGATCCTGTGACTGCAAAGGGACATAACTCTAGCCATATATTATTATGGAGGTTGTCTCTCACCATTCATCCCAGACTATTCTCTCACAGAGTCCCGAGGTGACTGCAGGTTTTACGTTGGTGGACACATCCTCAGCCAGCTTCTTTGTTCCATGGTACAAGCTGCACACAACTTTGTATCCTTCATAGCTAGAACAGACACACAACTTTGTATCCTTCATAGCTAGAACAGACAAACATTGTTGTATGCCACAGTCAGAAGTGGGACTTGATCATCGATCATCAACCATCGACTGACTATACGACTGAATATACGTGTGAGTTTTCGCCAAGAAGAATCTATTTTTAAAAATGCTAATTTCTTGTACAATTATGGTACAGATGATATTGCCACATTAACTATTGACTTACAACACCCATTCCCACCCTGCCCAAACAGAAACCCCATTCACCCAGCCCAACCATATACCTCAGTCACCCATCTCACCCCTGCCCAACCAGACACCCATCCTACCCCTGCCAAACCAGACACCCATCCCACCCCTGCCCAACCAGATACCCCAGTCACCCATCCCACCTACCCAACCAGATACCCCTGTCACCCATCCCACCCCTGCCCAACCAGACACCCATCCCACCCCTGCCCAACCAGATACCCCAGTCACCCATCCCACCTACCCAACCAGATACCCCTGTCAGATCCCACCCCTGCCCAACCAGATCCCATCCCACCCCTGCCCAACCAGACACCTCATCCCACCCCTGCCCAACCAGACACCCATCCCACCCCTGCCCAACCAGACACCACCTATCCTCCCACCCCCTGCCTAACCAGATACCCCAGTCACCCATCCCATCCCACCTACCCAACCAGATACCCCTGTCACCCATCCCACCCCTGCCCAACCAGATACCCCTAGTCACCCATCCCACCCCTGCCCAACCAGACACCCCAGTCACCCATCCCACCCTGCCCAACCAGATGTCCCCTGTCACCCATCCCACCTACCCAACCAGATATCCCTGTCACCCATCCCACCTACCCAACCAGATACCCCTGTCACCCATCCCACCTACCCAACCAGATACCCCAGTCACCCATCCCACCTACCCAACCAGATACCCCAGTCACCCATCCCACCTGCCCATCCAGACACCCCAGTCACCCATACCCAACCAGATACCCCAGTCACCCATCCCACCCTGCCCAACCAGATACCCCAGTCACCCACACCCCCCACCTACCCAACCAGATACCCCAGTCAACCAGACACCCCAGTCCCACCTGCCCAACCAGATACCCCAGTCACCCATCCCACCTACCCAACCAGATACCCCAGTCACCCATCCCACTTCTTCCCAAACAGGTACCTGTCACCCCTCTACCATCCCTACCATCTACAAGGCTGTACTCACTGGTTAAGCCAAGCCTGGGGCATCCTATGAGAGGTGGCAACATGTACTATGAAAGTGTCCCTGATGAGGGTGATGTCCTGCATGTCCTTCTGGGTTTCGAGTGGCGGCCCCAGGGTGAAGTCCGTGTGGAAGGTGTGGCAGTACATACGCACCAGCTGCTTCACCGAGATGACCATCTGGTCCATGGCTTCCTGCAGTTCCTCCACGTAGGAACACCGGATCGCCACGCTGGAGAAACAAACACACAGTCACCGTCCTGGAGCCGGCATGAGGGAGGAGGGATGAAGGAGGAGGGAGAAAACATTGATGCGAGGGTTTTATGATTTCAGTGTTTGAGCATGTCCCTATTCTCACTGCTTGGGACAAGTGTGTGGGTACATTTTTTAACCTGTCACAGATACTTGTTTCACAGACCATTATTTTCATGTAACCTCTCAGGAAGTTTTACTATTTTCTTTTAATACCCTATCCCGAGTATGAGGTTTCACTTCATCAGAGTAAGTACAGTAGGAGCTTATATTTCTTTCCTAGTAAGTTTTTCACAGTAAGTACAGTGTGAGGTTTTCCTTTTTTCACAGTAAGTATACTATGAGGTTTTACTTTTACACAATAAGCACACAATGAGGTTATAGATTTCACGTTTTTTCACTTTTTCACAGAAAGTACAGTATGAGGTTTTACATTTTCATACTAAGTACTGCATAAGGTTTCACCCTTTTCACAGAAAGTACACTATGAGGTTTCACATTTTTCACAGTAAGTACACTATGAGGTTTCACCTTTTTCACAGTAAGTACACTATGAGGTTTCACTTTTTTCACAGTAAGTACACTATGAGGTTTTACTTTTACACAATGAGCACACAATGAGGTTTCACCTTTTTCACCGTAAGTACACTATGAGGTTTCACCTTTTTCACAGTAAGTACACTATGAGGTTTCACCTTTTTCACAGTAAGTACACTATGAGGGATTCACCTTTTTCACAGTAAGTACACTATGAGGTGTTTCGAACAAATCACTTACTTTATAGCGTCCATGGTGTCTCTGTCAGCCTGTGTTCCAGAGCCGGCCATCAGGGAGCTTGCTCTGTTGCTGGGGTTCTGAAAAGAAATAATCTCACTGTTACCATGGTGACTGAGTGATGTAAGAGGATCAATAACAGGAGAAAATCTGAGTGAGTGAGTGAGTGAACAACATCAGTCATATTATATCCCACTGTAACCATGGTCACTAGAGCTGGCTATCATTATATAACTAAATGTGAATCTATTACTGGTGAGTGATGACATATTTATGCATGGATTACTAACAAAACTGCATGCTGAACATAATCTAGAAGCAGCCTTAACTCTGTGCACTGTGTGAGTAAATTAAACCAAAATTTCACAACAACAGTTTAGGTATGATATCATCGATGACACATTTATTACATCAATAAATGAATGTTTCTTCCCATCGACATTATTTTTTATTATTGATGTTTTTAGCCAGACAAATTGTGACTGAGCGATTCAAAAACATCAAGGAAAATATATTTTCAATATCCCAGGTGAGTGGGGGAGGGTGGGTGGGGTGGTGATGGTGGCGTGTGTGTGATGATAATGATTTTAAGAGGGGTGACCCATTTTGGTCTGGGGAGGTAGGGGGGTCATCAACTTTCTACACATGTACTAGGGGGGTCGTCACTGAATTTGTGCATGATGTGCAGGGGAGGAGGGGTATTTACTGTGTACATAAATTTGGTGAGTGAGTGAGCGAGCGAGTGTCGCGTCGCGATGCGCGCAAGGCGTGCGTCGCGTGCGTGCGTCGCGTCGCAGTGTCAAGGCGTTCATACTATTCCGCGGCAGGGTAGCCTAGTGGTTAAAGCGTGCGTGCGTGCATGTCAGTCATTCACATTGTTCATACTATTCCATAAAAATCATCATCACCCCACCTAGCCATATATTATGAATGGTCCCTAATAATCTCGGCATCCTCACCTTCAAGTCAGAGAGAATCCTTTCCAGTCTCTCCAGAGTCTTGCTAATGTCGGTCGTCTCAATCTTGGCCAGGTTTGTGCAGATCGCCTTCACTGACTGATGGATCTGTTTCGGCTGGACTAGTTCAATTTCACCCTGAAGCAAGAAAAGATTACTTCTTTCATATCTTCCACACAACCACATTCAATATATCATGCGATCATCGAGTGATCCTTAACTTCTTTGAGTGGTATATCACATGCAACATATTACGGAAACTATGTTTATAGTTAATTAGCCCTATTTAGTTTACCCTACCGCATCCCATTGATTCATGCTGCACTGTGTGTAAACGTGTGGAAACAACCTCAGTTCAGAGGGATACTTGCCCATGAAAGTTAGGTGAATATCGAGTTAAAAGGGTAATTTTGCCTGTTGGGACCATGAAATTATATCGAGATATCAGAAATATCGAGACATCCCTATCGAGCTAAAAGAGCTTGAATAATGATAAATTATGAAGGATTTTGCCGGGACCGAGATGTTATATCGAGATAACCGAGATATCGAGTTATCGACTGTAGTTATCGTGGGAAGTGACCATCACCTTCAGCACGAGGTCACTCATACGTTCCATCTCCTGGTAGAAAGTGTCCAGGAGAATCTCCAAGGAATCCCTGTAACCATGGCAACAGGACAAGTTTAGTACATTAGGTAAGAAAAACATTTGTATGAATTTAGTTCCTTCATAAAATTCAAAGAAAAAGGTTGGAAATAAAAGAACCTGTACCTTTTGAAAACATAAAAAAATGATGACACCTCAGCTGATCATGCATATGTAATCTTTCCTTCTTTTGGGGCAACAATCACATCTCGTTTTTATAAATTGATTAAAAGCTAGTAACCGCTAGAAGTGTGAAAGTTGTGATACTGGCAACTGATGATTCAAATGCAAATTTCATACATGATTGTTTTCGGAACATAACTATCCTATTGTAAAACATGCTGAGTTGAGGAGAAACTTTTCCAAATCGGGCAAATTGGCACCTATGTTTCATTGACCACAAGTAAGGTCTCACCTGGACACCGCGTCCTTGTCCGTCTTAATGTATTCCTTGGGGAAGAGGAGCTTCTGTGAGTCATCGTCCACCTGCAGACAATAAGCAGTGTGCAACAGTGTGGACAAACTACTCTCAATATTCCAGAGCTATACAGAGCCCCACCCTTGTGTCTTCTGCTGAGATCAAACATATGAAAATAAGTTGATAAAATCCCAATATCTCAGGCTGGCCAAGGATACTTTTACTTTCACCAAATCCACTTGATGTATGTATTTCAGGTCAAAACACGTAATGAGAGAGGTGGGTGACATCATCAATTGCCACTGATGCAAGCACAAGAACCATTATCATACAGAGAGACAAGGATCCTGGATGGTTGCTTGTTGTTTAATGCCGCTCTCAGCAATATTCCAATTATATGGCGGCGGTATTTGTCCGCGGTCTGTAAATAATTGAATCTGAACCAGACAATCCAGTGATCAACAGCATAAGCATCATTTCAAGCAAACGGGATACGACGATATGTGTCAAACAAGTCAGTGAGCCTGACAACCTGATCCTGTTAATCGCCTTTTACAACAAGCATGGGTTGCTGAAGATCAATTCTAACCCGGATCTTCATGGGTGGAGATGGGAAGATTTAGACACGGGACTTGTTCAACTCACCGTCCTCAGGAAGGGGTGGAGGATGTCCTGCTTGTGCAGCATCTGGAAGCGGATGTCCTCATCCAGCTTCATGCAGTGATGCACGTAGTCCAGGGAGGACAAGGACAGGTGGCTGGAGGACGAGAACACATACATGCAGTCCTCATGCAGGAGCTACCATGCTTATGGATTACACGTAAACTCATTGTCTTCTTACGTGTGTTTGCCATGCTTCTTAGCCAATTCCTTGGATACTCCTCTCAATGTTTTTTTTAAACAATGATAATATTTATGATTACAGATGTACTATTGAAAAGAGAATTAAAATATAATTGTGAAGCCACGAGAACATGTTTTATGCGTAAATAATTTTAAAACTGGTTGACAGGGTGTACTGAATTCTGCTGCCATTGGTGCTGCTTTGGTATGACAAGAGTTATTTCCCTTCCAATATCAATTTTCCTCTTTTTCTGATCACTAAATACCTAGAATAGGACGAAAGCAAAAGTATTTTTTATTAATAAATATTATTAATCAACATTGTAATTCTTGGGTAGGCAGTTTCATAAAATGAGTTTTAAAACACCAGATAATTTTGAGGAATTTCTACAATCTAACCTCTGTAGATACTCTGCCCTGTCGTACACCTTGAGCACGAAGTCGGATGAAGTGAGCTGCTGGCCGTGACTCGGAGACTCACTGTACACCACCTGGCTGATCACGTGTTCCACCAGGGTGTGCGCTGAAACCATTCAGTCAGAATCAGTGATGTCATTCACAACCCATGTGGTCTTAAATTTCTTACAAAAGGGAATGTCACACAATCACTCAGTTCCCATATTGTGTTCAGCCGAATCTTATCAATTGCTTCCAACAACAGTGAACTGATGCTCTGTTCTGCCAAGAATCCACAAAGGTCAGGATCACTGGGTCAAGGTCAAGGACACAGTCACTAGCAACAAGTTTTCTCTCCATCTTTGTATCATATCCGAGAAAATTACAAAACTCATCTTGTCTGCATCCAACACAGGTTCCATTCACGATTAATTTAAAATATTTTCAAACATATTTCGCTCGCTGCAGCACTTTAGAAATATGAAATTACAAAAATCATCTCGTCTGTATTCAACACAAGCTCCACTTCATAATAAGAAATCCAAACAAGAATTTTTAAACATATACTGAGGGAAACAAAAAAGGGAAAACATGAAAGCACAAGTGTTCCTGGATTCTTTTCCAACTTTCTTCACAAGCCTTGTCTTGCACTGTAGGTGAAAATTTGAGAATAAATAGAGGAACACTGCTTTGACATGTGGTTCCTTGTTTGTTTCCTTCAGTATATTTGTCTCATTGATGCTAATGAGAAATATGAGGAGCACAAGCATAGGAAGAAAGGTAAACATTGATTGATTGTTGTTTAATGCCGCACTCAGCAATATTCCAGATACATGGCAGCAGTCTGTAAAGCATCAAATCTGGACCAGACAATCCAGTGATCTACAGCATGATCATCAATCTTCACAACAGGGATATGATGACATGTGTCAACAAAGTCAGCGAGGATGACCACCTGATCCTGTTAATCGCCTCTTACGACAAGCATGGGTTACTAAAGACCATTTCTAACCTGGATACAGTTGAGATGAGTACTTACTATCACAGGTAACCTGACAGGTGAGGGCAGGTAAAGACAGGGGAGTACTTACTATCACAGGTAACCTGACAGGTGAGGGCAGGTAAAGACAGGGGAGTACTTACTATCACAGGTAACCTGACAGGTGAGGGCAGGTAAAGACAGGGGAGTACTTACTATCACAGGTAACCTGACAGGTGAGGGCAGGTAAAGACAGGGGAGTACTTACTATCACAGGTAACCCTGACAGGTGAGGGCAGGTAAAGACAGGAGTACTTACTATCACAGGTAACCTGACAGGTGAGGGCAGGTAAAGACAGGGGAGTATTTTACTATCACAGGTAACCTGACAGGTGAGGGCAGGTAAAGACAGGGAGTACTTACTATCACAGGTAACCTGACAGGTGAGGGCAGGTAAAGACAGGGGGAGTACTTACTATCACAGGTAACCTGACAGGGTGAGGGCAGGTAAAGACAGGGGAGTACTTACTATCACAGGTAAAGCTGACAGGTGGAGCAGGTAAAGACAGCAAACACAGGGGAGTACTTACTATCACAGGTAACCTGACAGGTGAGGGCAGGTAAAGACAGGGAGTACTTACTATCACAGGTAACCTGACAGGTGAGGGCAGGTAAAGACAGGGGAGTACTTACTATCACAGGTAACCTGACAGGTGAGGGCAGGTAAAGACAGGGGAGTACTTACTATCACAGGTAAAGCTGACAGGTGGAGCAGGTAAAGACAGGGGAGTACTTACTATCACAGGTAACCTGACAGGTGAGGGCAGGTAAAGACAGGGGAGTACTTACTATCACAGGTAACCTGACAGGTGAGGGCAGGTAAAGACAGGGGAGTACTTACTATCACAGGTAACCTGACAGGTGAGGCAGGTAAAGAGACAGGGGAGTACTTACTATCACAGGTAAACTGACAGGTGAGGGCAGGTAAAGACAGGGGAGTACTTACTATCACAGGTAAACTGACAGGTGAGGGCAGGTAAAGACAGGGAGTACTTACTATCACAGGTAACCTGACAGGTGAGGGCAGGTAAAGACAGGGGAGTACTTACTATCACAGGTAACCTGACAGGTGAGGGCAGGTAAAGACAGGGGAGTACTTACTATCACAGGTAACCTGACAGGTGAGGGCAGGTAAAGACAGGGGAGTACTTACTATCACAGGTAACCTGACAGGTGAGGGCAGGTAAAGACAGGGGAGTACTTACTATCACAGGTAACCTGACAGGTGAGGGCAGGTAAAGACAGGGGAGTACTTACTATCACAGGTAACCTGACAGGTGAGGGCAGGTAAAGACAGGGGAGTACTTACTATCACAGGTAAAGCTGACTGGTTCTTGAGATGGTTTGAAATGGATGATGACCTTGACTGATGTTGGCTTATGTTTCTTGTCAGAGACAGGTGAAATAATTAGTCCAGGGTTAGCCTTCTCATCTGTAGACTTGTAGTGACTCTTCAGTCTGAAGGCAATAAACTCACATAAAATTCTCCCCGTAGAAGTCGCTATAGGCTAACTTATATCTGTTTCAATTTTCAAAATCTGATGACTCCACCCTCTGCTGGATTTACAATGTCAATAAACAATGTGTGTTTTCAGGTTAACATGGCACATTAACGTGTTACATCTACAAATTAAACAGCAAAACAAATCTTGAAAGTTTGTAAGGTGAACATCACTAAGCTAGTTCATCGTGAATGTATGTTTCATTGTACAAATGACTATCTGAAGTAGTGTTGGTCCGATTGATTGAAATAATCGAAGATTGGTCGCAGTGACTAAATGACCAAACAATCGATCATGTTTTCTCATAATCGAACACAAACAATTCTGGAACACTTTTTGCATTAACAATATTTTTCACACGGTTGGTTTTGTCGGTTACATTTCATGAGCACTACAAGCTCGTTCCAAGTGACAATTGAATTTATCTGTAAAACCCCATGAAATTTATGTTCCTAAGGTACTAGTCATCCTTTAAAGATGTGCAATTTGCAAAAAAACACCACAAAGAACAACATGTTTTTTCTTTATGTTTTTGTGCTTTTACAAAAATAACCAACAACATTTCATACATGACGCTAACCAATTATTTTCGACGATTGATCGGTTGTAATGAACCAATCATCAATTATAAGATTTTAACCAATTCCCAACACTAATCTGAAGCATCACCTTTTTGTAGGTGATGAAGGAAAATACTCCTACAAGTTATGTATGAAAATGTTAAAACATTTTGAACACATGTATACTGTCAGTTTGGAATCTGTAAGAAGACTGTGGGTGTGTCTGCAAACAAACAATTTCCACTCAAGATAGTCGGAATACATTTGAATAGATTCCTTTCATCATGATAAAATGATTTCCAAATATGGTGCTCACGCCATTCGAGGGCATATTTCTCATGTGCCGATAAGGATGGGACTAAACGCAAAAAGTACTAGAATTTGTACAGCAGTTGTCCTCTAAACACATAATCAGAGCTGTTAGCTGAGCTCTAATCAATGAATCAGAGCCAGCAGCTGTTCTCTAAACACATAATCAGACCTGTTAGCTGAGCTCTAATCAATGAATCAGAGCCAGCAGCTGTTCTCTTAACACATAATCAGAGCCAGCAGCTGTTCTCCATTCACATAATCAGAGCCAGCAGCTGTTCTCTAAACACATAATCAGAGCCAGCAGCTGTTCTCTAAACATATAATCAGAGCCAGCAGCTGTTCTCTAAACACATAATCAGAGCCAGCAGCTGTTCTCTAAACACATAATCAGAGCCAGCAGCTGTTCTCTAAACATATAATCAGAGCCAGCAGCTGTTCTCTAAACACATAATCAGAGCCAGCAGCTGTTCTCTAAACACATAATCAGAGCCAGCAGCTGTTCTCTAAACACATAATCAGAGCCAGCATCTCTCCCCTAAATGGAGCTGTGAGCTGAGCTATCAGTTCATCACTTACTCTGCAACCATCTGACAGAAAGCATTTGATTCTTCATCACTGAACAACCGTTTCCGTAGTTTCTCCGGCATACTGGCCTGCAAGCAGAGGAATTTACAGTTTGTGAAAAACATCAAAAGCATGTCAGTGTAATGTTGCTTGTACATAGCCATACTTATACAGTGTTAGCCCACTGAGATACCACAGTTCAACATGGACACTTAACTTTGACTCTGAACATGGGATACAGGAGACCTATCCTGCCCTGAAATCTCCACAAAGTATGAGGGACTGAGAATCTAATCTGCACTGGAATCTCCACGGAGTGAAAACCAAAGGGTACAGGGCACCCACTTTGCCCTGAAATCCCCATGCTGATACAAGCATGGGTTTAAGGGAACATATTCTCACCCCAAATCCGATTCTGATTTTTCTTACACAATCTCTACAAAGGAAATACCATTGGAAACATTTTAAGCTCCTACCGACAAACAATCTCAACTGAATAATATCAAATGTATGAATACCTTGGTGTTGGTTTTCCATGATGGCGGTCTTGGTGGTGGTTTTGAGGTGGATGATTCTCTTGAAAGACTCGTCCCCTCCGACCTGTATGTCACACTCTCACCGACAGGCACCGGCACATCCAAGTCCTGCACATGTATTTGAGTTCGGTCTGCCGATGCCCATTCATCTAACTGGTTAATACACTTCTCTGTGTCGGGAGTTTGTGGTTCAGCCTGAGCTTTTGTGAAACTCGGGAAAGCATCTCCAAATGAAAACGAAAAGGAGGCTTCATTTGGTACAACAGACACCGATTCCTTCCTGGCTCGATCATACAAAGGGTCAAAATAGTCCAGGGACAGATACTCATACTCTACAACAGGCTCCCCATGAAAGTTCATTAAATCACCTGAGCTGGAACCACTTTGAGCTGGTGAAGGTTGAAGAAATTGTTTCTGTTCAAACTGTGCCCACCCGCCATCATTAACACCAACTTCCTTCCAAGCAGAATCAAACACATCACCACAGCTCGCTGGTCGAGGCAAGGAGTTGACCTTCGTTGACCCTCCCCACGCTCCTTGACCGCTCGGAGGAGCGAAGGGATTCCCCGGACATCCCACACCTGGTACTGGTGGAACAACATCCAAGACAAATCCTATAGGTGGCGCTGGAGCCTGGTAGGAAGGAACATTACTGGCGTTATTTTGTTCGTAGCCTTGGTTAAACAAGTTCTGATTCCATCCATATGATGAGGTTGGGTTAGGGTTTGGAATTTGTGGGTACATTGTCGTCTGCTGTCCGTACACATTGGGTCTGATTTCATTGAAAGCACCACTGATATCCGGGTAGATACTCCTGGATGTGCTGGAAGGAAGATCTTCCAGAGAGGAACTTCTCCGTTCTTTCCCGAAAGGATGTCTGCCAGGATCAGTAAAGTCTAAGCCATCCAGGTCAGCTAGGAAGCCAGACTCTGCGTTGGACGATGGTGTGTATTTTTCTATGGGTGACTTGTATTTTTCTACGGGTGACAGGGATATAAGTGCTTTGTTGGGTAGATGTATATGTGCCTCAGAATTTGTGCCCCTCAGAGGGACTCTGACTGGCTGGGTTTCATGTAGGCTAGCATGACGGGGCGGGATGGGAGGTGCTCCATTGCCTGTTTGAAGCTGTAGGCTTGCCGCTCGGTCCAGCTCTCGTCGTGGGGGTATAGGAGGAGGCCCTTCCAGGATGGGAAATCCGTTGCTCCGGGAACCTGACGGCAGCGCCATTGATCACAGAGAACCTCACACCTCTATTGTTTTCATGTATATTGAACCATTTCTGAAAAACAAATTAACAGAAATTAGGTAAGTTTGTATCTTAGTACTCAACTTGTGGAATAGATACTCAATATTTCACACAAAAATACAAAGAAAATAACAATTTAAATATTACGGGAATGTATGCATGCTACTGCTACTCAAAACATTAAAGGGGATTGGAAAGATCGGAACTCGGCAGCATGTTGTACCTCAGATCAAAAGGGACTGGAAAACTGTTGGAATCACGATATGAGACTACCTTTCTAAACATGAATCAGAATGTGGTTACATGATGTAAACCAGGAAGGTTTGTATGTCGAGAATGGTATGGCAAGTATGGCAGCTAGATTCTGAGCCATCTTGGACTTTGGTGAAGGTGAGCATCTTGTGTTTAAAGTGTGATATGTTTATTGTGAGACAACATGGTCTGGGCTATTATCGTATTGATTAAATGTGCACATCAAATCGGCGTGCGGCGGTGAGTGAGTGAGTGAGTGAGTGAGTGAGTGAGTGAGTGAGCTGACCTCAGAGTGAGCATGAGTGAGTGAGTGAGTGAGTGATGCATACATGCTTATAATTAGTTGTTAAAAGAAAACAATATCGTCTGAGAAAAAATGGCTGCGTCATGTTTGAACTCTGCGTTAGAATGTTTTATGGGCCATTTATCACAACAAAGGATCAAACGTTTGTTTTCATTACTATTATTGCTACCATGGACTGGTATACCGGTTGTTATAACAGTCAGACAGCAGTTATCACAGGCTACTAGGAGTTTTGCCGATAGCTCAGTGAGTATTGGTCCGGTAAGTGATGTTTCTGGCCCCTTTCTTCTAACCTCGTAATTAACATTGTCTAAAATATTTATTTATTTTAGGTCCCCAAACCTCGAAATTTAAATCACCTCGAAAGCTCTGGGGTCTCAAACCTCGAAATTTTAATACCTTGAAAATTTCCCGGTATACGGTATTTACAAAAATTCAAGCATACGGTACTTGTAAGTAATAGACTTAATAGGTATAGAGTTTTAAAAACAATATACGCAGATACACAGCGTATTTGTACCTCTGATGATACACATCACAAATCTTTGGGTAACAAATACAATAACAAGGCAGAACTTGATGTATTACTCTCTATATTCATATGCAAGTGTTGAGTCTCTGATAGCAATTAATCGATGGTAAAACAAAATACTATCGATGCATCGATAGTATGTGTGACTATCAATAGTTTAGTAATTGACTTCCGTTGATAAATGCGCAGCGCAAAATACAGGAAGTTCCAGATTCGTTCACTTTGATTTAGAGTTATCTGCCCCTATTACCTCTTAAACAAACATGGCGGCAAACACGGCTTGCAAATCGCTGTTTGAAATTGTGAATAACAATAAGTTTACTTGATCTGGGTTTCAAGTTTCTTGTCAGTTATTATAAGAGACTGAAACTACTTCAACTTGTTTTTATTTCATATAAACTATACATTCATTTGGGAAATGACTTCAAATGAGACAATACAAAGAGAAAATAACTATTGCAATAGTTGGTCGCGATAGTATGTTGCAATAGACTACTGGTCTTGTAATAGTTGTTACCCCCTCAATAGTCATCACTAATATTCACTATTCAGTGAAGCAATAAGAAAATACATATTTTGACATCTTTTCACCATGTTGCCAGTGATAAACTATTACAGTGACAAGTGACCACATTATTGTCAAAACAAACATATATGAGTGTTGGCTATAATCCTGCCTGGCTTAGGTAGATTCCCATCTGCATGTCTAAGCTAGCGAAATAACCCTCAAATTCATGTCAAAACACTCTCCTTTACAAAACTCATGAATATTCGACTCAAGTAACTATGAATAACAAATTGCATTCATGTAGGGTCACGGTTTGTTTCACCAGGTATTCGAGTAAATTGTAACTATGGTAACAGCAGTATTGTACTGTTGACTTTCATCAGGAAACATATACTGAACATCATTGAAAACACACCAGTCTAAAATTGTCCATATTTTCATCAAGATGGATTTCAGCATGACAATAAATATAACTAACATGAAGTCGAAGTGCCAATGAGGACAAGATCCCTTTCTCTTCCATGTACGTTTAACACTCCATCAAGTCGCATCGGAAACCATAAACCGGAACGACCGGGTAATACAAAAACAGAAATCAAAAACAGCATCAAAAATGAAAAGAAACTCATATAATGGCGAAGGGCATGTCCAGTTGAAAGTATGCTTTAGAAACAAATTCCTGTCCACAGTATGATTCTTAATTCCAAAATGCATCAACATGCAGCCACGCCATGAAACAAGCACGAATTTCATTCTGAAATCATACTGACTGTGACATTAAAAGCAGGTGTATGAGAACCGATTCTCATTGCTTCACTAACGATTGTGAAACGAGGACAGAGATGCCGAGGTTAACACCTCAAGAAAGAGAACATGCACTAGGCATGATTCAGGTTGGCACGAGCAGCAGGGTTGCTGCTCCTCGACAACTTGACTTAGCCACTCCATTATCATTAGGCTTCATAGGCGACATCAGTAGACAGGCAGGTTATAGCATCTGTTTGACAGTGACAGCAGTGAGCTATAATTAGAAACAAGAGTATGGGTCATGTGATGGGTCATGTGACTGGTCATGTGACGGGGAGTTGAGGCGAGGCGAGCCACGGGCAGGGGTGAGAGAGAGGTCGGCCGAAGCAAAAAGATGCTAACGTTCGGGCATAGGGCTACACGGTTTTCAACCGTATTACAGCGTAATTTAAAGGGTTTGCATAGGAAATATGAGTTGTAACTGTAATGGTCCTGAATAAAGAAGTGGAACAACGTCCTGCGTTTGTGGAACCTACAAAAGTTGAAAACCAGCCCGTCAGTTGTCACGAAAGTTTCACGAAAACAGGACAGGCGGCTGAAGACTCGGAAAAAACACGAGGCTAAACACTGCCAAACAATACAGTGTCATGAAGGTAACAGTCAAGTTCAAGATAGACAAATGCTATTTCAAAGTGTTACTAACATAATTCAAGTCATATTTTGGTGTGGAAGTAACTTTATAAACTGTCGTTTCGAAATGAAAACATTCGTCACGCTTGCATTGTGGGAAGAGCACGTGTGTTTGGATATTCGACATGGTACGCCGTGGGTATCAAAATGAGTTCATGAACTTTGACATTGCTTATGACCAGTTAACCTGTTAACTTTGAAAGCGAAGACTGAAGATTTCTTTTTGTTTCCAATATGTCGGAGGCAAGTGGTAGAAAGAGACAGTTAACAGAAAAGGGATTAGAATACAAACTCACACGACTGAACGAAAATAGAAGATTATTGGGGAATCAAGTTACTTCAATTGAAAATAGCCTTCTACAATTGATGTCAAGCTTTGATAACTATGACAGAATTCAGACAGAATATGCATTATGGAAGGAGAAATATCAGGCATTTGATAATGCTCACAGTTCTTATCATAGTGAATTAGTGAGCCCACATGAACTAGAAGAATCTTCAACATGGTATGCTAGGAGAAAGAGTGACTTTATGAGTTTCAGAGAATCAGTAGACGTTTGGCTGAAGGATGCTGAAGAGAGGTTAGACATAGATATTGTGTCAAATGTAGTCAGGCCTGAAGATAGCATTTCACATGCTTGTTCGGATAGAAGTTATCAGTCGACAGTACAGTCCACTGCTTCTAAAGAGAGAATGAAAGCGGAAGCTAAGCGAGCAGAGTTGTTAGCACGCTCTTCAGTATTGAAACAGAAGCAAATGTTAGAGGAAGAAGAAAGTCGTCTTAGACACTTGAAAGAAGAAGTTGAGCTTAGAGCAGAATTAGCAGCTACAGAAGCCAAAACACTGGTATATAAGCAGTATGAGAGTGAAGATAGTCAGAAAGTAATTCAGAGGGATGATACTTCAAACATTAAGGAGGAAAAAGAGATTCATATCAGTCAGAGACGTCCAAGTACACCGAGAGTAGAATACTTAGACAATGTTAGAAACTTTGACTCATCAACTAGAAGACTTAGCAACCAGAATAGTGGAAACCCACTTTCAAATGATGGAAAACCAAAACCAAGTTCAGGTGAAGGGAAACCACAGTCTGACACATCATTACATGATATCTTGAGCAAACAGAACCAATTGATGGAACTATTAATGGAGCAGCAACTTATGTCAAAGTTACCATTTAGAGATATTTCTGCATTCAGTGGGAATCCGTTGGAATTTCATGGTTTCATGCAATCTTTTGAACACATCATTGAAGAAAAAACTCATAACCCGAAAGATAGGTTGTATTATTTAGCGCAGTACACAAGAGGGGAACCTTATAAATTAGTGCAGAGCTGTATGCTTATGAGACAAGAAGATTGTTATTGGACAGCAAAGAATCTTCTCAGAAAGAAATATGGAGATCCGTTTAAGGTGGCTTCAGCATACATCGAGAAAGCATTGAATTGGCCACCTGTGAAATCTGAAGATGTTCAGGCATTGAACAGTTTCTCACTCTTTCTAATAGGATGTAAGAACAGCATGACCAATATTGAATATATGAGAGAGTTAGATCACCCTATCAACTTGAGAACTCTTGTTTCGAAGCTACCATTCAAGCTGAGGGAGAGATGGAGAATGCAAGCCCATTTAATCCAAGAAAAGCAAAGAAGATATGCTGATTTCATAGATCTTGCTGAATACGTGGAGGAACATACAGAGATAATATCCAACCCATTGTACGGCAATATTGTGGAAGACAAAGCATCTAAGACTAAAGTACAACCAACCAAAACAAGCAAATATAAAAGTTCAAGCTTTACCACTGTATTGTCGGAAGTTGAAAATTCCAAGGCAAGGAGGTTTGAATCCCCAAAACACACAGATATGAAATCCGAAAGGAATACATTGGAGAGTTATACAGATCGCACAATATCTAGTGAACAGCAGACAAATGGGAGTAAAAGTGCTTTTAGATCTCCATGTCTATATTGTCATGCAGAACATTCCTTGGGAAATGTGCAAGCGACTGCGCAACAAGCCAAATGAAGAGAGGTTAACATTCCTTAGGTCCAAAGGTCTTTGTTTCCGGTGTCTTAACCATGGGCACATAAGTAAAGATTGTACCAAGAAACTTTCATGTGAACTCTGTGGAAGAACACATGCTACAGTATTGCACTTTAATAACAAGAATAATCTTCACCAGACAGGTTCATCAGCTCCAAAGGAAGTTGCAAGTAATCATGTAACTGTCTGTGATGCGAAGGATACTGGGGCCGGAAACAGAGAGTGTGGCATGCCTATTATCCCTGTACGAGTAAAGGTAGACAGTGGGGATGAGTGTGTAGAGACTTATGCTTTCCTGGACAGTGGCAGCTCAGGAACATTCTGTACAGAAAACATCATGAAGAAACTTAGAATAGAAGGGAGAAGGTCTCAAATCACAATACACACATTGGGACAGGACAAAGAAGTTGACAGCTTTCTTTTGAGAAATCTTGAAGTCACAAGTCTGGATGGAGATAGTGTGATTAAATTACCAGATGTGTACAGTCAGAAACAGATACCAGTCTCTAGGTCTGATATGTATGTACAAGAGGATCTCAAACAATGGTCATACTTGAAGGAAGTAAACTTGCCTACAATCAATGCTGAAGTTGAACTTCTCATAGGAAATAATGTTCCGCAGGCTATGGAGCCATGGCAAGTTATTAACAGTGAAGATGAAGGACCATATGCTGTCAAGACATTGCTTGGATGGACAGTGAGCAGTCACATGAGAGGAAGCAGTGATGGTCAGAGCAAAACACAGTTTTCAGTCAACAGAATCATGCATGATGTGAGAACAGATTTGAATCAACAGTTAACAGATCAATTCAATCATGATTTTAGTGAAAGTACAGCAGATGAAAAGTCAGAGATGTCACAAGAAGATAAACAGTTCATCAGAATCATGGAAAATTCTGTTACTTTGAAAGACGGACACTATCAGTTGGACTTACCTTTTCGCGACCATAGTGTAAAGATGCCCAACAACAAACATCAAGCATTGGAAAGAATGAACTCCTTGAAAAGGAAGTTTCAGAGGAATCAACAATACTTTGAAGATTACAAAGGATTTATTGATAAACTTTTAGAAAAAGGTTATGCTCAGAAAGTCCCTGATGAGAAATTGGGTCGGTCAGATGGAAAGGTCTGGTACTTAGTTCATCATGGCATATATCATCCGAAAAAGCCACAGAAAATCAGAGTTGTTTTTGATTGTTCAGCCAGGTTTCAAGGAACTTCGTTAAATGATCAACTGTTACAAGGACCAGATCTCACTAACTCGCTTCTTGGTGTGTTACTCCGATTCAGACAGGAGCCGATTGCAGTTATGTCTGATATAGAATCCATGTTTTACCAAGTGAATGTCAATCCAGATAACTATGATGTATTGCGTTTCCTCTGGTGGACTGATGGAAACATTGACGAAGATATCATAGAGTATCAGATGAAAGTACACATTTTCGGAGCTGTTTCATCCCCAAGTTGCTCAAACTTTGCACTTCGGCAAACAGCAGAAGATAGTGCGAAGAACTTCAGTCCAAATGTAATCAACACGATAGAGAAGAATTTCTATGTTGATGACTGTCTCAAGTCGCTTGCGACAGAAATTGAAGCAGTTGATCTTGTTCAGGACTTGACCACAGCATGCCAGAAAGGTGGATTTCACTTGACTAAATGGATTAGTAATAGCAGAAAGGTGTTGGATAACATACCTGAGAATGAAAAGGCAAAAGAAGTTAAAGATTTAGATTTGAATCAGAACAGTTTACCAATAGAAAGGGCACTTGGAATGAGATGGTGTATTGAAACTGACCAATTCAAGGTAAAGATTGATATTAACCCAAGACCAGCGACCAGAAGAGGCATACTTTCCATTGTAAGCTCAGTGTATGACCCGCTTGGATTAGTTGCGCCTTTCATTCTGCCTGCCAAGTCTCTACTACAGGAACTATGCAGACTCAAATATGGATGGGATCAGGAACTACCTAGGAAGTATGTGATCATATGGCAGAATTGGCTTCATAACTTACCGAAGTTGGAGGACCTCGCCATCAACCGATGTGTTAAGTCGACACAATTACAAGACATTTCATCGACACAGATTCACACTTTTGCTGATGCCAGTGAAAACGGATATGGGACTGTAAGCTATTTGAGACAAGTGGACACCACTGGTAAGGTACACTGCACCTTCCTTATTGGTAAATCCAGAGTCACGCCTTTGAAGCAGATTACAGTGCCTAGGTTAGAACTGACAGCATCAACAGTTGCGGTAAGAGTTGATAATTTACTAAGAAGAGAGTTGGAAATCCCAGTGGAAAAGACATTCTTCTGGACCGACAGTATGTCAGTTTTGTGCTATTTACAGAATAAGAGCACAAGATATCAGACATTTGTAGCTAATCGACTAGCTGTCATACATGAGATGTCAAACCAATCACAGTGGCGTTACGTTCCTTCAGAGGAGAATCCTGCCGATGATGCGTCAAGAGGAATATCACTCAAGTCAGTGGAAAAATGTACAAGATGGCTTAATGGACCAGAATTTCTCAAAGAAGAGGAATCAAAGTGGCCTATTCCAAAGACAAACATTCCAGAAGTTACCGAAGGTGACCCAGAAGTGAAGACAGTTTGCTTAAGCAAGGTTTCAGCAAATGATGCATCAGAGCCTATCAACAAGCTGTTCGCCTACTATTCGGATTGGTTCCGATTGAAAAGAGCTGTCGCGTGGCTGCTGCGACTGAAGAAAATATTTCGTGAAAGAGGTAAACAAACCGATAAAACAGCATGTAAGTACAGTTTGAGATCAAAGCAAACATTTTCTGGAAAAGGAAACTCTCCGTTAACTGTATCAGAAATGGAAAATGCTGAAATAACCATTTTGAAGCATGTTCAAAGACAAACCTTTTCAGAAGAAATTGATATTTTGAAAAGTCAACTGAACAAGAAATCAACAGCCAAAATCAAGAAGAAAAGTCCAATCTATCGGCTTAATCCATTTGTCGAAGATGATGTTCTACGTGTGGGAGGACGTATCGGAAAAGCAAATTTGAATGACTTGTCGAAATATCCCATTATTTTGCCAAAGAAATGTCATGTTACAAATCTACTCATTCAGTACATTCATGAAATTGCTGGCCATATGGGAAGAAATCATATCCTTTCAAGACTTGCAGACAAGTATTGGATATTGAAAGGTAACTCTGCAGTTCGCAGCATACTAAACAAGTGTGTTGTGTGCAGACGACAACAGTCGAAGCCTTGTGAACAGAAAATGTCAGACCTGCCAAGCGACAGATTAGTTCATGCAGAACCACCTTTCACTTATGTGGGAATTGACTATTTTGGACCTATCATGGTCAAGCGAGCTCGTAATCAGGTCAAAAGGTATGGTGTTCTCTTTACGTGTTTGACAATACGAGCCATACATCTTGAAGTCGCATATTCTTTAGACACGGATTCTTGTATATGCGCATTACGCAGATTCATCGCGAGAAGAGGTCAGGTTAAGTCAATCCGGTCTGACAATGGGACAAATCTTGTTGGAACTGAAAGGGAACTGAGAGAGCAAATTGAAAGTTGGAATCAGTCAAAGATTCATGAATCCTTGTTGCAGAAGAATGTGGATTGGATATTTAATCCCCCGGTAGCTTCACATTTTGGAGGTATTTGGGAAAGGCAAATAAGAACTGTTAGGAAAGTACTTTCTGGACTTGTCAAAGAACAGATTTTGGATGATGAAGGATTGCAGACTGTTTTCTGTGAAATTGAGGCTATTGTCAATAGTAGACCTATTTCCAAAATCTCTAGTGACCCCAATGATTTGACACCACTAACTCCAAATCATCTACTTCTACTCAAGGAATCTACTAGTCTATCACCCGGTGTGTTTCGAAAAGAAGATTTGTATGTCAAGAGAAGATGGCGCCAAATTCAATACATGTCTGACTTATTCTGGAAGCGTTGGGTGGGAGAATACCTACCGTTATGTCAAGAGCGTCAAAAATGGTTGGAACCAAGACGAAATCTCCAGGTAGGGGATGTCGTGTTGATTGTGGACAGTTTGTCACCAAGATGCTCCTGGCCTATGGGGCGCATAATGAATGTGTATCCAGATAGACAAGGTCATGTGCGTCAAGTACAAGTGAAGACAAGAGTAAGCACTCTTGAGAGACCAGTCAACAAGTTGTGTTTACTGCTAGAAAATGAGCAGTAATATTATGATTAATGTTTCCTTGTCTAATTCTAATTCTTAAGATTAATTTACAGAGACTGTTAAGCCAGTATGAAGTTCATACTGCAGTGATGTACAGAATGTACAAATAACATTCCAGTGATGTACCGGGCATAAAATGTGACATTCCAGTGATGTACAGAATGTACAAATAACATTCCAGTGATGTACCGGGCATAGAATGTGACATTCCAGTGATGTACAGAATGTACAAATAACATTCCAGTGATGTACCGGGCTCAATATGTGACATTCCAGTGATGTACCGAGCAAAATATGTGACATTCCAGTGAGGTATCCAGTCATGTACATTACTGACAAACAAGTGACAATCATGTCAGTTTATTTGTGATTGTTTCAGGATTGAAACATATAATTTATAGTGTGTTTGACTCTTTGAGTTTATTATTACAAGGGAAGCTATGTTAAATGTATTTTGCCAGATTATGATACAATGGTGATGTGACAGTGAAAAGTAAGTTATTTCACTGATTGTGAGACTAAAGGTGTGAAGATATAGTAAAGCTACAATTTTGAATTATGATTTAAAGTATTTCTTGTGCTGAAAGATTCAGTATTAATTTGAATGTACATTTAAGGTGATGAATTTAACTTTAATCTGTGTTATCAGTATTTCAAAAGTGAATAAGAATGATATTTCCTTTGTTTACACGAGGGCACTTATATATTTTGATGTAATTAGTCACAGGTTGTTACTAATTAGGGGCCGGAGTGTAAGTGCCAGTTATAGCATCTGTTTGACAGTGACAGCAGTGAGCTATAATTAGAAACAAGAGTATGGGTCATGTGATGGGTCATGTGACTGGTCATGTGACGGGGAGTTGAGGCGAGGCGAGCCACGGGCAGGGGTGAGAGAGAGGTCGGCCGAAGCAAAAAGATGCTAACGTTCGGGCATAGGGCTACACGGTTTTCAACCGTATTACAGCGTAATTTAAAGGGTTTGCATAGGAAATATGAGTTGTAACTGTAATGGTCCTGAATAAAGAAGTGGAACAACGTCCTGCGTTTGTGGAAACTACATCATACCACAACACATATGAAACACAGGGGCTTGTCACGCAAAAACTAGCATCAAGGTATATACTGTCACCGCCAGGGTCTTAGCAATATAGACCTGTGAAGGTCTGGGTTAGAATGAACCTTCAGTAACCCATGCTGGTCGTAAGAGGCGACTAACGGGATCGGGTGGTCAGCCTCGCTGGCTTGGTTGACACATGTCATCGGTTCCCAGTTGAGCAGATCGATGCTCATGCTGTTGATCACTGGATTGTCTGGTCCAGACTAGATTATTTACAGACCGCCGCCATATAGCTGTAATATTGCTGAGTGCGTGTAAAACTAAACTCATTGACTCACTCTTAGCAATATATACACCATATATATAGTGCTGAGACTATACACACTGTATTAGTGTATATATAGTGCTAAGATCCTAAGACAATATATACTATATATATAATGCTAAGACCCAAAGACAGTACTGACTCACTCTTAGCAATATATACACCATACATATGGTGCTGAGACTAAAATACTGTATTAGTGTATATATAGTGCTAAGATCCTAAGACAATATATACTATATATATAATGCTAAGACCCAAAGACAGTATATACTATCTATACAAAGATCCTAAGAATATACACTATGTATATATAGTGCTAAGACCCAAGACTACATACGTAGTTTTAAGAGCCCAAGACTATATATTCACTATTTATATAGTGCTAAGATCCTAAGACTATATATATAATATATATATATATATATAGTGCTAAGACTATATATATGCTATATATATATATATAGTGCAAAGATCTTAAGACTATATACTGATTGACTGAGTTTGGTTTTACGCCGCTTTTAGCAATATTCCAGCAATATCACGGCTGGGGACACCAGAAATGGGCTTCACTCATTGTACCCATGTGGGGATTCGAACCCGGGTCTTCGGCGTTTTAACCACTGGACTACCCCACCGCCAATATATACAATATATATATATAGTGCAAAGATCCTAAGACTATATACAATATATATATAGTGCTAAGACTATATATATGCTAAATATATAGTGCTAAGACTCTGAGATTATATATATGCTATCTATATAGCGCGCTAAAGCCCTAAAACTATATACATTATATACATAGTGCTAAGACCTTAAGATTATATATATGCTATCTATATAGCACTAAGGCCCTAAAACTATATCAGGGCTCGATTTAAGAGATGTTAACCTACTTGCACCAGGTGCAACCTAAGATAAAAACCTAGTTGCACCAGCCAAATTCCAGTTGCACTGCTTTTATTGCAATATACAATGTAAGAAATATGGTATTGAATTATTTAGATGTTTTATTGAGAGTTTACCCACTCAAAAATTGAGTTGCACCAGGTGCAAGTTCAGCTAATAGCTAGATAGCACTTTGTAATATTGGGTTGCACCAGTGCAAGTAACAAAGTACTAAATCGAGCCCTGCTATATACATTATATACATAGTGCTACGACCTTAAGATTATATATACTATATAGCGCTAAACCCAAACAAACAATGATTCACTGTGAAGTAACTTAAATCGTGTACAAACATTCTAAACCAAATTCCTTCCATCCTTCTTTCCTTCAGTGAGTTTCTAACCTGTTCTTAACGATGGCTTGCCATGATTTACAGGCTGACGGAATAGCATGGAGGTCAACCACCAACAAACAAATCTTAAACACATGCAGCCATTACCAAGACTCATTATCTGATTACCTTTGGCACGAGATAATGATAAAGTTAACACTAAACACAAATTTCCCAGTTAATCCAAGAAATCATTATACAGGAAGGTTTTCTCTAAAATTATATATGTTCATGAAATAAAATGGCAAAGTTCTGTGTTGGCAGTGTTTACCAGTAATTACCAGAAATTAACAGTAACAAAGAGCTTTTACCCAACCATTCCACTGTACAAGCATTGAATATGACATCATTATCTTTAAATAGAAATCATGACAAACCCTCTATCAACCAAGATCTACAGTTATCACATCGTCTGAGTGTGTTTGTAAAAAGAAGTAACTAGTCTATACTTAGCCAGCTCAACCATTGGTTGATATGAGTCACATGATAGTTCACTGACAACAGTGGAAACATGTTGCATGTACTGGTATCTTTAAAGGCAGCCTGTCCCGAGAGCTGGTCAGTTTAAAACCAAACAAGAGGGAGTGAGTGAGCTGAGTTTTACACGCTTTTAGCAATAGTCCATCAATATCACAGCAGGGGACACCAGAAATGGGCTTCACACATTGTACCCATGTGGGGAATTTAACCCGGGTCTTCGGCATGACAAGCAAACACTTTAATCACTAGGCTACCCCACCTCCCTAACCAAACAAGAACACTGGTCTGAGAAGTTAGAATTTGTTATGAAGTTAACATAATTGACATTAAGCATGTTAAGACAAAGTTTGCATGTGTTTGACTTACAAAATCATATATAAATGAGTAAAAAATCTGTGAAAATAAAGCTGATAAAAAAAACATGTAAGTGCAAATATTTTCACTTTATCTGGCGATTGATCCATCACATTCTAATAGCATGACTAACACAGAAATGTCCAATTGTCAGGCGAGGAGACATAGTCTCCCCAGTTCAAATATTTTAGTCAGGTGCAGAGTCATAAAACAAGATAAAATTCTTGAGTTGCTCAAGAACATGGTTCAAGATCAACAAAAACATTTCACTGAACTTTGTCACGTCATCCAATCACAGATTAGAACATGCAATCTGAGCTGTGTCCGATTAATTTATTTTGACAGGTCACCTCTGTTCATGCAATGTGTTTCTAGAATATTCAATAAATATACACATGGCCATACTAACAGCAACAGTATACTGCATTAATCCCCACCACACCTCCTGTGGATGTGCAATTGTAGTAACTGGATATGTTTGTTGTGAGACAACATGGCCTGGGTTGTTACTGTAATGAATAAATGTGTGCATCAAATCGAGTGAGTGAGTGAGTGAGTGAAGTTTTATTGCTTCACAAACTGAAAAAGTTGACAGAATTATGTTTTAATGATAAAGTATCTCACTCTCACCTGTGTGTTTTCTGATATCAAATCAATCAAAAGACACTTGGGATCAATTATCCACACATGCATGCACGCACAGGTTTGCCACACAAAGCGTTAGTAGTGCTATAACATTCATAAGCCCATGTAAAACCATAGAGTCACGATAGGCAGTAACGCTACAAACGCTTGGTGGATCAGCACCCTGAGCTGTCTTCAGTGAATGTAATGTAAAATATACTTGTTCAACCTGTTATCAAACTGAATGGTAACAAATTGATTTATGCAGTAATGTTTATTTAACCTGAAATGAAGTTTAATATGCTTCAGTTCCTTGACAATATTGAATACTACTCGCATAACAACATATCCAAGTAATCAGTCACATTCAGACCTCAACTGGATTCTCAGAGTTTTTGTACGAAATTTTGAGCTGGGTTTGTTTATCAAGTTGACTGACAGAAAAATGAGTAAAATCACATCAGTATTACTTATTACTCCAAAGGCTCCATTAATTCAGAGATTTAATCAGGCCCTTAGTTGATGAATGTAACGTGATATTATCTTGCTATGCAGTAGAGTAAATATTTTTAGAAGGCTGTCAACGTAATCAGTCCCTTCCAATAAACCTGGAAGAAAACATCAGAGGCCCAGATAAGCGGCATATCCGGGTAAAATACGCATATAAAATTTCCAATTACGCATTGAAAAATAATTGTTGCTTACCAATTACGGATTTAAAATGTTAGATACGAAAAATGTTTAAAACAAATGCGTACGGAATATATTTATAAAAATCACTTGCGTAATGAAAAAGACATCGATTGCTATCAAGTTGTACTGTTAGTATAGGACAAGTGTTGTACTGTCAGTATAGGATGAGTGATTTTTTATGATATCATTTCCATTATATTTAAGAAGGGGTGGAAATGACTTTAAAATTGCTTGTGTACTCTGGTACAGTGGCACATGTAAAATCACTTGCCCTGATAATTTTTCCACTATACCGGCCGATTTTCTGGTTGATCTTTTAAATAAAACAACATAATTAACATTGGAAAGTCAACTGGACACCGGTACACTGTGATATACAAATTAGCTTGCCCGACAGAAAACAACACTGGACTCGGACGTCGGGCAATGGGTTATTTCCACCCCTGTATATTAAAGACAACTTTAACTAAAACCCAAGAATTATCATCCAAGTATTTACAATATCTGTGTTACGAAACCACTGCAAGAAAACATCCAATATAACACCAATATTGATGAATCTCCATTGGCTCCCAGTACAAGCTAGAACCGGGTTCATAGCTCTGACCCTGACCTACAGCTGTTACCATGACGCTAAGATATCTGAAAGAACTTCTCCAGAAACATACTTCACACAAACATCTGAGATCCAATGATCAACTTCTACTATCCATCCCCTAGATCAATCTCAAACCCTTCGGCCATAGACCGCCTCTGTGGTGTAGTGGTTAGAGCGTCCGCCCGGAGAGCGGAAGGTCGTGGGTTCGATCCCAGACCGCGTCATACCAAAAGACGTTAAAATATGGTACTTGTTGGTCCCTGCCTGGTGCTCGGCATTAATGGGTACAACAAGGACTGGTCGGCTCTGAGTCAGTATAATGTGTCTGAGTGGGGTATTCATGCTTCACTGCGGCGTGGTATCTCAGTGGGCTAGCACTATAAAACCAGCTTCAGTCCACATACACATACACACGCATGCACGTCGTCATATGAGCGAAATATTCTCAAGCACGATGTTAAACCCAATTTCACCTTCGGCCAGAGATCATTCTCATTCTGTGTTCCTTCCCTCTGGAGCTCCCTTCCTTTTGATATCAAAACCTCCCATCTTTAGCTTCAGTCCCAACTTAAACCCATCTCTTCTCAACGTACTACCTTTGAGACCCATGCTTTGAGCAACCACAACAGATGGAATATAGCACATAACAAATGCACATATTATCATTATAGTTATTATTAGAGTGACAGTAAACACTGGCATCTAAAAAGGTATGAAGTCCAAAAACATACCATCTGACAATACACTCAACATATAATGAAAATAGGTTGTGTCACTTTGAAAGCTAAAAAATTTTATCCCTGTCGAGCTATGTGGTTTGTAATACAAAGATCGCGACACCATAGTGATCATTACCCAGGGAGACACCACAAAAACTGAATCTATATGTGTACCTGGGATGACCTGGAGTCCGAGTGAAACCATCAACAGCCAACAGCTGCCGGACCTTCTCGTCCCAACTTGAACAATGAACAATATTATCACGATTAATTACCGTCCCTGTAACATGTGCTGAGTGAGGATCCTAACCATGGTAACATGCTGAGTAGTGATGAGATACTTCACATCACCAGTAGAGCTTAAAGTTGTATTCCTAGTCTGTCTCACAGTCCCTGAACCACATTACCGGTATTTTCCTTTCTGTCTAGTCCTGCCTGCAATGCCAGAGCCCTAAATGAGTGAGTGAGTATGGTTTAAGCCATTATTAGCAATATTCCAGCAATATCATGGCAGGGGACACCAGAAATGGGCTTCACACATTGTACCCATGTGGGGAATCGAACCTGTGTCTTCGGTGTGACTAGCGGACACTTTAACCACTAGGCTACCCTACCGCCCACACCCTAAATGAAGCAAGTCTAGATTTCTCCCAACTCACGGGGGCTCCCTTTCAATGTGAGTGGGTTTATTTGTTACTGTCAAAATTATATATATTCAGGAACTAAGCGTTAGTCTATGGGTATTCCTTGTACAAAATTTCAGCATCCTTGGTAACTTATTCTGCAATGACTGTATCCGTGGTGTAGTGAAAGCAGAGCCTGGAGTGCGGAAGGTCGCGGGTTCGATCCCCGACTGCGTCATACCAAAAGACGTTAAAATATGGTACTCGTTGGTCCCTGCCTGGCGCTCGGCATTAATGGGTACAACAAGGACTGGTCGGCTCTGAGTCAGTATAATGTGTCTGAGTGGGGTATTCATGCTTCACTGCGGCGTGGTATCTCAGTGGGCTAGCACTATAAAACCAGCTGAAGTCTGGGCTAGTACAAGCAGCCGCACATACACCTACACACGCTTGCACGTCGTCATATGAGCGAAATATTTTCAAACACGACGTTAAACCCAATTCCACCACCACTTATTCTGCAATTACTGTATCCTATGTCAGTGAAATAAGGCCCGTCCGCCCGCCTGAGACAGGCTAGATTTTTTATGGACGGTCAAAATTTACAGCAAGCCAGTCCGATGGTCTGGTGAAAATGTTAGATGTCCCATACATCTGAGTAAATTCACCACCATATGTTGGTGTCTGGTCTGGTTAAATTCCACTGGTTGCTGTTAACATTTTGAAGTTACAAGCCAAGTGGTTAAAGCGTTCGCTTGTCACGCCGAAGGCCTGGTTAGATTCCCAACATGGGTGCAATGTGTGAAGCCCATTTCTGGTGTCCCCCACCGTGATATTGCTGGAATATTGCTAAAAGTGGCGTAAAACCATACTCACTCACTCACTATTACATAAAATAATAATAAAATCATTAGAATCATCCAATTCTTTCATGTTACCAAGGTAATCAGGGGCAAGGCAATGGAATTTACTGTGCAGAGTTACACCCCTTCAGCATACACCAGAAGCTGATGCACAAGCTATGTTCCTCGGCCCAATACCGAAGCTTGTTTATCACTTAGGCTTTCCTCCATCAAGCTGACACTCATGATATCATAGGACTGACTGACTGAGTTTGGTTTTACGCCGCTTTTAGCAATATTCCAACACATCACGGCGGGGGACACCAGAAATGGGCTTCACACATTGTACCCATGTGGGGATTCGAACCCGGGTCTTCCGTGTGACGAGCCAACGCTTTAACCACTAGGCTACCCCACCGCCCCGATATCATAGGATCACCATGATTACTCTTCAGTGTGGCATTGAATGGAAGTAACACTATTCAATCTGCCAAATTGATATAAAAGTATAAGGTGATCCATAATTTTCTTAGTTAATACATTATAAGTTGTAAGCTTCTCTCGAGGGTAATACAGTCTGATGTACGCCTCTTTGCAGCAGTGTCACCCGGGCCGGTAGGCACCACATGCATCATATTATGACGTCATATGAGTATTAGCGATACAACTTCTCGGCGGAGAGTTTGGCGGTTACCGTGGCAGCGGGTAATATTTTTTTCAGTTGTCACCCTCCTGGAAGGGGTGACACAGAAACTTGTTAAAGCGTCATTGACCAATGAAATTCAAGTATTTTACATGAAGGCAAGATAATATAAGTTGTATGCTTCTCCCTCGGGTAATACGGTCTGATGTACGCCTCTTTGTGGCAGTGTCACCCGGGCCAGTAGGCTACAAAAAGGCGTACATCAGACTGTATTACCCAAGGGAGAAGCATACAACGTATTTATCTTACCGCCATGTTAAATGTACAAAATTTTATTTTATTTTATTTTGAAGATCGCTACCGACTATATGACATGTAAACCAAATGGCGTCTGCCTCTCGACTGGATTTTTAAATCTGTGAAACATATTCTGACAAGCTTAAAACTGCTATAAAAAAAGGTTAATTGTGTTTAAGTTGAGTGTGCAAACGATTCAATGTATACAACAGTTTAAATAAAGCAGTGAAAGTCGGTAAAATAAATCTGTACATACTGAACTTAAAAACAGCTAATCGAACATTTTTTAACTCCGGGCACTACATGTGTCATATTATGACGTCATACGAGTATTAGCGATACAACTTCTCGGCGGAGAGTTTGGCGGTCACCGTGGCAGCGGGTAATATTTTTCCAATTGTCACCCTCCTGGAAGGGGTGACACAGAAACTTGTTAAAACGTCATTGACCAATGAAATAAAAGTATTTTACATGAAGGTAAGATAAGGAGTTTTATCAACTTTCAGGCAATGTAGAGCCTTGGAGCTGTAAGCTTAATTGTCTATTTGTCTAATTGTTTCACAACAACCAATAAAGAATCTTGTCTGGAACTGTCAAAGTGACAGAACATTCATGAATAAGTCAAACATGAGCAACAATGTATGTGCTGGACACAATGACATGAAATCAGTCTGATAAAGTTTGATCTTAAAACAAGTATGACATACTCGGGAAGGGGAGATAAGCATGATATACAAGGGTTCCTTGGTTGGTTGGTTAGTTGTTCAACACGCACTCAGCAATATTACAGCTATGTGATGTTGGTCGGTGAATAATTGAGTCTGGACCAGACAATCCAGTGATCAACAGCATGAGCATTGATCTACACAACTGGGATACAATGACGTGTGTCAATGAAGTTAATGACCACCTGATCCTATAAGTCGCCTCTTACAACAAGCATGGGTTGCGGAAGACCAATTCTAACCCGGATCTACACGGATGATATACCGATACAAGGGACCTATTCTGACCAGGAACCTTTCTTGAGACAAGACAAGGTTGATCTGACAGAATGAGCATTTATCCAACAAAACATATTTATTATTGTACATAATTTAAACTTCATTCAATCTGAGCATTAATATCTGTGAACTCTTCTACATACCAAGAGTGAGTGAGTGAGTTAAGTTTTACACCACTTTTAGCAATATTCCAGCAATATCATGGCGGGAGACACCAGAAAAGGGCTTCACACATTGTACCCATGTGGGGACTCGAACCCGGGTCTTCGGCGTGACGAGCGAACGCTTTAACCACTAGGCTACCCCACCGCCCCACATACCAAGAGAAGATAACAGTTAAATGTGTGCTCAATCGTTCAATAGTTTTTCAAACTAATCCCCTTAGACCTTGACTTTTGCCACCAATGTTGGATGGATTTTATCCCAGTTTTGTAGAAGTTCTATTCCTGGCTGTCCAAAAAGTTCTCATCATTGTTAGAGTTGAAATGGGTTCCTGGTAGAGTGTTTGATGTTTGGGAACAGATTTGAAGATAAAGGAGTTCAAAACTATGCTAGTGGATTATGGCTATGTCATGATAGAAGAGAAACCTTTTCTGCACAATATTTCACATATCTTACTCTTAATTTCACTACAGAGCAAGTATGTCACTGTCACAACCTTTCCAGCTGATGGGGAAGTCTTTGCCTACTTTGGTGGTGATGTCAATGTTGCAAGTCTTTGGATTCTTGTTTAGACTCACACTGGAAGTGAACCCAGGTTTCATCCATTGTCACAAATCATTGCAAGAACCTTTCTGGATCAGTTCCAAACAGAGCTAGATTATCACCAGACATGTTGTATTTTATGTCTTTTTTGATCTGATGTCAAACACTCGGGAATCAATCCTTTCATCACTACCAAAGTTTCTGTTAAAATAGAATTCAATGACTTCAAACCAAAAAATGGGGAGACTCTGTCCTTTACCTGTTGGTCATCTCCATTTCATTCATTAAATCTTAATCCCTTCTAGATTTGCTGACACATCAGGCCTTGGTGGATAGGGGTTGTCTCCAAGCCTCTCCTTGTCACATTAAACTCCTCTGCCCAGTCGTAATTTGTGGCATAGAAAGGGGAATCCTTCCAAATGTTGTAGTAATATCTTCATAGACGGTTTCGGATGTTGAAACCATTTTCTGCAAGTACTTGCTCACTACTTGTTCCATAAGTTTTCCCAAACCACCTCCTTTGTGATCATCAAAGGTTTGCAATCAACAGCTAGATGTATTTTACCCTCAAATGAGCATAAATTTAAATAGCATTAATTTTTGTCCCTTTGTTTTACTTATATTGTTTCAAGGAAGTCACAGTAGAAAATTTGTAATCACTTGCAATTATGAAACCTTTGGAATATGATTCTGAAAGATTTCCTGGTCAAGCAATTCAGACTTGGATCCATGCAGGAATGAACCTAAACTTGTAGGAGCATGAAAGAGTGAGTGAGTTTAGTTTTGTGTCACTTTTAGCAATATTCCAGCAATATCACGCCAGGGGATACCACTATACCAGAAATGGGTCAAACAAGACGGAATCCAAAATACATATGGATGTTGCAGGAGTGGAAACAAATATATAGATATGAGCGTACACTGATTATGTACTTATTTACTAACCAGTTGTTTCTTCACTAATGACTGCTCAAACTGAAAAAAGATCCAGGGCTTTACTTCCACTTACAACACTTTGGATTAAAGGGTCCCCCCAAACTAACTTTCAAAGGCCCCAGGAAATATGGAGTTCAGTAAAAGTAGTGAGTGAGTGAGTTTAGTTTTACGCAGCATTCAGCAATATTCCAGCTATATGGAGGCTGTCTGTAAATAATCGAGTCTGGACCAGACATTCAAGTGATCAACAGCATGAGCATCGATCTGCGCACTTGGGGATCGATGACATGTGTCAACCAAGCCAGCGAGCCTGACCACCCAATCCCGTTAGTCACCTCTTCCGACAAGCATGGGTTACTGAAGGCTCATTCTAACTCTTCACGGGTCCTATATATATTGAACAATGACCAGTTTCTTCACATTATCATATCTTGTGCAGTGCACTTTGCTATATCACAGCCTCACACTGTTACTATCTACACGCTGAACAAATAATAATGTTCCCTGCATTGCATTTATACTAGGATGACTTGATGGACCAAACTCGTAACAGTTGAAATGTTAGTCCCGTATAATAACCAATATTCCGCCTGATTATCATGTCTTTCTCTCAAAATAGCATCCACCACTACTCGTGGAAATAAATCAGCTCTTGGTTTCTTACCTAAGTACATTCATGTAATGTAAATACGTGAACGTGGACTGACGTTATGAGATCTTTGTGGTTGGGAATCGATGACATGCATGTTACATATATGTAGGACTCAGATCTGTGGCGAGTCTCTAATCTATGGCGGGTTTCCTAATCCGTGGCAGGTTTGATTGTTCGATTGTTACATGACATCATTGCGTAATTACGTCATTACGCGATGACGTCATAATCGCTAACCGTTCCTGACGTTATTCGACACTAGCCGTTTGTGGCGATAGTAAGCTCAGGAAAATCTTCAAAGCTAAGAAAATGGAAACCATAGAAAATGATGGTTTTGTAATTGCGGAGCTACCTACAAAGAAGAAAAAACACGTATCAAAAGATCTCAATGCAGAGACATTTTGGAAAGACATGGAAAAACTTGATACGTGTGGATTACAAAACTGAAAACGCTGAATCCGAAATGGGGAAGTTTAAAGATTTGCAAGATTAGCATGGCCTAAATTGTTGATGCTCTCTTAGTTCTATGATAGTCATAAAAACATTAGCAATATTGAAATATCTTAGTGCTAACAGAGCTTCGAAAATCTAGGCCCAGGGGTATCAGTAAGTCAGAAACACATAAATGAAATGCCATAAACCCCTATTCTACCGAGGTAAAATGTTCTAATGACGATGTGTAGGAAATCCGCCACAGATTAGGGTAGGTACGGCAATCCGCCACAGATTAGGTACGGCAACTAGCCATGGATTTGAAAATCTGCCATGGATTTGGAAATCCGCCGCGGATTTGAGGCCTGCCATGGATCCGAGTACTACATATATTTACACACAACATGCAAAAGACAGAGAACAGACAAAGGTTCTACAATGTCAACACATGACACACAGATCTATATCAAGTACAAATGTTCGCAAGAATCTTCAGTTCAGGTGAGACTGACATAAAATTGATAAGCTTACATACCTATTTCAAAATTTATCCAGTTTACTTGCAGCCTGATGATGAAATACCTAAGTTTAAGTTGCTAATTGGGCCTATTTACTTACAATTCAACATAATGAACAAGGTATCTAAACAAGTTTACTTGGTTTACAGAGGGAACCATTAAAACAAACAAAATAGATGAAACAGCTGTACTGAGAACAGGAATTTGCTGCATATTTTGTGAAATGTTTTGGAAAACTTGTTTCAGTACGTTAATACTTGCAGCTTTATACAGATATGTAATTAATTAGTATCCTTGCAATTTATACAATTAAAATGGTAATTCATTAGATATTGTTTTGAGAACATTTACTCAGTAGGCTTTGTGTTTTGCACATCTGCACTATTAACAACAAATGAAACCACAATAGGAAACTGTCATTTGCAGCTGTATATATATAGTCCGAAGGCCAATTAATTATAGCCGAGAAAAAAACTTTACTTAGAGGGGTTTGAGTCTCCATATTCTCTAACGATAAATATGACAGTTAAATGCCGGAATCTTATAAAAATACCTGGATATATGAATACCTGACAACTCTCACGCGAACACGGATAACATATGACTGTCGAAGATCGTTGACAACGCTCAGCAGATTAATGTCATTTTGCAAGTCTACGATGTCCTGCCAGTATCTCAGAAAAGATAATCTTGATAAGGGTCAGCTGGTTATGTAAATGTTGAAATACTACCTGGTAGTCTTCTGTCTGATACTAAATAATGAATTGGAACCTACTTGATTTAAATCCAGTCTGCCAATGATCCGTTTGCATTGTTTTTGTTTTGTTGGTCAACTTTCATTGACAGGGGCAGCCATTTCCACTTAAGTGTATAGTAGTGGATAATATATTTTATTTCTTAATTCTCATTGACAAATGCTCTTACGACAAGTCTGCATAACACAATGTTTATATTTTTAAAGAATCCCACAGTTTTATAATAAGGACATAGTTTGCAGCAGGGAAGCAATTACCAATGCTGAATATATCATCGTGTAGTTTATCGAGTAGTATCCTAGCGAAGGACGGTAACTCTAGAACACTTCCTGAATGGTGGGCGTTTCTACGCGCAGTGAACTTCTTCACTTATGAACATGATAAATGTAGGTTCGAATCCCAAACTGTGATATCTAAAGATTCTGACGATTCATAAAGAATGGTCCCTCGTTTTGACATAGTAAAATTACAGTTTGTATACAAAAGTAATTGTTTATGTCAAATAATTATCCCTGCATTAAGTGAATCTAAGGACATTGCTATGCAAAATCTATACATGTTTTTGTGTGTGTCTGTCGTTGTCTGCTGTTGCTTTATTGTGTGTAAGATTTTACTTGTATTATATCTGCTTAGCCATTCTTGCTTGTGTAACCAATGAAATTGTGGAGAGAGAGAGAGAGAGAGAGAGAGAGAGAGAGAGAGAGAGAGAGAGAGAGAGAGAGAGAGAGAGAGAGAGAGAGAGAGAGAGAGAGAGAGAGAGAGAGAGAGAGAAGAGAGAGAGTGTAAAGAGGTTAATAGTTTATATATATTGGGAAATTGGCACAATATGAATCAACACGAAATTCCCTCCAACACGTTTCAACTTTTCTTCGGGGAGCTGAAGTTGAAACATGTAGAAGGGACATTCGTGTATCATTATTATTATCATACGCACACACATACGCACGCACACACGCACACACACACATATCTCATTGAACACACCCATTGTCATTAGCTATATATTGCAATTCTCCAATTTTCCACGTCGTATCGGTACTCTTTTTATCAGACCACGTAGGGCTTGAGACATGCAGGTGTGCGACATACTCCCTTTTTGACCATGCAGGGCTTGAGACGTGCGATATGTTCCCTTTTTATCAGACCACGTAGGGCTTGAGATATGCGACATGTTCTCTTTCTATCAGAACATGGAGGGCTTGAGACGTAGAGGTGTGCGACAACCTTTCTATCAGACCATGTAGAGCTTGAAACGTGCAGGTGTGCGACATGTTCCCTTTCTGTCAGACCATGGAGGGCTTGAGACGTACAGGGTGTGCAACATACTCCCTTTAAATCAGACCATGGAGGGCTTGAGACGTGCAGGTGTGCGACATGTTCCCTTTCTGTCAGACCATGTAGGGCTTGAGACGTAGAGGTGTGCGACATACTCCCTTTAAATCAGACCATGTAGGGCTTGAGACGTAGAGGTGTGCGACATACCTTTATATCAGACCATGTAGAGCTTGAAACGTGCAGGTGTGCGACATGTTCCCTTTCTGTCAGACCAGGGCTTGAGACGTAGAGGTGTGCGACAACCTTTCTATCAGACCATGAGAGCTTGTGCAGGTGTGCGACATACTCCCTTTATATCAGACCATGTAGGGCTTGAGACGTAGAGGTGTGCGACAACCTTTCTATCAGACCATGTAGAGCTTGAAACGTGCAGGTGTGCGACATGTTCCCTTTCTGTCAGACCATGTAGGGCTTGAGACGTAGAGGTGTGCGACAACCTTTCTATCAGACCATGTAGAGCTTGAAACGTGCAGGTGTGCGACGTACTCCCTTTATATCAGACCATGGAGGGCTTGAGACGTGCAGGTGTGCGACATGTTCCCTTTCTGTCAGATCATGGAGGGCTTGAGACGTAGAGGTGTACGACATACTCCCTTTATATCAGACCATGTAGGGCTTGAGACGTAGAGGTGTGCGACATATTCCCTTTATATCAGACCATGTAGGGCTTGAGACGTGCAGGTGTGCGACATGTTCCCTTTCTGTCAGACCATGTAGGGCTTGAGACGTAGAGGTGTGCGACATGTTCCCTTTATATCAGACCACGTAGGGCTTGAGACGTAGAGGTGTGCGACAACCTTTTCTGTCAGACCATGTAGAGCTTGAAACGTGCAGGTGTGCGACATGTTCCCTTTCTGTCAGACCATGGAGGGCTTGAGACGTGCAGGTGTGCGACATGTTCCCTTTATATCAGACCACGTAGGGCTTGAGACGTGCGACATGTTCCCTTTCTGTCAGACCATGTAGAGCTTGAAACGTGGAGGTGTGCGACATGTTCCCTTTCTGTCAGACCATGGAGGGCTTGAGACGTAGAGGTGTGCGACATACTCCCTTTATATCAGACCACGTAGGGCTTGAGACGTGCGACATGTTCCCTTTCTGTCAGACCATGTAGAGCTTGAAACGTGGAGGTGTGCGACATGTTCCCTTTCTGTCAGACCATGGAGGGCTTGAGACGTAGAGGTGTGCGACATACTCCCTTTATATCAGACCACGTAGGGCTTGAGACGTGCGACATGTTCCCTTTCTGTCAGACCATGTAGAGCTTGAAACGTGGAGGTGTGCGACATGTTCCCTTTCTGTCAGACCATGTAGGGCTTGAGACGTAGAGGTGTGCGACATACTCCCTTTATATCAGACCATGTAGAGCTTGAAACGTGCAGGTGTGCGACATGTTCCCTTTCTGTCAGACCATGTAGGGCTTGAGACGTAGAGGTGTGCGACAACCTTTCTATCAGACCATGTAGAGCTTGAAACGTGCAGGTGCGCAACGTGTTCCCTTTCTGTAAGTCCACGTAGGGCTTGAGACCTGCAGGTGTGCGACGCGTTCTCTTTTCTCAGACCTTTTAGGGCTCGAGACGACAGTCGCAGAACAGAGGCCATTCCTGGAATTAAGCTCTGAAGTGTGCTATCACTGTACAGATCTTCTCCGATAGAGCCTATGATCTTCTCGGATATAGCCTATCGGCATAGCGGTAAAGACTGAGTGAGCGAGTATGATTTTACGCCAGCAAACATCACAAAGGGCTAGACTAGAAGTGGTGTTGTACCCGAGTGTTCGGCGTGACGAGCAAACGCTTTAACCACAAGGCTACCCAACCGCCTGACATAAATGACCTTGCTTGTTCATCCCCTTCTGTGTCCCACTCCGTGGTATTGTTGAAATACTGGTAAAAGCGGCGTAAAATCTTATTCACTCACTCATCCCCTTCGCCGTGACCCGTGAAGATCCGGGTTTGAATTGGTCTTCAGCAACTCGACAGCAACCCATGCTTGTCGTAAGAGGCGACTAACGGGATCAGGTGGTCACGTTCGCTGACTTGCTTGACACATGTCATCGTATCCTAATTGCGTAGATCGATGCTGAGTGCAGCGTTAAACCCATGCTTGTCGTAAGAGGCGACTAACGGGATCAGGTGGTCACGTTCGCTGACTTGCTTGACACATGTCATCGTAACCTAATTGCGTAGATCGATGCTGAGTGCAGCGTTAAACAACAATCAAACCAAACCATTCGCAGTGTTTGTCAAATTTGTCAAAGTTCGTTTAAATCAAAGTTATCTGGAAATAATGACAAGGTTCCAAAATATTTTCTATTTGGTGAAAGAAAGACAAATATACTACACACGAAGTTAAGACATTCGTGTAGTTCATTACAAGCAGATCTGTTTCGGGTTATTCTATCAGAGAGTAGAGCTTGCAATTGTGGTGCTCCGGTGGAAGATGCTAACCATTTCTTCTTAAAATGTCCAAAATTTGTCAGTTGCCGTTTTGATCTGAAGAAAGACTTTAAACTATCAAAAAGTTCAGTTAGACATTGATACCATTCTTTACGGCAATTCTGCTCTGCCAAATACTATCAATGAAAATATCTTTAGACATGTGCATAAATACATTGAAGCGCTTCAATTAATCAATAATATGTCTCAATATTATTATGTCCATCCATTACGTCCAACCATTATTGTTCATGTTTCTGATGGGAGCGGGCGGTAATAAGTTACATAACTTGTGCCCAATCCATTTCAACACTGAATAAAATATGTTCAAACAAACAAGTGTTTGTCATCAAATCAACAATTCCAAGACAATGCCTCTATATCTGTCCATTGTTGTCTGTTCATCTGACCGTTGTTGTCTTTAACTATATATATATGTTTATGTCTATACTATCAGTCGGTCCCATATTCCGACTGCTTGTGTAAGGACAACCACGAGCAGCATGTGCCGCTCGAAGGAGTGAGTGAGTATGGGTTTACGCCGCTTTTAGCAATATTCCAGCAATATTACGGCGGGCGACACCAGAAATGGGTTTCACCCATTGTGCCCATGAGGGGAATCGAACCCGGATTTTCGGCGTGACGGGCGAACGCTTTAACTACTAGGTTAACTGCTACCCCACTGCACCACTGCACCAGCGACCCGCCGCTCGAAGGAAAAGCCCAGAGGTTGAGCTGGAAGTCCGCTCACCTCATTTATTTTTCTGCGGGAAAATTTGCTCATTGCTGTCTTTGTGTAGTTGTTTATCATTTACGGTATAGCAAACTGAAGAAATTTGTACTCAGCGTATTTCCTCGTCTTAGGGGGCGGTGGGGTAGCTTAATGGTTAAAGCGTTGGCTCGTCACAACGAAGATCCGGGTTCGAACCCCCACATGGGTACTGTGTGTGAAGCCCATTTCCGGTGTCCCCCACCGTGATGTTGCTGGAATATTGCTAAAAGCGGCGTAAAACCAAACTCAGTCAGTCAGTCCTCGTCTTAGTTCGGAGCTAGTTCCCCTGTAGGCATGTACCGGTTGACAGCGTATCCAAAAGTTATATCAAAATCATTAAAAAGAAAATTAGAAAAGAAAAGAGTTACAAATCACGATATTCACTGAACCGTACAACATACTTCCACTGTTATTGATTTTTAATGAAAGTCACATATGATCGTGATCAATGCCTCATCGATCACCCATATTGCACCACACCCGAGGATATTTCGCTTTATTAAGTTCTAATAATATTCGTAGAAACGAAATAAGAAACTCGAGAAATATACTTATCCCCATCTTGTTTTCTGTTGTCATTGACAATGCGGAAGCAGGATCCTTCCCACGAAAGCAGCTCAATGAGGCATAACAATAGAATATGAGGACGGGAAATCTTATAGTCACTTTATTGGTGGGAGACACGAGCACGCATTGCGTACAGTCCGTGCCTTGCCTGCGTTTGAGATAAATTAAGAAACGGGACGCCAGGAACCCGGACGTGAATTTATTTGTTGAGTTGTAATATATCCAGAGGATATATCGGTTGATATACGAGATATGTTTTTGATTTTCAAAGATGGTATGACATGTTGGAGAACTCTGTAAGAAATTATATATCTGATCTCAGCCATTAAAACTTTTATATTACTTTTATTATTTTATTAACGTGCTTTTCAACATGCACAACCATGGTTTAATATTCAAATTTATCAGTTTGAATTGGATTTAGGCCAGTCTCTTTTTCACTAACAAACTTCTATTAGATTATTTGGAAATGAATTGATTTGAGCATGCGTAATGATTCAAATTGTCGGTAATGATTCGGTTTGTGTTAGACTAAGGGCTAGTTTTTAAAAACATAAATTTAGATGAAAAAAAGAATTCCGTTAATCTGAAACGGAGTAGGAAATTCAGAACCTGAGGGAAATCTAGACCTGCTTCATTTATGACTTATGCATAGCAGTAATGTTTGTTTTCGTTGTCAACCAAGTCAGCGAATCTAACCTTTCAATCCCGTTAGTCACCTATTACGACAAGCACGGGTTGCTGAAAAGCACGAGCTGGGTGAAACGGAAAAGATATGGTTCCTCTATTGTGTGTATATTATGTCCGAGTGGATCATGTGTTAAACACAGTTTAGTTACATTACAACGTCTCAGGGTCCTTAGATGGAGACGTAAATGTAGATGGAGACGTGAACACTTTAGTGAAACCAACGAACATGGGTACAGCACCCAGACCCAAAGCTACATCAACACAAACGCTCGTCCCAATTTCAAAGGATCCTATACGGAAAGGGGAGCAACTCTACACAGCAAATTGCAGCGCTTTAGATAAGCATATATTAACTTGCACAGGGCAGTAGATAGGACGCATACAAATGCATATGGACAAACATACTTGCATACTAAAATCAGATCTGTTACTTGCTTCTTTGTTTCCTAAGTCCGCACTCAGCAATATTCCAGCTATATGATAGCTGTCTGTTTATAATCATGTCAGACAATCCAGTGATTGACATCATGAGCATCGATTTGTGCAATTGGAATTCTATGAAATGTACCAACCAAATCAGCTCGTGTAATCATTCAACCCCGTTAGTCGCCTCTTACGACAAGCACGGGTTAGTGAAGATCATTTCCAACCAGGATCTTCACGGGTCACTAAACAAAAGAGGACACGTGTCAAATAACATATGTCACAGCTATGGATAAAGATAACGAGATACCTTTCTAGCTGCGGCTGCCTCCGGTATAGCTGTTTTCTCGGGGTGTGCCAATTTATGTATATATGCCGTATATATGTATATATGACTTTTAATAAATTTTGGGGAAACCTCACGTACTTCCCTGTTACGGCGAAACCGGAAATGGCCAGATCATAGATATACTCGTTGGTCACAATGTAAAATGTCTGTTTCTCGAGAGTAAATAAGTTACAGAAATTGCATTTATAACGTCTTACCTAAAATGAAAAAACACCCAGCCAGTTTCAATTAAAATCCTTTGAGTAAAAGGGATATAGTCACGATTGCACGATTGTCTGTCTGTTACTCTGTCTGTCTGTCATTTAATAACACTGGGGCAATATTGTGTACACTTACAATAAGTGGCCCAATTCGTCCGGCTTGCCAGCTGATATATCCTGTGTTATAAGGACCCTTGTTGTGTGTAATGGGAAAGCTACATATAGATTCGGGCTGGGTATTGCCCTGATTTTCATATTGCGATATGTTGCAATAATTTAAGAGATATTGCAATACATATTGTGATATATTGACTGGAAGGTTTCTGCCCAAGTGCGTACATCATAAATTCATAATAGCCACACTTTCAGTCTCCCTATCCCCTTTGTGTATGGCGGTATGTCAGTGGTTTACAGATAGATAAAATAACATAGAGCCTTAACGTGGAATGTTGCGAACATAATAATAAAGGTGACAGTAGAACATGATGTTCATGGTCAGTGTTGTTTGCTGAAACAGAATGTACTTCAGTGCAGTGTGCCATTTTTGTTACTGTATGTCAGTGATTTATTCAGATTCAACTCCATTATAAACATGTGTTAACATGGACTATTGCAAAATGAAACAAAATCCTGATTTAAGTGAATTACTTGACATTAAAATCGCATGTGACTTCCAATAACTAAGACCCTTGACTGGAATGTCATTTATACAGTCGTACAAAATGTATCAGACTCAGGTCTTAATGATGAATTGATATCACATGTCCCATTATGAAACAAAAAAACAAAACAAAACAAAATACTGTGAAATTTTGAAATGATCACTCAGAGTCGGAGCGCTCTACTACTCCTCCCCAAAAAGTTGAGTTCATTTGAGACCACTTAATTCCTCCAAATGAAATCATTCAAACCCACAAAACGTAAAGCATTTGGTAGAATATTTTTCAAATTTAGAGCCAGTTATAATGACAGTTCCACTTGTAAAATGTTACATGAAACCAACAGAAATCAGAGTATATTTGACACTTTTAAAGCAAATATTTTTGCTATGGAAATCAAGGGCAGATAATTCAAATGGAGCTAACTCTGGATGACACAATATATTGCAGAATCTGAACCATATCGCGATAATCGTATCGCGAGATACTGTACCGGTATATACCGGTTTACCGGTAATTTTGCACAGCCCTAATATAGATCGAACATTGTACAGTACAACCAGAAATTATTGAGAATTTTGAGATTGTATTTTTTTATTTTTTTCACTCATTACTCACGTATTAAATGTGAATATTAGCAGAACATAACTCCAGATTCAAAGACAGGTGAACAGTTAGCATTTTGTCAAGTCACCATAGGCAGCAATGCAGGCTTCAATGCGGCGTGGCATACTACTGATCAATGAAGTTAGAAAGTCGTGGTCCATGCTGTCCCAATATCTGACCACCTCTTTTTTCATTTCAGCAATATTTGTCAGATCTTTCTTATTGACACTTTCCTTCATAAGTCCCCAAACATTTTCTATTGGATTTAGGTCAGGGCTATAGCTTGGCCAATCTAATAATGTCATATTTTGGGTCCGAAACCAGGCCTGTGAGTGCTTTGAACGATGTTTTGGGTCGTTGTCCTGCTGGAAAATCCAAAATTTCCATAGAACACGTGAGCAGATGGATGTACATGTCCCTCGAGAATATCTGTGTACCGCTCACTGTTCATATTCCCTTCAAATACACAGAGGGGCGTTGCCCCTAACACAGATATGCCACCCCATACGTTAAATTTCGGACTGTACTTTGGGCGCTGATACAAAGATTTTTCAGTTTGTTTGGTCCAGAATTTCAGTGTATTAGGAAACAGCCACACAGAACTTTCATCTGAGAAAATCACATTGTCCCAGTTAAAATTTCTATGCTGTAAGCACAAGTTCAACCTTCGCTCCTTTTGTTCAGGTTTCATGTTCGGTGATGGAATTCCTCGACTTTTCTGCCAACCCATTGCATGCAGCTCAGTTCTAATTGTCTCCTTACAGACAGCCCAATTCCTCTATCAATCATATCCAGCCTTAAGTTTTCTAAACTCCTTCGTTTGTTTTTAGAAACAAGAATACCAAGCCGCCTCCTGTCACCGACAGTCAAATTTCTGTGCCTACCTGCGCCTCCCTAGTGCTCAATGCCATATCCATTTGCAATATTTTTCAAAACACGATAAACAGTGGACAAAGGGATGCCTGTTCTACTTGAAATCACTTTAGTTGATCTGATGTCCTTGTTATAATACTCTAAAGTCAACTTCCTCTTCTCTAAATCATCCATACTGAGGAGCACTGAAAATGTCGTCTGCTAGCAAGTAAACAAAGGGGGATAACTCTTCACAAACTAATGAAAAAGGATTAACGGAGTTGTCTCTCTTGAATGAAACCAAGCACTTGATAGCTGGTCAAGGTTGTTTATACTAGAAATCCAAATAAACATATTCCTAAAATTCTCAAAAATTTCTGGTCATACTATATATCATTTCTGTAGGCCTCTAATTGATTTCTGGTGTCCCCCGCCGTGATATTGCTGGAATATTGCTAAAAGCGGCGTAAAACCAAACTCACTCACTCTAATTGATTCAAACATATCACTGGTTACAAGAACGGCTAAAAAGATATAATAAATACTGAAATCCTAATACAAGCACACCTACACAACAACTGAATGTCGATGAGGTTCCATTCCCCACATGGGTACATTGTGTGAAGCCCATTTCTGGTGTTCCCCGCGTGATATTGCTGGAATATTGCTGAAAAAGCGGCGTAAAACCATACTCACTCACTCTAAATATAATTGGGCAATAGGGGTAGCCTATAGTGGCTAGTCCACTCGTCACGCCGAAGACCTGGGTTCGATTCCCCACATGGGTACGATATGTGAAGCCCATTTCTGGTGTCCTCCGCCGTGATATTGCTGGAATATTGTTAAAAGCGGCGTCAAATCTCATCACTCACTGGTTTGGGGAGACCATCTTCACTTTGGGCTTTTCTCCCACATAAATCAAACCGTCACTGAGATGACTGAAATAGTGTTGGAAACGCAGTAAGTCACTCAGTGAAACTTGTACTTTGTTTGTTAAGAGATGACTTTGTTTTGTAAGCCGATATTGTTTAGTGATATAGTTTAATTAAAAGGAAACTCACTCACTCACTGAACATAATCATGTGGTACATTTAATGGATGTGTACGTTACACTACGAATCAGTGGTTTGTCTGGTCCAGACTCGATATCGTGCACAGCTGCAGTCACATAAACTGCCGGAATAAGGATAATATGCACAAGTGTTTGATGGGGGCTGAAAATAGATCAAACAAGGAAAGGTCATCAGATCGGAATGGTCTTGATTGGGTAGCATGGTAGAGTTTTGGTCCTTACATTTGCAATCTATGGCGACTTTTTGCAGCCATAACGTTCTGATAATGTTTCCATGTTTTGTTGTTGTCAGTTTCAGTATTCAGGAGTATTCTTTTATTCTTCTTCGCCGTAAATAGCTGCAAAATTGCCGATGCGGCATTAAGCAATATTCACTCACTCTTTACTCTCCAGATCAATTCACCCACGCACACGGGCGTAGGGGTAGCCTAGTGGATAAAGCGTTCGCTTATCACGCCGAAGACTCGGGCTCGAGTTCCCATATGGGTACAATGTGTGAAGCCCATACCTGGTGTCCCCACCGTGATATTGCTGGAATATTGCTAAAAGCGGCGTAAAAGCAAACTCAATCACTCACCCACGCAAACATACGCTGTACATACACGGGTGGTGTAAAATCGACCAATATATCTTCAATAAGACAGTCTTCTCTGGTGGAATATACACTTTAATATACCCCTATATATTTGTGAAATGAACCTTCGCAAACTCAGAGCCCTTGTTGGTAGACGATAGGTAGTACAATATACAGCATGGCTAAGTGTCAGTGGAACTCTGCAAAATTGCAGGTTTAAGATATTGGTCCCAAGCAAAAATTGCCATGATTAAGTCTTAAAGGCGTTCTTCATGGTTTAGCGTTATACAGAAAGAAGGAAACTTGTTCAGGAAGCCCTTCCTGCTTGACGAATTTGACAACAAGAGCAGTTCAGAAAGGCTGAAGTGTCTACTACTTCCTAGTTTAATCCCGAAGTAGAAATATTGAGTTTAGAGTAAACAAAGCCACATAGATATTCTTTATAAAAGAGTTTGTTTGTTGTTTACTTAAAGGGACACTGATCCAGAGCAATTCCCCTGGACCGGTTGTTGCTTTTGTTATTGTTTATCTCCCGCGAGTACCCGGATGATATCCCAGAATTCTTGACTGGGTTACGATCTTTTCTTAACAAGCGCAATGTGGCAGCATAAGTATCCTGACATTGATCAACAAATATGGAATCTTTTTACTCATCACCATTTCCATCTTCATTATTTTGATAACAATTGAAACCATTCTGAAGTTTAACTTAATCTGTCAGTAAAAATATTAAAATTAAAATTAGAACAATAATATCAGGCCATTACACTGTTCGAGGAATGTCTCCATCAATATCCACATAAAGGAACGATGTGCCATTCATCTGCAGCTGACAAAGAAACCTGTTCCATGTCATGTATTTTTTAACAGTCTAATAGGCAATATGCAAAAGAATTGTATAAATCGTTATAACTAGTGATGAACAGGTACGTTTTTATGGATAGAAAACGTCTTTATTGCAATGGATGCTAACGGCGTTACACAGAAACGTCTCATCGATTGCAATAAAGAAGTTGTCTCTCCATAAACAATCGTTCCTGTTTATCATACCAGCTTCTATATGCCACTCAAAGAAGTAATAACTATAGTCTGTATTACACGGGGGTATGCACATTAAATGAAACACCGAGAACAAGAGCGTTGGTCTAAGTTAACGCTCATCAAGTACCGCACGTGCATTTGTTTCACTGTTCCAACTACTGCGCTAACCCCTTTGTAATACAAACCAGTAATAGCGATTTGAAACGATGATCGTTTGTTAAACAACTTTTATCTTAAGTTGAAAAAAATCTGAATGTTAAATGTTCAAATGGCAAGGTAAAATTATGAGGATTCGCAATCTTAATTTCCCTTCATTTGATTTACATTTTTGTTGAAAGTGGATCGCTGGATCATTATCCCTTTAACGCCACACTCAGCAGTATTCCGGCTACTGTATATGGCGGCTTTCTGTGAACATAACACCAGACCAGACAATCCAGTGATCAACAACATTAGCATTGATGGACGCAATTGGGATGCGATGACTGTGTCAACCATGTCATCGAGCCAGATCACCAGATCCCGTTAGTCGCCTCTTACGACAAGCATGGTTTGTTGAAGACCAATCCTAACCCGGATCTTCACGGGCTCTTCATTGAAGAAAGTTAGTTGGGTTTACGCTTCTCCTCTCAAGCTGCGTTTGAGGTGAGTGTGCTGGAGATGAACCAGGCTACTGACGAGAATGTCAGTAGCTATATTACAAGACTAACTGACTGACTGAGTTTGGTTTTATCCCGCTTTTAGCAATATTCCAGCAACATCACGGCGGGGGACACCAGATATGGGCTTCACACATTGCACCCATGTTGGGATTCGAACCCGGGTCTTCGGCGTGACGAGCCAACGCTTTAACCACTAGGCTACCCCACCGCCCCCTATGTTACAAGAGTTGAAGGTACTGCGACACACCTCAACCTCCCTTCTCTTGTCGTGGCAGTAGCAGTAAATGGTGTTCGGAAATACGGCAGATTGTCTACAATAAAGAGACTACCACCATACAGGAAGCAAGGCATCAGGCAACATCAGCTGAAAAGTCCTTGACAGCTACAGAATCGTGCAAAAAATATTCGGACACTTGTCGTAATTTCCATAGACTAACATGTTAATTTAGTGTAGCATAAATAATTTTCATGAATTTACTTTTCGTAAGATCCAAGTCAAATTTTGCACATTTGTGAGGAATCATCTTACCTACAATTGCATAATTTCTGTTTAATTTTCCGTTGCTTATTTATCGAACGGCAACAATTTAATCAACCTGTGTACAGTGCCGTAAACGCCTTGAACATGGCGGCCTACGGGATTGGGCATTGTGGAACCATACGTATAAGTTGATAAATGTGATGTCATTAGTTAAATAATGGGTGGAAAATTGAACTGAAATTATGTGCGCAGAGCAGAGATGGTTTCAAATTTGCCTGTCAAACTTTACATAGATCTATGTTTTTCACACATTTGAAAGTCGATTTCCTAAAACTAAACTAAACTCACTCACACACTCACTTTATGACAGAACAACTATAGTAATCAGAGAGCATATAGCAGTCCCATGTAAACCCTTAAAAAAGAAATGCACAGGTCAGAAATAAGGCAATGTATTAAACGTATTCAAGTGTACACAAGTCGCTTAAGCTGGACTATAGATGAGGGAAATTCGACACACGGATGAACATATGTATTGTTGTCATTGTCAGCATTAACTCAGTTCACTCACTGCACATGTGTGGACACAAGGGGGCGTTCAGGTCAGTACCTGGTGACACCACTCCTTGCAGCCGTCACTGCCCGACGTCGCTTTGGAAGGTATTGCACAAATCGTCCGATTTTTGCGTGGGGAATTCTTCGCCATTCCTCCTGCAACGCCAGGCGCGTAGCAAGCTAATTTTTTCTTGTAAGCCCGATATTATATTTACATAGTATTCAGGACTTGTCCATCCCTATTAGCAGCAATCATGTAAGCCCGGGCTTTTATTAATGGTAGCTACGCGCCCTGAACGCGTTGGCAAGGTCTGCAAGTGTCCGAGGACGATGGTGACGTTTACGGACTCGTCGATCAAGTTCGTCCCATAGAAGCTCGATCGGGCTCAGACCAGGCGATTTGGAAGGCCAGGGAAGGACATTGACGTTTGCATTGGTGAGATAGGCATCTGTTACATGAGCTGTTTATGGTAGAGCGTTGTCGTGTTGAAACACCTCCCCCTGGCGGTTAAAAAGTAGGAGGAGGTGAGGTCGCAGGATTTGGTCGATGTAACGATTTGCTGTAAGATTGCCTTGAACCACCACTAGCTCTGATCTACCCGTGTAGGACACGACTCCCCACACCATGACGCCATCTCCACCAAGTCTGTCTACCTGTCGAACGCAGTTCGGCGCAAAACGTTCGTGTGGACGTCGATAGACACGTTGTCTCCCACCCCGTCGTTGCAGGACTGAGTTTTAGTTTTACGCCGCTTTTAGCAATATTCCAGCAATATCACGGCGGGGGACACCAGAAATGGGCTTCACACATTGTGCCCATGTGGGGAATCGAACCCGGGTCTTCGGCGTGACGACCGTCGTTGCAGGAGGAAACGCGATTCATCGCTAAACCAACGCGTCGCCAGTTCCCATTCCTGGACACGTCGTTGTCGGTGTAGTCGTGTCGGGACAGGTCGATATGCTCGAATTCTCGCTTCTCTCAGACGATTTCTGATGGTTCCTTCGAAGACCAGGCACCTGTCCTGCAGTTTCCGTTTTAGCAAATCGGTGACATAGGTGAAACACCCGGATGAATTGGTCCTGAGCAGGAGTGGTCACTCTTGGTCTTCCACTTCTTGGACGATCTTGGGTCGAATTGAAGCGGGTATATCGATGTCATAATCGAGATATGGTGCGGTGGTGGACGTTGAAGTGTCTTGCAACGGCAGACTGGGACTCCCCTGCTTCCAAACATCCAATGGCGATATTTCGGTCAGAAGCATTCAATTTTGGCATTTTTGGTCTTTGTTTAGGTTGTAAATTGCATACTGAAGTGATGAATTTGGTTTGGAGTTTTATAGTCGATGTCGCTATTCATGTTTCCGACACACTGCACGAGCATTACGAGGATAACTTTTTCAGTATGCACTTTTCATGTATCGTTTTCGTTTTTTATGGCAAACATATACAAACACATTTAGGGATGCATTTGCGAGCTGTACACAACAACCACGACATTATTAACGGGATTCAAACATAAGAATTGTCTTAATGACGATTGCTGTCAAAATATATCGAAATGACCTGCTGAAAACGCCTGTGCGTTTCATTTTTTGAAGAGTGTATTTTAATATATATTACAGAGGGAATGCATCTCCATCCACGTGGGTCAGGCCGGAGTCCAAATCGGCAATACATGCTGGGAATTATACTGTCTGGAGCACGGCATCCAGCCTGATGGTCAGATGCCCTCGGACAAAAGTACCGGGGATGGGGACGACTCCTTCAACACCTTCTTCACCGAGACCGGGGATGGGAACACACCCCAGAGCCGTCTTCGTCGACCTGGAACCCACCGTTATCGGTAAATAAACGATTACCTTTAACCCATGTTCTTGACTGAGCATCCAGAACAACATGTGCAACAACAGCAACAACAAGAAGCCCAAAGTGAGTGAGTGAGTTTGGTTTTACGCCGCTTTTAGCAGTAATCCAGCAATATCACGGCGGGGGTGACCGGAAATGGGCTTCACACATTGTACCATGTGGGGAATCGAACCCGGGTCTTCGGCGTGAAGAGAGAACGTATAAACCACTATGCTACCCCACCGAGGCAGAAACCCCAAAGAACAAACCGTCAATATTATATGTGCCTTTATCAAATGGTCACTAAAGGTGACACCTCAAGCTAAAATCGAACGTCTTGAAGTGTAAATGGCGATTATCACCAGCTAAGACGATCCTAAATATTACACTGTAGTAAGTGAATGATCATGAGTGAGTGAGTGTGTTCGGTGTTACGCCGCTTTTAGCAATATTCCAGCAATATTACAGCGGGAGTGACCAGAAATTGGCTTCAAACATTGTACCATGTGGGGAATCGAACCCGAGTCTTTGGCCTGACGAGCCAACGCTTTAACCACCAGGCTACCCTACCGCCCCTCACACTGTGAAGACAATCACAGCGCTAAGATCGAACTGAAGCCGGGTTGTGTTATTATGCCTAACGCGCCTGATTTTTTCTGCCAGATGAGGTCCGTATCGGCACCTACCGTCAGTTGTTCCATCCCGAGCAGCTGGTCACTGGTAAGGAGGACGCCGGCAACATCTACGCCCGTGGCCACTACACCATCGGCAAAGAGATGGTCGACCTCGTCGTTGACCGGATCAGGAAGCTGGCTGACCAGTGCACTGGACTCCAGGGCTTCCTTATCTTCCACAGCTTCGGTGGCGGCACCGGCTCTGGCTTCACCTCCCTGTTGACGGAGCGCCTCGGCGTCGACTACGGCAAGAAGGCCAAGCTAGAATTCTCTGTTTACCCGGGCACTCAGTTGACTACTGCTGTTGTGGAGCCCTACAACTCCGTCCTGACCACCCACGCCACCATGGAACACTTCGACTGCGCCTTTATTGTCGACAACGAGGCCATCTACGACATCTGTAGACGTAACCTTGACATTGAGCGACCAACGTACACCAACCTCAACCGTCTGACTGGTCAGATTGTAAGCTCCATTACTGCCCCTCTCAGGTACGATGGCACCCTGAACATGGATTTAAATGAGTTACAGACCAAATTGGTCCCCTTCCCACGTATCCACTTCCTTCTGGCTACCTACGCCCCTGTCATCTCCCCCGAGAAGGCCTACCATGAACAGCTGTCTGTGGTAGATATCACCAACGCCGCTTTCGAGCCGGCCAACCAGATAGTCAAGTGTGATCCCCGTCACGGCAAGTATATGGCGTGTTGCATGCTGTATCGTGGTGACGTCATTCCAAAGGACGTCAACGCTGCCATCGACACCATCAAGACCAAAAGGACTATCCAGTTCGTCGACGATTGCCCCACTCGTTTCAAGGTCGGCATCAACTACCAGCCACCAACAGTTGTCCCCGGCGGGGACCTGGCCAAGGTCCAGAGAGCTGTCTGTATGTTGAGCAACACCACGGCCATCGCCCAGGCCTGGGCGCGTCTTGACCACAAGTTTGACCTGATGTACGCCAAGCGAGCCTTCGTCCATTGGTACGTGCGTGAGGGTATGGAGGAAGGAGAGTTCTCCGAGGCCCGTGAGGACTTGGCTGCCCTTGAGAAGGATTACGACGAGGTTGGAGTCGACTCTGTTGAGGGCGAAAGAGGGGATGAAGAAGATAGCTGAACATTGTCTACGGGAGATTTCCGAGAAATGACCCATTCGCCAAGACACAAAGAAACATATTCGCCATGACAGATGCGCCAAGACACATACGCCAAGACACATATACGCCCAGACACACATACGCTAGATCTCGTAAGTGTATGTTACTTGATTAAACATATTAATAAAGTCGGGTGTGTTCTGTTTCTCTTTAAAGTGAACGCGGGGCTGGTTGCACAGGGGCTTGTAACGCTAAATACTGCCATCAAGGTATGTACTATCACTGACGGGGCCTTAGCACTACACCTTTTACATAGTGCTAAGGCCCAATCAGTGATAGTACATACCTTGATGGCAATTTTTAGCGTTACAAGACCCTGAGGTTGGAGGTGAGTGAGTGAGTTGGATTTTATGACGTTTTCATTATAGCCAAGTAATGGCGGGGATCACCAGACATGACATTCACACATTTTACCCACTTGGGAAACAAACCCGTGCCTGAGGCGTGACAAGACAACTAGGAACATATATCTCGCTCAACACACATATTCTCGTGGCTTTCGAGACTGCAGATTTAAATATATATATAGATATATATATATATATATATATATATATATATATATATATATATATATATATATATATATATGTATATATATATGTATATATATATATATATATATATATATATATATATATATATATATATATATATATATATATATTTGAGATGACCCCGACCCGAAATGCTTCACAGCACAATACATCCATTTCGGCTCTAGAAAACGTTAGCAAAACCCACTCAAACCCATCCATTCGTCGTGCAAATGACTTGAATTGAAAAAAACAACACTTTTAAACCACAGCTTCTGAAAATGAAGAAGGTCTCAGGGCTCCTTTTCATTATATTTTATATTTTTTTACCATGACGCTTTTTCAGTAAAATATGTTCATATCAGAGACTAGATGTTAGTCTAAGATATTCTTCATAAAAGAGTTTGTTTGTTTGTTGTTTAATTAAAAGGGACATTGTTGCTTTTGTTATTGTTTATCTCCCGCGAGTACCCGGATGATATCCCAGAATTCTTGACTGGGTTACGATCTTTTCTTAACAAGCGCAATTGGTAGTATAAGTATCCTAACATTGATCAACAAATATGAAATCGTTTTACTCATTACCATCTTCATTATTAACTTAATCTGTCAGTAAAAATATTAAAATTAAAATGAGAACAATGATATCAGGCCATTAAATTGTTCGAGCAATGTCTCCATCAATATCCACATAAAGGAACGATGTGCCATTCATCTGCAGCTGACAAAGAAACCTGTTCCATGGCATGTGTTTTTTAACAGTCTAATAGCCAATATGCAAAAAAATTGTATAAATCGTTATAACTAGTGATGAACAGGTACGTTTATTATGGACAGAAAACTTCTTTATTGCAATCCATGCTTACGGCGTTACACAGAAACGTCTCATCGATTGCAATAAAGAAGTTGTCTTTCCATAAACAATCGTTCCTGTTTATCATGCCAGCTTCTAAATGCCACTCAAAGAAGTAATAAATATAGTCTGTTTGCAGTGAAAACGTCCCGACGAATTTCAATTCAAACAAAAACGTAAATCAAATAAAGTGAAATATGATTGCGAATCCTCAAAATTTTACCTTGCCATTTGAACGTTTAAAACTGAGAATTTCATTCAACTAAGGATAAAAGTTGTTTAACAAACGATCATAGTTTCAAATCGTTATTATTGGTTTGTTTTACACGTTGGTATACACATTAAATGCATGCAACACCGAGAACAAGAGAGTTGGTCTAAGTTAACACTCATCACGTACCGCACGTGGATTTGTTTCACTGTTCCAACTACTGCGCTTACCCCTTTGTTGAGTTCCATTTACCAGGAAGAAATATGGCGAGGAAGTTCATTATTGAAAACCTGAGAACTGGGTGTCGTAGGAGTGTTTATAAACACGAACTTGACTTCGATGACAGTGACGATGATATGTTACTTAGCGCTCCTGAAATGACACCTGCGTTTGATGTATCGGAGCCGAATATACCAGCCGAGGATATAACAACAAGGTTTGCAAGTACAGACGAGAGCAGGCTACAACAACTGGCTAAAAGTAGGAATGAAAAGTCAACAGAGAACAGCACTAAATGGGCGTTAAAGATATTTAAAAGTACGGGCAATTGCGAATATTCAGTAGCCTATACTTTATATAAACAATCGGTAACTGAACACCTAAATCATTTTGAAATGATATCATTAAAATAACAATTGGTGTAATTTAATGAAACAATAGAAATAGAATAGAAACCTATATTTTGACCACTAAAGAGTTTAAAGAGGAAACTTACCCGTAGCGAAGATTTATATTCTGACTTCCGAACCAGTAATATCCAAACATACAAATGACACAAACACAATATTTTTTTCACATCGGTGTATTGATCACCCAAGAGAGCACCCCTGACAGCTATTTGCATGATGTCCATTAATATTTGAAGGTAATTTAGTTAGACAACAATGAGCAATCAATCAACGTATTAACGGTTAATCCTTTGGAGGAGAGGCGTTGTTTTTACACAGGCACTTTACAGGTTGTATTCAGTATACGTTAGTAAATCTACATACATAAACACTACCTTTTGACAATTCCGCTCTGCAAGATAAAAGTAATTAATCAACCAGTGTGTTATCAGTTAATCCTTTGATGGACGTTTGTTTTTTAAACTCAGCTGAACATTCCTCTTGCTGCACTATATGCACATATTACATAGCATGTAAAAGATTTACCACATCAGACCTTAATTCATAATGTTGAGTATTTACTCGAGACACGAGAAATGTTAAATGGGAACCTTTATCGGGTAATCTGAGTGTTTTTTTTCTATCAATTATACCTGTTATAAATTCATCAACTAACCATCAAGTGAATAACTTCTTTGAGAGGCATTTAGAAGTTGGAGCAGTAAGGAAGGGTTACAATATATGGATGAACAACTTCTTTCTTGTCTTTCAGTGGCATTTTGAAGTTGTACATTGATGTCCAAGATATTTTTATGGATTAAACTTCTTTATAATTTTCACGACGTTTCGAGATATTTCAGGTCCCTTCATCAGAGTTCACCTGATGAAGGGACCTGGAATGGTCTCGAAACGTCGTGAGGGAAATTATAAAGAAGTTTAATCCATAAAAATATCTTGAACTTCTTTCTTGTGAGAGCTCTCACAGCAATAAAGACGTTGTTCATCCAAATATCGTTGCCCTTCCTCATGAAGTGAATCATGACATAGAAACAGGTGTAGGTTCATAGCACCAAACACGGGTTACAGCAAGGGAGTAGTAATTGCTGTATTGCATGCAATTTAAATTGCCTAAAAAGACTTAGGGGTCGACGCTGTTTTGAGGATACGAACGGAACTTTATTGTTCCATAAGAAATACATGTAAGCATTTGCTGTGATTTTAAGTTAGATGTGTAATACTATTTGCCTAAGTACATTTTGTGATTTTTCAAGCAATGGCAAAGTTTTCGGATTGAAATAATTCAAATGTGTGTTTTTATTATCATAGGCCAATAGAAATCACAGTGTTACATGACATGCTTAATATGGAGGTAAAAAACACAGAAATAGAATTAAATTGGATAGTCATTATACCATCCACGTACCAGCAAATCCGAAAACGCCTACACTGCTGTGATATTTTATTACAATCAGACAAGAACTACCGGGGTATTTTCAAACAACGGCATCTGATGCCGTTCTTATCGTTCCATTGTTTATGTTGAAGACATTCTGCCGAGTTGGACAGTTGCCCAGACCGCACTCTCCTACCCAGAGTTCCATGCGGCAAGCCAGCATAGTACCTCTGCCACAGGCCAGAAAAATGTGACGATTCGTCACATCTTGCAATGTCCATTCAATATAATGTACAGATTTCTTTTATTCTTTTATTTTTGACGAGTCTACACATCTAACTAAACATCTTTAATAGAATGGTTTAGTTTCACTGAGAAAATATCCAAAAACATGTAACACTATTTCGATTTGCGTAGCGATCCTTTGTTTACATAGGTTGTACGGCTCCAGGTGCAGTCATCGAAGCTGATGGAGAGCAAACGATGCAGCCAGTTTGATGTCTAAATATGTACTGTCATAGACCTTACTGTCGCAGTTGTGGAAGAATATATATGTAACAATGAAAAACATTATGAAGAGAGCGCCGAAAAATCTTTCGTGAGTCCAGTCTCTTCTTATTATGAATATGCGCGTTTGATTACAAACAACAGAAAAGTCCGGTCACGTGATATGCAAATAAGCCTGTGGCAGTGATGATATGTTAAGTCATCGCTGTGCCGGAGTGTGACCAGACCGGACAATCCAGTGATCAACAACATCAGCATTGATCGACGCAATTGGGATGCGATGACTGTGTCAACCATGTCATCGAGCCAGATCACCAGATCCCGTTAGTCGCCTCTTACGACAAGCATGGTTTTGTTGAAAACCAATCCTAACCCGGATCTTCACGGGCTCTTCATTGAAGAGAGTTAGTTGGGTTTACGCTTCTCCTCTCAAGCTGCGTCTGACGTGAGTGTGCTGGAGATGAACCAGGCTACTGACGAGAATGTCAGTAGCTATATTACAAGACTAACTGACTGACTGAGTTTGGTTTTATCCCGCTTTTAGCAATATTCCAGCAACATCACGGCGGGGGACACAAGAAATGGGCTTCACACATTGTACCCATGTGGGGATTCGAACCCGGGTCTTCGGCGTGACGAGCCAACGCTTTAACCACTAGGCTACCCAACCGCCCCCTATGCTACAAGAGTTGAAGGTACTACGACATTCCTCAACCTCCCTTCTCTTGTCGTGGCAGTAGCAGTAAATGGTGTTCGGAAATACGGCAGATTGTCTACAACAAAGAGACTACCACCATACAGGAAGCAAGGCATCAGGCAACATCAGCTGAAAAGTCCTTGACAGCTACAGAGTCGTGCAAAAAGTATTCGGACACTTGACGTAATTTCTATAGACTAACAAGTTAATTTAGTGTAGCATAAATAATTTTCATGAATTTACTTTTCGTAAGATCCAAGTCAAATTTTGCACATTTGTGAGGAATCATCTTACCTACAATTGCATAATTTCTGTTTAATTTTCCGTTGCTTATTTATCGAATGGCAACAATTTAATCAACATGTGTACAGTGCCGTGAACGCCTTGAACATGGCGGCCTACGGGATTGGGCATTGTGGAACCATACGTATAAGTTGATAAATGTGATGTCATTAGTTAAATAATGGGTGGAAAATTGAACTGAAATTATGTGCGCAGAGCAGAGATGATTTCAAATTTGCCTGTCAAACTTTACATAGATCTATCTTAGACTCACTTCGTGAAAATTATTTATGCTACACTGAAATAACATGCAAGTCTATGGAAACTACGTCATGTGCCGAATACGTTTTGCGCGGGTCTGTAATTCAGCTGGTGTTAAGCGAAGGTGGACCAGCTCAGCAACTTGGTTGCCACTTTGATAACCAAGACAACGCCCCCAGCTCTGCAGGCTGCCGCTGTCGCATCAGCTACTGGACAGCAAGACTTCCTCAGCAACAGACCTCCAATGCAGAGACGACGACAGCCTCCACAACAACAGCTGCAACAACTACCACCTCCCAACCAGCCACCACCACCGATGTCTTCTCATCCAATGAACACGCCGGTACAGGTGCCTCCACCTGCACACCAACAGTACCCACACCTCCAGCCACAGTATCCGCTGTGACCACGACTACCAGTGCCACGTCACCTCCAACAGAAACGTCATGACTGTGGTATGTATTACTCAAATCGTTATGCATGCCCACACTTGAACAACACAGCCTATCCTTATTGCAATAAGTTAGGACACCATTTTAGCGTTTGTGTTCGTCTTTGTGTTTATTGGGCCAGTGGGGGTTTCGATTTCCCACATGGGCACAATGTGTGAGTGAGTGAGTTTAGTTTTACACCGCACTCAGCAATATTCCAGCTATATGGCGATGTTCTGTAAATGATAGTCTGGACCAGACAATCCAATGATCAACAACAATGATCATCGATCTACGCAATTGTGATACGATGACATGTGTCAACTAAGTCAGCGAGCCTGATCACCCGATCTTACGACAAGCATGGGTTACTGAAGGTTCATTTTAACCCGGACCTTCACGGGTCTATATTGCTAAGACCCTTGCGGTGCCAGTATATACCTTGATGCTAGTTTTGGCGTGACAAGCCCCTGTGTTTGGTGTTGTGGTATGATGTAGTTTAATGTTGTAGATAATGTTATGGACAGTTTCAGCATTGCGTAACTATGATAATACAACCTTCAAGCATGAATATGTATCACTTATACTTATGAGTTTCAGTTTCTGAAATGGATGGCTTAATATGCAAATACTACGTGATATCCATGTTTTTCACACATTTGAAAGTCGATTTCCTAAAACTAAACTAAACTCACTCACACACTCACTTTATGACAGAACAACTATAGTAATCTGAGAGCATATAGCAGTCCCATGTAAACCCTTAAAAAAGAAATGCACAGGTCAGAAATAAGGCAATGTATTAAACGTATTCAAGTGTACACAAGTCGCTTAAGCTGGAATATAGATGAGGGAAATTCGACACACGGATGAACATATGTAATGTTGTCATTGTCAGCATTAACTCAGTTCACTCACTGCACATGTGTGGACACAAGGGGGCGTTCAGGTCAGTACCTGGTGACACCACTCCTTGCACCCGTCACTGCCCGACGTCGCTTTGGAAGGTATTGCACAAATCGTCCGATTTTTGCGTGGGGAATTCTTCGCCATTCCTCCTGCAACGCCAGGCGCGTAGCAAGCTAATTTTTTCTTGTAAGCCCGATATTATATTTACATAGTATTCAGGACTTGTCCATCCCTATTAGCAGCAATCATGTGTAAGCCCGGGCTTTTTATTAATGGTAGCTACGCCCCTGAACGCGTTGGCAAGGTCTGCAAGTGTCCGAGGACGATGGTGACGTTTACGGACTCGTCGATCAAGTTCGTCCCATAGAAGCTCGATCGGGCTCAGACCAGGCGATTTGGAAGGCCAGGGAAGGACATTGACGTTTGCATTGGTGAGATAGGCACCTGTTACATGAGCTGTTTATGGTAGAGCGTTGTCGTGTTGAAACACCTCCCCCTGGCGGTTAAAAAGTAGGAGGAGGTGAGGTCGCAGGATTTGGTCGATGTAACGATTTGCTGTAAGATTGCCTTGAACCACCACTAGCTCTGATCTACCCGTGTAGGACACGACTCCCCACACCATGACGCCATCTCCACCAAGTCTGTCTACCTGTCGAACGCAGTTCGGCGCAAAACGTTCGTGTGGACGTCGATAGACACGTTGTCTCCCACCCCGTCGTTGCAGGAGGAAACGCGATTCATCGCTGAACCAAACGCGTCGCCAGTTCCCATTCCTGGACACGTCGTTGTCGGTGTAGTCGTGTCGGGACAGGTCGATATGCTCGAATTCCTCGCTTCTCTCAGACGATTTCTGATGGTTCCTTCGAAGACCAGGCACCTGTCCTGCAGTTTCCGTTTTAGCAAATCGGTGACGTAGCTGAAACACCCGGATGAATCGGTCCTGAGCAGGAGTGGTCACTCTTGGTCTTCCACTTCTGGGACGATCTTGGGTCGAATTGAAGCGGGTATATCGATGTCATAATCGAGATATGGTGCGGTGGTGGACGTTGAAGTGTCTTGCAACGGCAGACTGGGACTCCCCTGCTTCCAAACGTCCAATGGCGATATTTCGTTCAGAAGCATTCAATCTGGCATTTTTGGTCTTCGTTTAGGTTGTAAATTTCATACTGAAATGATGAATTTGGTTTGGAGTTTTATAGTCGATGTCGCTATTCATGTTTCCGACACACTGCACGAGCATTACGAGGATAACTTTTTCTGTATGCACTTTTCATGTATCGTTTTCATTTTTTATGGCAAACATATACAAACACATTTTGGGATGCATTTGCGAGCTGTACACAACAACCACGACATTATTAACGGGATTCAAACATAAGAATTGTCTTAATGACGATTGCTGTCAAAATATATCGAAATGACCTGCTGAAAACGCCTGTGCGTTTCATTTTTTGAAGAGTGTATTTTTAATATATATTACAGAGGGAATGCATCTCCATCCACGTGGGTCAGGCCGGAGTCCAAATCGGCAATACATGCTGGGAATTATACTGTCTGGAGCACGGCATCCAGCCTGATGGTCAGATGCCCTCGGACAAGAGCACCGGGGATGGGGACGACTCCTTCAACACCTTCTTCACCGAGACCGGGGATGGGAAACACACCCCCAGAGCCGTCTTCGTCGACCTGGAACCCACCGTTATCGGTAAATAAACGATTACCTTTAACCCATGTTCTTGACTGAGCATCCAGAACAACATGTGCAACAACAGCAACAACAAGAAGCCCAAAGTGAGTGAGTGAGTTTGGTTTTACGCCGCTTTTAGCAGTAATCCAGCAATATCACGGCGGGGGTGACCGGAAATGGGCTTCACACATTGTACCATGTGGGGAATCGAACCCGGGTCTGCGGCGTGAAGAGAGAACGTATAAACCACTATGCTACCCCACCGAGGCAGAAACCCCAAAGAACAAACCGTCAGTATTATATGTGCCTTTATTAAATGGTCACTAAAGGTGACACCTCAAGCTAAAATCGAACGTCTTGAAGTGTAAATGGCGATTATCACCAGCTAAGACGATCCTAAATATTACACTGTAGTGAGTGAATGATCATGAGTGAGTGAGTGTGTTTGGTGTTATGCCGCTTTTAGCAATATTCCAGCAATATTACGGCGGGAGTGACCAGAAATTGGCTTCACACATTGTACCATGTGGGGAATCGAACCCGAGTCTTTGGCCTGACGAGCCAACGCTTTAACCACCAGGCTACCCTACCGCCCCTCACACTGTAAAGACAATCACAGCGCTAAGATCGAACTGAAGCCGGGGTTGTTTTATTATGTCTAACGCGCCTGATTTTTCTGCCAGATGAGGTCCGTATCGGCACCTACCGTCAGTTGTTCCATCCCGAGCAGCTGGTCACCGGTAAGGAGGACGCCGGCAACATCTACGCCCGTGGCCACCACACCATCGGCAAAGAGATGGTCGACCTCGTCGTTGACCGGATCAGGAAGCTGGCTGACCAGTGCACTGGACTCCAGGGTTTCCTTATCTTCCACAGCTTCGGTGGCGGCACCGGCTCCGGCTTCACCTCCCTGTTGACGGAGCGCCTCGGCGTCGACTACGGCAAGAAGGCCAAGCTAGAATTCTCTGTTTACCCAGGCACTCAGTTGTCAACTGCTGTTGTGGAGCCCTACAACTCCGTCCTGACCACCCACGCCACCATGGAACACTTCGACTGCGCCTTTATGGTCGACAACGAGGCCATCTACGACATCTGTCGACGTAACCTTGACATTGAGCGACCAACGTACACCAACCTCAACCGTCTGACTGGTCAGATTGTAAGCTCCATTACTGCCCCTCTCAGGTACGATGGCACCCTGAACGTGGATTTAAATGGGTTCCAGACCATCCTGGTTCCCTACCCACGAATCCACTTCCCTCTGGCTACCTACGCCCCTGTCATCCCCCCGAGAAGGCCTACCATGAACAGCTGTCTGTGGTAGATATCACCAACGCCGCTTTCGAGCCAGCCAACCAGATAGTCAAGTGTGATCCCCGTCACGGCAAGTATATGGCGTGTTGCATGCTGTATCGTGGTGACGTCATTCCAAAGGACGTCAACGCTGCCATCGACACCATCAAGACCAAAAGGACCATCCAGTTCGTCGACGATTGCCCCACTCGTTTCAAGGTCGGCATCAACTACCAGCCACCCACTGTTATCCCCGGCGGGGACCTGGCCAAGGTCCAGAGAGCTGTCTGTATGTTGAGCAACACCACGGCCATCGTCGAGGCCTGGGCTCGTCTTGACCACAAGTTTGACCTGATGTACGCCAAGCGAGCCTTCGTCCATTGGTACGTGCGTGAGGGTATGGAGGAGGGAGAGTTCTCCGAGGCCCGTGAGGACTTGGCTGCCCTGGAGAAGGACTACGAGGAGGTTGGAGTCGACTCTGTTGATGGCGAAGGAGAGGAAGAAGGGGAGTGCTGAACATTGTCTACGGGAGACAGAATTCCTGAGAAATGACACATGACACAAAGACACCAAGACACATACGCCATGACACATACGGCAAGACACAAACGCAAGACACATACGCAAGACACATACGACATGACACATGCGCTAAGACATATACGCCAAGACACATACGACATGACACATGCGCTAAGACACATATACGCCAAGACACATACGACATGACACTTGTACGCCAAGACACATATACGCCCAGACACACATACGCTAGATCTTTGACGTGTCCGTAGTTCTCCTAAGTGTCTGTTATTTGATTAAACATATTAATAAAGTCGGGTGTGTTCTGTTTCTCTTTAAAGTGAACGCGGGGTTGGAGGCACAGGGGCTTGTAACGCTAAATACTGCCATCAAGGTATGTACTATCACTGACGGGGCCTTAGTACTATACCTTTTATATAGTGCTAAGGCCCCGTCAGTGATAGTACATACCTTGATTGCAATTTTTAGCGTTACAAGCCCCTGTGGTTGGGGGTGAGTGAGTGAGTTGGATTTTATGACGTTTTCATTATATCCAAATAATGGCGGGGGTCACCAGACATGACATTCACACATTGTACCCACTTGGGAAACAAACCCGTGCCTGAGGCGTGACAAGACAACTAAGAACATATATCTCGCTCAACACACAGGTTCTGGTGGCTTTGCGAGGACTAAAGATTTAAAAATATATATATAAATTTGAGATGACCCCCGACCCGAAATGCTTCACAGTACAATACATCCATTCGTGACCAACTTGTGTTATTCCGGGACAAGCCGAATAGCGAGTCGTGCCCTGCTGAAAGGATTTCATTTTGGCGCATGAACATCATGAACGATAACTCTGTCTCTGTTTGTTTCCAATGTTTCTTAATATCACTAAAGCACTCGTACATTGTATTGCTGTGTTTTATTTTAATTATTAACTCTAAAGAATTAAACCTCTTTCATACAACTAAAAAAAGGAGAAAAACATATTTGTTAAAGACATATTCTAATGTAATTATTACTAATTGTTCACCTTATATTTCCAATTTAATCATCACAAATGGCAATTGTTTTACTGCGAAAAATATATTTAAAAATTCAGCTACGTTAAATCCCAAAGCATATACTCAAAAATGACTTTAAAATATTTCTCAAACTGAACATTCGTGCAATTTCAGTTGGACCCATGAGAGCTGACAAACGCACGTGCGTGTATTTGAATCTCGCACCGTCCATGGCACTATCCTTACAAAAATCTGCACGAGGCAACACAGTTCTGTGAGCTACGTTCTTTGTGCTTTCAATATGACGATATATATTTTTCATGATTTTTAAACAAACACATACTGCCATAAGCGATTTATGTACTGGGGATTATTTTTATCAAAGCACGGGACATCCTGGTTATGAGAGGCCCGGGAACCAGGATGGGCAACCATGGGTTATCTGCAGAACAATTGTAACCCGGATCTTCACAGGTATAAAAAAAAAATTAAAAAGAAGTAAAAAGTGACGAACAGATACTTAATCCCACTACTGCGCATGACACTTAATTAGGGCATTTGGAAGGAGGAGTGAGTGAGTTTAGTTTTACGCAGCACTCAGCAATATTCCAGCTCTATCGCGGCGGTTTGTAGATAATCGAGTCTGGACCAGACAATCCAGTGATCAGAAGCATGAGCATCGATCTACGCAATTGGGATACGATGACATGTGTCAACCAAGTCAGCGAGCCTGACCACTCGAGCCCGTTAATCGCTTCTTACGACAAGCATGGGTTACTGAAGACCAATTCTAACCCGGATCATCACGGGTAGCATGTGGAAGGATTGTTTCCATTCAGTCACATATCAGGATTATGGTACATTGAAACTGGGATGTGATAGTGTACAGACATGTATACCCTCAAAAACAAAAGCAACAATAAAAAAATATCCAAAATACCCCCAAAACAAACACACACACACACATACACACACACACACACACACACACACAACACACAAACACACAAAACCACAACAACAAACTTTTAAAAAACAAATAGAAAGAGGAAACAAGATAAAAATAAACAAAAACAAAAAATAAACAAACTAACCTAAAAAGACAAAAAACAAAAAAAAACATCTCGAACCTGGTCGTTAGAAGTTTCATAACTGCACACTTTATCAAATATGGTGGGTGGTCAACTGGAGCAGAACTTTTGATAACGAAAAGAACAGCCCCTTTTTCAAACCAGTGTTTGAATGACTTTTACACCATAATCACAGGGTGTCAGATTAAAGTTAAAGGAAAGCCCAAGTTGATAACAGGCCAATGTTATTTAAAACGAACGCTTGAACCGCTGGACTACCCCACCACCCTTAATTTGAATTACATACTATTAAAAATGTAAATGAAACTGTGATAATACTCATAAATGATGAGGGACTGTTACTACATTTAGAAAACACGCTCCCTTCATTATTTATGGTTCGTGAACTTTGAGGCGTAACATTATGTTCACATTACACTTTCTCGGATCTCGGCGGTTCAAAATCCACCTCCCGCTTTAGAAGAAAGCAATGTACTGAGCCAGTAGCTATGCAGACCTATTAGCAAACGTGGAACAGTACATACTATTTTCAGGTGTAATTATATAAGATGATATTAAATCAGGTGTACCGACATATGAATAAATGAGTTAAAGTACGTCCGGGTATTATACGGCACATCAATTTCTGGAATAAGTCCAGACGGGATTATGTCCCCTGAAAGAAATTTCGTTTCATTAAAATTCATGTTGGAATTATTTTTTTTCTGATAGCATGAAATAGAAACGCATATTAACCCAAAATCAAACAATGTCCCGTATGAATTCCGCTCCATTTGCAAAAGTTATCAACTCAAGCCGAAGTGTACAAGAACTGGGTTTTGAAGTAGATTGCGCAGGAACTTTGCGTTCTTATCCTGTTTACAGACGGGCCACTCAAATGTTTTCCAATCCAGAGTTGGGGCCCACATGACAACATTACATAAAGTTTTCGCGGGAGTTATCTTCAGGGGATATAGTCACATCGTCCGAGTTATTTACATGTTAGCAAAATGCCAATCTCAACCAGAAGACGCTCAACTCGCACAGTAAGTACAGAGAATTAAAAATAATCATAACTGCAGTAAATACTAGCTTGGTTAGTTGAACCTCTGAAAGCATGAGAAGATACAGATAGCCGGCTTGCCGGTGAAGTCTTCCCCAAAGTCTGTGGCGAAGATATCCTTCGTGTCACTGTCAGCCACAAAGTCACAGTTTTCGTTTGCAGAAAAAATAGCAAAATGTCCAGTCATAGCCACTGTCAGCTTTAGATTCCATCGAAACACTTTCAACTTTGTCAATATACCATAATTTTCATAAATAATTAATTTTGCATAATATCTCCACAGAGCACATTACCTATATGTCACTGGATCTTGTGTGAAACACATTTGGCATTTAATTAATTTGATCATTTATTCAGTTCATTGGTGTCAAAAGACGAAAAAACATTTTGAAAAAAATCAAATGCATGCATACTTAACACTATTTATTGTTGATTTTGTAATATACTCAGGTTGAGCTTAAGAATTTTGGTATTCAGCAACTAATTTATATTTAACAGATACTAATCTGATCTTGTTTTAAAAAATTATGTTTAGAACTGATTGGAATATTATCATGATTATGTTTTGGTTCTCTAGAAAGTAGATACAAAGGAGAATGTGGATGTGCTGAAAATGAAACCCCCAGTAGCACGCGGATCAAGATCCAACAAGCTGCTCAAAGAGGTAAACAATCATGTTCCAAAACATTCCATGGATCCCTTTGTCTTACCACAAAGGAATAGAGCCTGTACCCAGTATCAAGGGATTGGTTGGGTCTCTCTTTTTGTGAGTGAGTGGGTATGTTTTTTTTACATATATGCAATACTCCAGATATATCGTGTCAGGGAACAGCTGAAATTAGCTTTGAAAAAACACACCTAAAAACCCCTTATGTTCTTTAATATGTTTAATCGCTAGGCTGTTCCACCCAACCCTTTGAGGTATTGATTGGTCTGGAGAATGGAGACAAACAGTTCGAACAGGCTGTGTAAACGCAACAATGCCTGCAGAAAAATGAGTCACATGACTTTTCCCGTGCTGTTGACCATGTGGAAGTCCAGCGATGCAGACGCGCACTTAAGTTCAGGTCTTACTTGATTTAGGCCCCAAAAAAATATGTCCGTCTCCGGTAACCCGACTGACCCTAGTGCATTTCAGCTCAACATTTTCATCCAAATCGCAGTATGATATTTTCATGTTTTTCAGTGTACTAGGGTTAAAATGGATAGCATTGAATTGGCATAATGGGCTCTCACTGACAAAACCTGCAAATAAATAACATAAATAATGATTTGATCTAGAAATCTTTCAATGTTTAATCACAAGGCATTGTAACAACATGATATGGTATCCTTGAAGACATTCTCAGGTGCTCACCTGGTGCTACTAAAAAATTGTTAAAAAAAGTAAAAAACAAGAAGATAAAATCGGCAATATTCCACCTACACTATTTTTCAAAAAAAAGCATGCGCTTCTTGCCCCATTTGCATTTGTTGAAAGAGATTGACGTTCAGTTCCACATTTTTTATTACATGAATTATTTCATCAGTTTAACAAAGAATCACATTTAGTTCCCCGATTGGGACTCCGGAAATTTTGACCACTGTGTTAGCAGCCATTATAGACATGGGGGCAGTGGGGTAGCCTAGTGGTTAAGATGTTCGCTCATCACGCCGAAGACCCGGGTTCAATTGCCCACATGGGTACAATGTGTGGAGTCCATTTCTGGTGTCCCCTGCCGTGGTATTGCTTAAAAACGGCGTGAAACTTAACTCACTCACTCATTAGAGACATAGTGAGTAAAAGCAAACTGTTGAAAATTATGCCAGGCTAAAAGTGAGTGACGACATTTTTATGCCGCTTGTTCAGTTAATTACAATGGGGAGTGAGTGAGTTTAGTTTTACGCTGTTTTTAGCAATATTTCAGCAATTAACATCTATCATGTTTAATCATGTTAAGGCCTGCAGTTCTGAACCACTCATCAATGCTGTGATTTTGATACCGAATAAAACTGACAGCAAATTTGACGTAGTAAATATTTTCTGTTCAAACAGTACTAGCTATAAAATCTGTTAACTTGTACAAATATTGTTTCATTAATTCTGGTGACTAGTCTTAAAAGAAAATGTAAATAACTAGTATGTATTAGATTTTCCTTGTACGAAAGAACGTAGTAATTGAGTGAAACTAGAACGGGAGAGTAAAGTTAACAAATGCTATGATGGCTAACATTAAATTGGTTTAAATTGTTCAAATAGAAGTTTGACATTTCATGGAACTTGTAGAGCAAAATGCTTGTGTACATTCTCAGTTGTGTGTGTAAAAAGCAATCTTGGCAAAACCCTATCATTTAGATATCACAGTGTTTCCATTATCCGGTATAAATTGGTTGTTAGGGTGCAAGGTGTCACGCACAATGAAAAGTGTGATCACTTGACCAGTAAATTTTTCGAATGACTAGTATTTGAAATGCTAGCCAGTCCCAATGTCCAGCTGTACAAAATGCCAGCAGAAACACTGTATCATAAACATTGTTAGGTAAGGATTGGGTGGCAGTCTGTGACTTAAGCCACTAGTCAAAGGTCTAATCAAATCTAGTAAGCTAAGCTATAAGATGAGGTGAGGTGAAATTGGGTTTAACGTCTCACTTAAGAATATTTCGCTCATATGACGACGTGCATGCATGTGTATGTGTGGCTGCTTGTACTAGCCCAGACTTAAGCTGGATTTATAGTGCTAGCTTACTGAGATACCATGCCGCAGTTAAGCATGAATACCCTACTCAGACACATTATACTGACTCCGAGCCGACCAGTCCTTGTTGTACCCTTTCTGCCGAGCGCCAGGCAGGGACCAAGAAGTACCATATTTTAACATCTTTTGGTATGACGAAGCCCGTGGTCGAACCCTCGACCTTCTGCTCTCTGGGCGGAAGCTCTAACCACTGCACCATAGCTATAAGAGACCATATGATAATGAAGAAAGATATGAATAATTAGGCTGAATGCCAAGTTCAGAATAGGAGATTTCAATGTTTGCACGGAGTTGGTAGAAACAATGTGTAAACTTTCTGATGGATTGACATAGATGATGTTGATTGTTGCAATGTTATTGTGGATTGTTGCAATGTTATTGTGGCATAAAACAATGGCATGATACAATTGTGAGTTGTGTAGATTTAACCAGAATCTTTCATTGAAATGTGGGGGCGATGGGGTAGCCTAGTGGTTTAAGCCTTCATTGGGGGTGACTATTGATGAGGAAACAACTATTGAGATAGCGATAGTCTATTGCAACATACATTATTTCTTATCGTCTCATTTGAAGTCATTTCTGAAATGAATGTATAGTTTGTATGAAATAGAAACAAGTTGAAGTAATTTCAGTCTCTTAATAACTGACAAGAAACTTGATACCCAGATCAAGTAAACAGTTAAAACATAAACTCAGTGAAGCTGTAAATGAATGAATCTGGTACTTCCTGTATTTTGCGCTGCACATTTATCAGCCATAGTCAATTACTAAACTATCGATAGTCACACACACTATCGATGCATGGATAGGTTTTCGTTTCTACCATCGATTAATTGCTATCAGAGATTCAGCAATTGCAATCCATTGATAGTTAGATGCATCCTTACAGCCCTACTTATCATGCCGAAGACCGGGGTTCGATTCCCCACATGGGTACAATGTGTGAAGCCTATTTCTGGTGTCCCCGACGATGATATTGCTGGAATATTGTTTAAAGCGGTGTAAAACCCTACTCACTCACTCATGGAAATGTGAATTATTCCAGTCAAGGTTTTAATCTTTGATTATGTAGACTGTTTTTAATAAAAATTTCGAATTGGAGAGCTGGAGCCTGACTTGACTGCAGTACTCGTCTGTTAAAGAATCCATTTTATGGATCGTCAGTTGGAATATTGTTGCAGTTGTGTTGAATACAGCATAAAGCAATAGTAACAGACACAATATTATGTGTACTAGCATGTTTTATGGTGAATGCAGAATCTTGTTATTTGCGTTGTTACCTCCCTTGTATGTGTGAGGATACACTGACTCTGAGTTTCTTCCCTGACCTTTGTGAGGAGTAAAATGTTCATGACAAGTTTTTAATCTTTGATTTTGTTCAATGCTTATAGAATTATCTAATTTACTTAGCTGGAGCCTGACTTGAGGAAAGATGAAGTCGATCAGAAGACGACATCCGTCCGTGGAAGGAAGCGAAGTGTGACTACCGACATGTCACCTTCCAGGCAGCCGTCACCTCAGAAGATGCCGTCACCTTTGAAAACAATCAAACAGATGCCAGTCAAGCCTGAATCTACAGAGTCCGACTCGGATACTGAAGTGAGTGGACAGATATTACAGAAGTGGAAGTGAGCCAAGCTGTAGGGCTCTCATGTGTTTCCTAGGATGGAATGGATACCCCAGTGTTTCCATTCTCTGGTATATACCTGAAAATCGCTGGTAAAATTTGTTGGGGACCGGTATATTGAAAGCCAACCGGACACTGTGTCTGGTAAATAATTATGTATTAAAATAAAAAAATCATGGGTAAGCGAAATCAGTCTTGGCTGTGCTTTCATGGTTGCAAAAGTTGTTATGTTTGGGAAATACCCAGGCTAAAAATAACTTTAAAATGAGTACTTACAGTATGGTAATAGGATATAACCGGCAAATTTAATTTATGACCGGTAAAATTTTAGGTTGCCAGACACAGTGTGTGATAAATAATTTAGTCAGCGGAAACACTGCTACCCATTGACCTGTACTGTACCAGCTCAGGTTGATTGTGTCATTGTACCAGGTTACAATGAGACTTTGCTCATAATGTCGACCACTGGTTTGTCTGGTCCATGATTTGATCACAGGCTGCTGTAAGACTAATATTGCTAGCCGCTCTTTGTCCTTAAAGTATGGAGAGTACCTTTTGCTGGGTAACCATGGTAACTGGTAACTGCAAACAAATTTGTGGATTTGTTTTCCACCTCGTTTGCTAGCTGCTCTGTGTCCTTAAAGTATAGAGAGTACCTTTTGCTGGGTAACCATGGTAACTGGTAACTGCAAACAAATTTGTTGATTTGTTTTCCGCCTCGTTTGCTAGCCGCTCTGTGTCCTTAAAGTATAGAGAGTACCTTTTGCTGGGTAACCATGGTAACTGGTAACTGCAAACAAATTTGTTGATTTGTTTTCCACCTAGTTCACGATAGCTGCTCTACGAGAAATGCTCACAGTCATGTTAATCTCTTAATCTAAATCCCTGCATACAAGACAAAACCTTCAGAGCGGGAAATACAATTAAAATTGGAAATTATTATGTCTTGTGATTTTGTTCTTTCCATGTTCACATGTTTTTTTAACCAGCTTGACACTTTGAATATCTGTTTTCCAAGTATCCTGTAGGTGGGTGTGTATTATGCTTTTGTGTATAATATACTCAAGAAAAAATGCTTCTTGAGCCGTTTTCAGATCCTTGAAGATCCAGGTTGGAATTGGTCTTCAGTAACCAATATAATATAGCTGGAATATTGCTTAGTGCGGTGTTAAGCAACCAACCAACAAAATGATCAGTTGTCAATTTTTTCCATGCAAATTAGATGAAGATTTTTGTGTCTGGAAAATCCATCATCTGAGTATCTGAATATCATTTCAGGTTGATGATGCTGAAGCGTATGAGAAGATGCGCCAGGAAAACATCAGAGCCAATGCAGCGTTCTTAACACAGCTTGGAATACAGGAGGTGGGTTATGTTGAATACAGGTGGAATACAGGAGGTGGGTTATGTTGAATACAGGTGGAATACAGGAGGTGGGTTATGTTGAATACAGGTGGAATACAGGAGGTGGGTTATGTTGAATACAGGTGAAATACAGGAGGTGGGTTATGTTGAATACAGGTGGAATACAGGAGGTGGGTTATGTTGAATACAGGAGATGGGTTATGTTGAATGCAGGAGGTGGGTTATGTTGAATACAGGTGGAATACAGGAGGTGGGTTATGTTGAATACAGGTGGAATACTGGAGGTGGGTTATGTTGAATACAGGTGGAATACAGGAGGTGGGTTATGTTGAATACATGTGGAATACAGGAGGTGGGTTATGTTGAATACAGGAGATGGGTTATGTTGAATGCAGGAGGTGGGTTGTGTTGAATACAGGAGGTGGATTATGTTGAATACAAGTGGAATACAGGAGGTGGGTTATGTTGAATACAGGAGGAGGTGGGTTATGTTGAATACAGGTGGAATACAGGAGGTGGGTTATGTTGAATACATGTGGAATACAGGAGGTGGGTTATGTTGAATACAGGTGGAATACAGGAGGTGGGTTATGTTGAATACAGGTGAATACAGGAGGTGGGTTATGTTGAATACAGGTGGAATACAGGAGGTGGGTTATGTTGAATACAGGATGGTTGAATACATGTGGGAAGGTGGGTTATGTTGAATACAGGTGGAATACAGGGTTATGTTGAATACAGGTGGAATACAGGAGGTGGGTTATGTTGAATACAAGTGGAATACAGGAGGTGGGTTATGTTGAATACAGGAGGAGGTGGGTTATGTTGAATACAGGAGGTGGGTTATGTTGAATACAGGTGGAATACAGGAGGTGGGTTATGTTGAATACAGGTGGAATACAGGAGGTGGGTTATGTTGAATACAGGTGGAATACAGGAGGTGGGTTATGTTGAATACATGTGGAATACAGGAGGTGGGTTATGTTGAATACAGGTGGAATACAGGAGGTGGGTTATGTTGAATACAGGAGGTGGGTTATGTTGAATACAGGTGGAATACAGGAGGTGGGTTATGTTTAATACATGTGGAATACAGGAGGTGGGTCATGTTGATTACAGGTGGAATACAGGAGGTGGGATACGCAAAATGGTTATTTGGGATACAGGTTGTGGGTTACGTTGAAAATACATTGAATACTTGAGGTGGGTTATGTCGAATAGACAGACAGACTGACAGACAGAATGTATTCAATTTTTAAGGTCTGAAGCCCATACAACATACACAGACATTTGGGTACAGATTTATGCATGCATGATAGCAATTACATTGAAAAATGTGAATAATGTGGAATTAATTGCATAGCATTAAAACTTCACAGAGATATATTCCGATTTGTTTAATAGTCATTATGTTTTCTGTAGACATCAGGTTTATTAACTTGTTGAGAGTCGGTGGATAGCAGTTGTTTTCAGGGAAGCAGAGATCTCGTTCTTGGCTGTACTTGGTTATTTCCTGTTTTAAGTATCTATTAATTTATATACAGCAGTAGAAACTAATCTCTATAATGATAACATGAATTATGTTTAAAAGATTGTCTTCAATGTTCTGTGTTTGCCAGGCCAAACACCAGTTGCATGAACTGGTCGTGAAACCAAAGAAAGGATTAGCAGTGAAAAGGTGAGATCTAGCTTTACTTTGTGTCATCTAGAAGACTGTGTGCTATCCTGTGTTGAAACCAGTGAACTGATGACAATGTTGAGTGAGTTTATAGTTTTGTAATATTCCATTTATACCACTGATGTTGGCAACCCGTGAAGATCCGGGTTAAAATTGATCTTCAGAAACCCATGCTTGTCGTAAGAGGCGACTACAGTCCGTTTGAGTCATTTTTCATCAGGCATGTGTATCCCGTGCACGACGAGATAGTGGCTGTTCCGTTTCTGCGGTTTCACCCCGCCGCGACAGATAACAACTTTTGCGTTTTCAATGATGATAGTTTCTTAAACAACTTTTTTGGTGGAGTCCGGAAAATTTTCAAATATAAGAAAGCTGTCGGGTATTAGTAAATGATAAACGTGTACTATTTATATTTCTGTGGCATTTTGTACAATGATAAAATTTGCAATTCATTGGTCCGTTTCTGACTCAAACGGACTGTAATGGAATCGGGTTGTCAGGCTTGCTGACTTGGTTGACACATGTCATCGTATCCAAAGTGCATAGATCGATGCTGATGCTGTTGAACACTGGATTGTCTGGTCCAGACTCGATTGTTTACAGACTGCCGCCATATAGCTGGAATATTGCAGAGTACGGTGTTAAACAACCAACCAACAAAATGATCAGTTGTCAATTTTTTCCATGCAAATTAGATGAAGGTTTTTGTGTCTGGAAAATCCATCATCTGAGTATCTGAATATCATTTCGGCGTAAAACTAAACTGACTCACTCCCCATTGTAATTAACTGACCAAGCGGCATAAAAATGAACCAATCCCAAATAATTCCACCTATATTTAGTTGGATGTTATCAGAACCATATCATTTGTTTTCTGGCCTTAGTGTGCAAATTGGATCTGCATGTAAAGTGTGTGCTGTCAAGCACTCTAGCTCCCAATTTCCCAATATGTTTCAGTACAGTTTGTTTGCCAGTACACAGCCCTAATTGTTTGTTGCAGGGTGCCCAAACCACGTGAAGTTCTACCTCGGAGACGGAGTTTACGTATACAGAATGTGGCCCCGCCAAAACCCATCTATGTGCCGGAGGAACTCACAGTTCAAGTTGATGAACACGTAAGCTTTATAGTGTTCATGTAGCAGTGTCCAGTTTAGGAAGGTTTAACTGTAGTTTAATATCACTCGCAGCACTTGTTGACTCAGAGCCATTGTTATCTTGACCAAACTTCTAGTGACTTTTATTAGCCCGAAATTTATTTACAAATAGTTTTTTGAGCTTCTGTGGCAATGAAGACTGGAAATGACAGTAGTGGACATTTCTGAAAATATTTTTTGACCGAACTTGTCACATTGATGGGTCTAGTGGATTGGTGCAGTTTGATAGTTTGGAATTTTTAAACCAATTGTTTTTCTAGTTTCCATGGCAACAAGTTTCATATACTTTTATTGATTTACTATTTCTTGGATATCAATGATTCAGCCTGTTATATACTTGCCCTTTCTTCCCCATGTTCAGCCCCGCCCGCCTCCTGGCCCGCTGGCGATGGTGGAGAGTCTGTTTGAACACCTGGAGGAAGATGCTCACAAGGACTTCTCAGCATCTGTGCTGACATCTTGCAGCAAGTCCACGGCCTTTAAACCCATCTCTAGAGACCTAGAAGGGTATGTTGGAGACAGAATATTTACTCATTCATTTATCAGTGGGGCGGTGGGGTAGCCTTGTGGTTAAAGCGTTCGCTCATCACGCTGAAGGCCTGGGTTTGATTCCCCACATGGGTACAATGTGTGAAGCATGTGTACCATAATAACATTATTGCGAGTAAATTGCTTAAAACTAAGGAAGACGAGTTGTCTGTGAGTAATATTACATTTAAAAGAGAAATCGTTAAACGAAACAGGATGTAAAACGTATAAATACTTAAGTCTATCTTCATACCGAGACTGTCACCCGCCGTGATATTGCTGGAATATTGCTAAAAGCGGTGTGAAACTAAACTCACTCACTTCATACACATTCCTGTTGGCCCATTTCGTGTGTCCCCCACCAAGATATTGCCAAGATGTTGCGGTGTGAAACTAAACTCAGAATAGTGGCCCATTTCGTGTGTCCCCTACCAAAAGTTGTTTAGTGAATAGTGCTAAGAGAGAAGGTTGGTGTAAAAACTAAACTCACTCACTCACTCATTTATCAGTGATCAATTATAAATGAACATCAGAGAAACTGTGTAATAACCAAGATCACCTTTGTTTAGTGGATACAGCATCTGCTAGGAGAGAAGGTTGGTGGTTCAATCCTTGGCTGCATCGAACCAAAACATGTTGGGACTTGTTACCCTGTCTTTGCAAGGACTGGTCAGTGCTCGGAGTGTGTATAGGTCGGAATGCGTATAGGTTGGAGTGTGTATAGGTCGAGATGCGTATAGGTCGGAATGCGTAAAGGTAGGAGTGGTCGGATATAGGTCTGAGTGCATTATAGGTAGGAGTGCGCATTATAGGTCGGAATGCATATAGGTTGGAGTGCGTATAGGTCGGGTGTGTATAGGTAGGAGTGCGTATAGGTAGAGATGCGTATAGGTCGGAGTGCGTATAGGTCCAAGGATGCGTATAGGCGATAGAGTGCGTATAGGTCGGAGTGCGAGTGCGTATAGGTCTGAGTGCTTATAGGTCTGAGTGCTGCGTAGGATGGGAGGCGTATGGAGGGGTGTATAGGTTGGAATGCGTATAGGTCGGCATGTGTATACGTCAGAGTAGGGTATTCATGTTAGACTGAAGCGGGACTCTCGGCTGGCTAGTGCTATATGACTCGGATTTGTCTTGACTAGTACAAGGAAAAATGCACACACAAGTTGCTAAATAAGTGCAATAATATTGAATGTGACTTTAAACCCCATTGCACCCCTCTGTATAATGAAAATAGTGTTTGAAAGATATGATCCCTTATTTTTCCTTATCCTGACTCATGCTAAATGCTTGTCTCCTTCTTCTTGCGAATGATAGTGGAACACTTGAAATCCCTTGAAGTTCCCTTCTAAAATCATCACTCACCCACGAGTAGTCTCCCTTGCCTCCTTTGGCGCCCTTTTGGGTAACATGACCAGCCATGTTTGTCACTCTCTCCTTCTTCGCCCTTGAGGACGGTTGTGAGAGCACCTGGGTCCCTATACGGCACATATCCTTTTCTCTTTTGGACCTTTACTTCAAAATTATTGCTGTATATGGTTTTAGGATTGTATACTACTAATATGGTTTGACATTTTATCTAAATTATTCCTTGTTTGACATGTTTTTTCGTCGTGTTTACATTTGATGAAAACTTGTATTTGTTGTAGGTACCGGCTGTCTGCGGCTGACCCACATATATTATGTCCTGATTGCACTACTTCATGTTCTTCCAGTGAATTGCCGAGTGTTTTACTTGGCAGGTCTCTGTTCCAGTGATGAACTCTGGTGCCAATAAGAGATCGTCGTCAACGGAGCTGTCCTCTTCGCAGACGAAGAAGACTAGATCGTCTTCAATGCAGAAAAAGAACGCTACAACCCCTAAGACTTCGTCGAAGTCTCTACACAGCTCTACGCAGAAGACGAGATCCTTCTCTGCCGAGATTGTACCTCCAGAAGAAGTAGACGTGTATGATGATCCCCCCATCCTCATATCTGAAGTCACAGTCGTCAGCAAGAAGACGAACCCTGCTTCTACAGCTACATCGGCAACCGTATCAGCGCAGACATTGACAGAAGACCTTCTATCAACGCAGACATTGGGTACCAGAGATAGCAGCAGTGTCAACTCTTCACAAGTGCAGTGTGCTTTAGAAGACACCTCATCATTGTCAGAAGCATCATCAACAGACATCACAGAACTTCAACCCAGGGCTGTTTATGCAACAGTTTACAGACCAGATGATGTCGATGATGGAACATCGCTTCACGCAGGAGAAAGCTGCTACGAAGACCACTACGATGACTACAAGCCTGCGTGAAGATTCAGCAGCCTCTCCATCGCACTTGGAAGTAGAGGCAAGCCTGCGTGAATGCTCGCATCCGACGATCTTCCCCGTCTGAAGCTAGGCGCCTGGACAATGCTACCAGCGTCAGCTCAGCCTTAGACGTCCCTGAAGGAACCGCTAAGAATTCTCCACGCAGAGGCAGATCGAAGCGTTCTCCCGAACCCTACAGACGTCATAGATACGGATTGTCATCACCATCAGACTCTGACGCACATCGGGAACCTGCATGCAGGCACTCCACATCTCACAGAGGGGAAACTACACTTAAGAATCAATTTTCACGAAGGCCTAGAGAGAGATCTCAAGACTCCAGGAAGGATACACGATCATATTAGGATTGTTCCCTGCGCGCAGTTCGACATACAGATCTTCATACAGAGACTCACGCCGTCGTGGATCGTCAGATCAGGAGATGTCTAAATTGGATGAAGAAGGTGAAGTCATATTCTCCGATACGGAAGTAACCTCATGGATTGCTAATGGCCTGTACCTAGCATCACCTTCCAAGGACACAGACGAAGCGTTTATGTACAAGATGTCCAACGATGATTTCAACACACTCACCATTCCGCCTATCGATCCGATCTCCCAAGTACCGGACAGTCTCAGCTCAGCCTTTGATAAGGCTACCAAGTTCCAGAATCAGCATATGCCGACGTTCACAGGGGTGGAAATAACTTTAAAATTGATAGTGTACACCGGAACAGTGGCACATGTAAAGTCACTTGCCCTGATAATTTTTCCACTATACCGACCGTTTTCTTGCTGATTTTTTAAATAAACTACATAATTAACATTGGAAAGTCAACTGGACACCGTTACAGTGTGATATACAAATTTGCTTGCCTGACAGAAAAAAAACACTAGACTCGGACGTCGGGCTATGGGTTATTTCCTCCCCTGGTTCAACGCCAGGAGATTCCCCTTACATCACATGGAACCCTTCCTGAAGGCACCAGAGATTGATGAGTACTACAAGATCATCAACGACTCCCGCTATAGAACTTACAAGATAGAAGACAAGAAGCTAGCGCAACTGGATACGACTACCAGACGTACCTTTTTTTGGACTAGCCAGGTCTAGGGCTATAAACGAAGCACTCATCTCGAAGTTCAAGAACTCCCCCCACCGAACACGACAGGATGATATAGTCTGCTCTACTGACTCAGAAAAAGGACCACCAGTTTATATCGGAGCATCTAGCATCCACATCAGCGGGCCTGACTCTCCTGAGGAGGCAAGGATTATTGTCAGCGTGCACCTGGAGTGAGCGGTTCACCAAGTCCTTATACAGAGCCCCATGGTCAGCATCATCCATCTTCGGAGGAGGAATTGAAGAAGTCGCCAAAGAGGTTACACACGAATCAAGGGAGGTCATGATGATAAAGTCCATAGATACCTTGGCAAATGTGATTCGCCAGACGTCCCAGCACTACTCCAACAAATCCAAGTTTGCAGGAGTCCAGAGAGCCAGAGAAAAGAAATATTCCAACTCGAGCGGAGGAAGAGGTTCTTTTCATCGCCCAACCGGAGCCCCCAGAAGCAACCCCGGAAGAGGCCGAGCACCCAGGGGTGCCGGGGGAACCAATCGCTGAAGGACAGGTTTGGAACGACCAGTCTTCCACCCCAAGCCGTTTCTGTACATCCTTCGACAGTTTTGGTGGATGTCTTCAACGGTACTCGGAAAATTGGGGAATACTACAGGACGACTACGTATCCCAGATACTACGCAGAAGGTACAAGATACAGTTGGAAGCCACTCCGCCGCTCTGGAGAGCAAATGGTTAAAGTCCATGCACACGTCTAGGACAGGCTAGCATGAGTGATAGACCCTGTACTTGTAGAGGACTTACTCGTACAGGAAGAAGGGTCGCATCTCCATCTGATGCACGCATCAAGAGATGGAGTTGCAATAGATAACTAATGGAACATTAGTATATTTAAAATCCACACGAAAATGTCAGGAGAAGTTTCGGAAGAAATCTGACAAGTTGTGGTTTCCCCCCAGACTCATCAGAGGGAAGTTGGAAGAACAGGATCATCAGCAGTGCCGTCATAAGTTCCCATGGGGGGGTAATACAGGACGTAATCAACAGCCTGTGAATCCAGGAAGTGGGGTGGCCCACAACCGATTCCGACGAATTCTGCAAACATTAGCATGAGTCAGGATAAGGAAAAATACGTAATTTTCTTACTAAAAGAACGGAGGTGTAGTGGTAGCCCTCCCAACCTCCCCTCTCATGGCACTCTGGATTTCCCTGTAAATCCGGGTGTCGGGCTTACATACAGAGAGAGTCACAAACATGACTGGTCATGTGACCCAAAAGGGCACCAAAGGAGGCAAGGGAGACTACTCGTGGGTGAGTGATTTTTTTTAAAGGGAACTTCAAGGGATTTCAAGTGTTCCACTATCATTCGCAAGAAGGAGACAAGCATTTAGCATGAGTCAGGATAAGTATAAAATATCAATTTATGTTAGAAAATTACATGATTAAACAGAAGACTTCAAGCACCCAGAGCCCATTTATTTTGAAAAATTAGTTGATGTGTTTGTTTATGAGTTTACTGCAAAACAGTTCAAAAATTTCTGAGTGAGTATGTGATTGTGGTTTTGCACTGCTTTTAGCAATATTCTGGCAATATCACGGCAAGGGACACAAGTAATGGGCTTCACATATATTTTTTGTATCCATGAGGTGAATCGAACCCGGATCTTCGGTGTGATAAGCAAACGTTTTAACTACTAGGCTACCCCACCACCCCGACGACCCACCGCTCAAAGGAAAAGCCCTGAGGTTGAGCTGGAACTGTGCTCACCTCATTTAGCCACTTGGCTTTAGGGTTATTGGAAGCAAGTTAATCGGTCCTAAGAAACCAGGGCTCCAGATAATTTTTCAACATCAGGAGTACGGACTCCTTATTTTTTCAATATAAGAGTACTGGAAAACCTTAAGAGTACATTTAGAGTACTGAATGCAAATTAATGAAGTATCGGAAATCTTGTCATTCATTTCATGTGTACACCACAACGTTGTTACTCTTGTGTAAACAGGGCAATAAACAATAAAACAATACTTTTCCCTTAAATACGAATGTGTAAATGATTCTAAGACCGTACACCATTGCTGTGGTGCGTATCTGCTACGTTTTTCAAAATATTTCCTACCGTATCGTGCATATTTTTTATCCGTACATATGCCGATTCGGCCCTTATCTGGAGCCCTGGAAACCCATGTGGAGATTTCAAGGCAGATTGGCACTCAAGCTGGTAGGAACTAGGTATGATGACTGAAGCAAGGCTACGATGTCACCTGTGCCGTGGGAGAATGTGTCACTGTAGTCGATGACCTTGGTAGCTGCTCATGCTGTTGACCCAATTTTGCTTGCGAATATTTGGTTATCTGAAGGCCAAGTTGATGTTAGAATCCTGCAGACTGCACATGAAACATCATTCTGTCACTTCCCTTGTATTGAAGTGGTTGTGGTTGTCCAAATGTAATATTTAGCAAACATGTTCATATTTATCTTTTTAGGTTCCTTAAAGATTTCTCCAAGATTCATCTGACTGAGGACCGAGTTGCGAAGGTTGTGAAGGACCGAATCTTCTCTATTAAGATCCACCCTACCAAGGATAAGGTGCTGGTTGCCGCGGGCGACAAGTGGGGGAGGGTTGGATTCTGGGATGTGGTGAGTATGGCAGGGATCTTTAATCTGTTTAAAATAATTTTGGGGAACTATGGCAAAAAGCAGGTTGACATGGGAACCAAAACTGAGTCTGAGAATAAGTGGTCAGAACAACATTGGGAGAGTTTGTTGGTCCAGGGAAATATTAACCATCTCAAATGTTTTGAGTTTGGAGGCAATAGAGAAAAGTTCAAGCAGGCCAAACTTGTCAGTTGTGTTGGGTAATTTGATGAGTGCCTCAGTCACACCATGGCTGGTCAACTGTTTTCGTTTTTCATAATATTTAGAATTTTGACCTTGACATTTGCATTTTAATCATCATGCAAGATTCTATAAATATTCAGGCCCATGCTTAGTAAACATCACCTCCTGAGAAATCACTTGACCATTGAAGCTGAAACTTCACATGCTTGTGGTCACCAATGGAGGCAACCTGTTTTATATTTTTCAAGAGTATTGAAACTGATTTTCAGTGTAGCTGCTGTTTCAACAAAGGAAAAGCTTTTATGGCTATTTTTTTTTCAGAAAGTGTACCCATGTAGGTAATAGAACCCGGGTCTACGGCGTGACGAGTGAACACTTTAACCACGAGGCTATCCCACCGCACCTTGTGTTCATAGGAACTACTGGGCACTAATTTGTTTTTTAATTCATCATAAATATCTTTTACACCAAAATCTTTAAAGTTTCCTCAACTTATTACTTCATACACGAAATGAGCTACAGAGCCTTGTTGCTCCAGTTTTAGTTCGTTCTTTCTTCACTGAACCGTTGTCGGTTTTGTTATGTCTGACATCCCACAGATTCCCTTCTGGTTAGATCGTCCGCCTCTGTGGTGTAGTGGTTAGATCGGCCGCCTCTGTGGTGTAGTGGTTAGATTAATCCGCCTCCGTGGTGTAATGGTTAGATCCACCGCCTACATTGTGGTGGGTGTAGTGGTTAGATTGTCCGCCTCCGTAGTGGTGTAGTGGTTAGATCCCGCCGACCCCTCCGTGGTGTAGTGGTTAGATCGACCGCCTCCGTGGTGTAGTGGTTAGATTAGATTGACCGCCTCCTTGGTGTAGTGGTTAGATTGGCTGCCTCCGTGGTGTAGTGGTTAGATCGGCCTCGTCCGCGCAAGGCCGCCTCCGTGTGGTGTAATGGTTAGATCCACATTTGTCTTTCCGTGGTGTAGTGGTCAAGATTGGCTGCCTTCCGTGGTGTAGTGGTTAGATCTGGAATTCTGCCTTGTGGTTTACGTTATCCATGGCAACAAGTTCGACATTGAGCGTGTTTTAGTGTCTTTTCCGAGCAGAACTCTAAAACCATTCACTATTTCTTCACCAAACTTGGCACATAGATAGATGGTGGTCTACTGGTGCCTTTTGGTTGTTTTGGAATTCTGAATAAAATATTTTTAGCGCGTCCATGGCAACAAGTCGACGTAGCCTGATATTGCACATTTGTCTTTTCCGAGCAGAACTCTAAAACCGTTCAATATTTCTTCACCAAACTTGGCACATACATGGATCTTGTGGTGTACTGGTGCCTTTTGGTAGTTTTGGAATTCTGAATTAAATATTTTTGGCATTTCCATGGCAACAAGTTCGACTTTGACTGAAATTGGTGGTAGTGCTCTTTTCCGGAGCAGAACTCTAAAACTGTTCACTATTTCTTCACCAAACTTGGCACATAGATAGATCTGATGGTCTACTGGTGCCTTTTGGTAGTTTTGGAATTCTGAATAAAATATTTTTGGCGTTTCTATGGCAACAAGTTCGACTTTGACTGAAATTGGTGGTAGTGCTCTTTTCCGGAGCAGAACTCTAAAACCGTTCACTATTTCTTCACCAAACTTGGCACATAGATAGATCTGGTGGTCTACTGGTGCCTTTTGGTAGTTTTGGAATTCTGAATAAAATATTTGTGGCGTTTCTATGGCAACAAGTTCGACTTAGCCTGAAATTGGTGGTTGTGCTCTTTTCCGGAGCAGAACTCTAAAACCATTCAGTATTTCTTCACCAAACTTGGCACATAGATAGATCTGGTGGTGTACTGGTGCCTTTTGGTAGTTTTGGAATTCTGAATAAAATATTTTTGTCATTTCCATGGCAACAAGTTTGACTTAGACTGAAATTGGTGATAGTGCTCCTTTCTGGAGCAGAACTTTCAAAACCTTTCAATACTCTCCTTCCAATTTTCTATATACACACCTAAATATTTGACATAATCATACCTCGTAGACATAATCATGAAGAGTATTTTGCCATTGCGGGGGATATTGATGACTTTGTCTTCTTGTTGTTAGATCGACCGCCTCTGTGGTGTAGTGGTTAGATCGACCGCATCCTTGGTGTAGTGGATAGAGCGACCGCCTCCATGGTGTAGTGGTTAGATCTACCGCCTCCGACCGGGGCGGTGGGGTAGCCTAGTGGTTAAAGCGTTCGCTCATCACGCCAAAGACCCGGGTTCTATTCCCCACATGGGTAAAATGTGTGAAGCCCATTTCTGGTGTCCCCCGCCGTGATATTGCTGGAATTTTACTAAAAGCGGCATAAAACAATACTCACTCACTCACTCAATCGACGACCACATCATACCAAAAGACGTTAAAATATGGTACTTGTTGGTCCCTGCCTTGTGCTCAGCATTAATGGGTACAAGGACAGGTCGGCTCGGAGTCAGTATAATGTCTCTGAGTGGGGTATTCATGCTTAACTGTGGCATGGTATCTCAGTGAGCTAACACTATAAAACCAGCTTAAGTCTGGGCTAGTACAAGCAGCCGCACTTACACATACACACGCATGCACGTCGTCATATGAGCGAAATACTCTTCAGCGCGGTGTAGTGGTTAGATCGACCGACTCTGTGGTGTAGTGGATAGATCGACTGCCTCCGTGGTGTAGTGGTTAGATTGGCCGCCTCCTCGGTGTAGTGGTTAGATCCACCGCCTCCGTGGTGTAGTGGTTAGATCGACCGCCTCCGTGGTGTAGTGGTTAGATCCACCGCCTCCGTGGTGTAGTGGTTTGAGCGACCGCCTCCGTGGTGTAGTGGTTAAATCCACCGCCTCCGTGGTGTAGTGGTTAGATTGGCCACCTCCGTGGTGTAGTGGTTAGATTGGCCACCTCCGGGGTATAGTGGTTAGATCGACCGCCTCCGTGGTGTAGTGGTTAGATCCACCGCCTCCGTGGTGTAGTGGTTAGATCCACCGCCTCTGTGGTGTAGTTGTTAGAGCGACCGCCTCCATGGTGTAGTGGTTAGATCGACCGCCTCCGGTTGTAGTGGTTAGATTGGCCACCTCCGTGGTGTAGTGGTTAGATTGGCCACCTCCGTGGTGTAGTGGTTAGATCGACCGCCTCCGTGGTGTAATGGTTAGATCCGCCGCCTCCGTGGTGTAGTGGTTAGATCTACCGCCTCCGACCGGGGCGGTGGGGTAACCTAGTGGTTTAAGCGTTCGCTCATCACGCCAAAGACCCGGGTTCTATTCCCCACACGGGTAAAATGTGTGAAGCCCATTTCTGGTGTCCCCCGCCGTGATATTGCTGGAATTTTACTAAAAGTGGCGTAAAACAATACTCACTCACTCAATCGACGACCACATCATACCAAAAGACGTTAAAATATGGTACTTGTTGGTCCCTGCCTTGTGCTCAGCATTAATGGGTACAAGGACAGGTCGGCTCGGAGTCAGTATAATGTCTCTGAGTGGGGTATTCATGCTTAACTGTGGCGTGGTATCTCAGTGAGCTAACACTATAAAACCAGCTTAAGTCTGGGCTAGTACAAGCAGCCGCACATACACATACACACGCATGCACGTCGTCATATGAGCAAAATACTCTTCAGCGCGACGTTAAACCCAATTTCAACTCACCTCTCCTTCTGTTTAGATCATTGCTGAGAGTGATTCAGCAATAATCTTCCAGCAATAATAAACCACATGCATCGGTCACCCTTTTTCTTTCCAGATGAGTTCCGATAAGCATGATGGTGTAGTAGCATACTGCCCCCACTCCCGCCCCGTCAACTGTCTCCACCTCCCTCCTTGGGCACCCCTCAAGACCTTCTCCTGCAGCTACGATGGCAGCCTTAGGTGTGGGGACTTTGAGAAGGGAGTCTTTGATGAGGTATGTTGTCAAATTGATGTCTTGTGTGATTTGAAACTTTGATGTTAATGTTAAAGGTAGTCATTAAACCATACCCAAAGGCTGGAGGACATGAAGTATCACATGGCTGAAATAGGTCAGGAGAGGATCCTGCACGTAACTCATTACTACTGTAATAAATATTGTGAAAATTCAAGTAAACATTGTGTCTTTTGTCTTGTCATACAGGCCTTCAATTTAATATCATTGGATGGCTATTTGGCATGGTGTTCTTCGACTGAAAAGTAGGACTGTAACAATGCATCAAACTATCGATAGATAGCAATTATTGAGTCTCTGATAGCAATTAACCATTGGTAGAAACGAAAAACTATCGATAGTATGGGTGGCTATCGATAGTTTATTAATTGACTTTCGTTGATAAATGTGCAGCTCAAAATACAGGAAGTACTAGATTCGTTCAATTTGATTTAGAGTTATCTGCCCGTTACCTCTTAAACAAACTTGACTGTTTACTTGATCTGGGTTTCAAGTTTCTTGTCAGTTATTAAAAGAGACAATAGTCACCCCTACTGAAAAGTGTAGTTGAGAATTAACTTTTAAGTCTGAGAATTTTCTTAAGACTTAAAGAGTACACCTATTGGTATCCTTGATAATCTCCATGGTATATGTTACGATCACTCTCCACTATACCCTGGATGCATCCATGGCTTGGGGCAATGATTTTATTACCTCCCTTGGCTGGCTTTTTATCCAATCAGGTGTCTACGCTGGGAAGTTGAGTGAAGCAACAACTCACTTTCGCTTCTTAAATTATCTAACCGTTTAAACTTGGCAACACAACTGATGCAGAGGTACTTTGAAAGAGGTAGAAGGAGTTCTTTTATATATTTTTTGAAAGTTTCAGATCTGTCAATTTGTCTGTATTATTTCCACAAAACTCTGAGTGGCTCTGCGAACTGCGACCAATACCTTCGCGACTGTGACCCCTATCTTTGTTGATACTGGCAAGCTCGGATGTAACGGCAGCTTAGATGATTGGCTACTGTGAGAATGCGGAGCCAGCAAAGGGAGGAATTATAACTATCGGGCCAAGCCGTGGATGCATCCAGGGTATACAGAGAGTGATAGTAACGTATACCCTGGAGATTATCGAGGATGACCTATTATGCTCAATACAGCTCAATACAGTATCAGGTTCTTTTTAAGAATTTTTAACTGCTCTTTTGTCTTATAGTTGTGGAATAGTATTGACCAGACACGTTTCAGCTTTTTGAAAAGTAACTGATTTGTTCAAAATCCTCTCAATATGATAAGTAAGGAAAACATGTTTACTAAGGCTCACATTTGCATGAGTAAACTGCTGATGTGAGACTGAGTGTAGGTTTGGTACTCTTCCTGCTGTAGGTGTACTCTCGTCCAGATGATGAAGACACACTTCTCCGCAACTTTGACTTCACCTCAGAGCATGTGATGTTGGTGTCCCAGACTGACGGCTGCGTGGCCGTAGTGGATGTACGGACACCCCAGTGAGTAGTCAGGTCATAGGAATCCAGGATTCGAATACGTCTGCAGCCACTTGGTCACAAGAACCAATATAGTGGATTGGGTGGCCAGCATGGTCAGCTGGTTGACTACATGCCATCATACCCAAACTATGTGGATTGTTGCTCATAATATTAATCACTGGATTGTCTGGTCCTGAGTATTTACAGGCCGTTATCATATAGCTGGCAATAAGCAATAAACAAGTAAACTCACATATACTACAACTCTACATCTCTTGTTATTAAGTAATGCTGGATATGTCTGTCTGTGCAGGACGAGGGAGGAGCACCTGTACCCATGTCATCAGAAGTACCTGCGGACTGTGAGCATTCATCCAGTCCAGAAGCACTACTTTGTCACTGCATCGGTCGACACGTAAGTCTTGCTGGTCCAGGTCTCATATTGCTGTCATTTTAACATTTTTGTTTACAACATGCACAAAATTTGGATTTTCTGAAATACTTTTCTTTGTGGTGGTAAATCAACTCACTCACTCACCCACTCAATAACTCACTCAGCCACCAATCCTCTCACTCGTCCTACCCCTCCCTCACTCACCCATTCAATCATTCAGTTACTCACTCAATCATTCACTCACCCACCCACAAATCCATTCACTCGTTCACTCACCCATTCAATCATTCACTCACCCACTCAATCATTCACTCACCCATTCAATCATTCACTCACCCACCCTTACAATCATTCACTAACCCATTCAATCATTCACTCGCCCACCCACTCAATCATTCACTCACCCACCCATTCTATCATTCACTCACCCACCCATTCTCTCACCCATTCAATCATTCACTCACTCAACCATCCACAAATCCACGTACCTACTCACCCATTCAATCATTCACCCACCCACTCAACACAAATCCACCCACAAACCCACTCGAACATTCACTCACTCACCCATCCACAAATCCACTTACTCACCCACTCGATCATTCACTCACTCACCCATCCACAAATCCACTTACTCACCCACTCAATCATTCACCCACCCACTCAACCATTCACCCACCCACTCACTCACTCACTCACCCACCCACAAATCCACCCACTCACCCACTCATTGAGGCTTTTAACAACATTACCACGGTGCTGTCTGTCCTAGATACTTGAACCAAGTTTGTTCTTTAACCATGGTAACCTATAAACATCTTACCCGTGGCACTTCAGGACAGTACGTCTGTGGGACTTGCGGAAGATGTCGAAGAAAAGCAACTCTGCTATCAGTGAGAGAAGACACGGGAAGTCTGTCGACAGTGCCTACTTCTCCCCTATCACTGGGAAGTACATTCTGTCAGCATCTGCAGATAACACTCTCAAGTAGGTGGAGCTTGTGTTGAATGTCAAACAGTGTTACTGGTTCCAGTTTCTCAATAACACATCAAATTTTTAACTTGTCCAACCAGACACTCCACTCATATTGTTGCTATTCGCTGTTGTTGTAATAAAAAATAGGTGATAAAATGTAAACTAAATTATACTGTTGTATTCATATTGTTGTTCTGTTGTGTCCTAATTAGATCTGTACCCCGTGAAGATCTGGGTTAGAATTGATCTTCAGTAACCCATGCTTGTCATAAGAGGCGACTAACGGGATAGGGTGGTCAGGCTCGCTGACTTGGTTGACATAATTGTGTCATAGTATCCCAGTTGCTTAGATCGATGCTCGGGGCCGTGGGGTAGCCTAGTGGTTAAAGCGTTGGCTCGACACGCCGAAGACCCGGGTTTGAATCCCCACATGGGTACAATGTGTGAAGCCCATTTCTGGTGTCCCCCGCCATGATGTTGCTGGAATATTGCTAAAAGCAGCGTAAAACCAAAACTCAGTTAGTCAGTCAGTCAGTCAGTCAGTAGATCGATGCTCATGCTGTTGATCACTGGATAGTTTTTGTGGCAGATGATTTCCTTTTTCCTTCTGAAGCAAAAGTATTTGTTTCATCCATGTTCTGGGACATAATATTTGTTTCCCCTTTAACTCAGACTATCAAACAATATCTTGTGATGTTACAAACTTCTTCAAAAGGCTGTTGACTTGGGCTCCTTGATCTTTTTGATGTCTCTATAGGTCATATGTTGATGGTCTAGGTGAGGTGAAATTAGGTTTAACGTCGTGCTTGAGAATATTTCGCTCATATGACGACGTGCATGCGTGTGTATGTGTGTGTGTGGCTGCTTGTACTAACCCAGACTTAAGCTGGTTTTATAGTGCTAGCCCACTGAGATACCATGCCGCAGTGAAGCATGAATACCCCACTCAGACACATTATACTGACTCCGAGCCGACCAGTCCTTGTTGTACCCATTAATGCCGAGCGCCAGGCAGGGACCAACAAGTACCATATTTTAACGTCTTTTGGTATGACACGGTCGGGATCGAACCCGCGACCTTCCGCTCTCCAGGCGGAAGCTCTAACCACTACACCACGGAGGCGGTTGTTGATGGTCTAGGATGAACATATGAACATTAAAGCTGATCTTGGATTAGGTAGAAGTTCTGAAGGTGGTGTTTCTCTCTTCAGCATATTTGACAGCTCTGAGATGAAAAGTGATCTGCCATTGAAGAAATGTATTAGGTAAGTCTAATTAATGAGGTGACGTAATGACTAACCATTATTATGATATTATCGATTTGAGCATGACATCACAGTAGCTTTGCCACTAGAGACTGAAGTTTCTATAAGATATCCTGCAGTCAACTAGTCTGCAGCAAATAGCTGAGGACAAATAGAATAGGTTTACTCCTGTAATGTTTTATTTATTTATTATTTTTATATTTTTATTTCCACTTCATGTTTTACATGTTTCATATATGATGCTTTCTAGACATTGTATAGATGTTTAACATGAAATAGAACCTATCATTGTCCCACATGTCACACTAACAAATACACACATATTCATACATACATACATACACAACACACACACACACAAACACACACAACACACACACACAGATACATACATACAGACATACATACATACATACATACATACATACAGACATACACACACATACATACATACACACATACATACATACATACATACACACACACACACACACACATACATACAAACACACACACACACACACACACACACACACACACACACACATACATACATACATACATACATACATACATACATACATACATACATACATACATATATATATATATATAATATTTTCTATACATTGTCGAAAGTACAAACTTCAATTTCATTACATATTATAACATTTTATCCATACAATGTTCTCCATATAAGTGTCAAAAGCACAAACATCAACTTCCACCACATGTTAAACCACACTTCCACCACATGTTAAACATGTTAACGTTTTACTCCAGTAATGAACTTCTCTTGTCAAACTCAACTTTCTACAGACATGACAACCACGTGGGACGATGGCTGACCAAGTTCCGCGCCACCTGGCACCCCGCAAGGGAAGATCTGTTTGTTGTTGGCAGCATGGCGAGACCCAGACAGGTACCAGTGGTGTTCCTTTGTCCTTCTCTCAACTTGATTTACCATGCGATTTCAGGCTAGGTCGTACTGTAAAACTGTTTTCCTGTATGCTATGTGTCTAGGACCCAACAAGCAACATCTGGTGGTCATGAGAGGCTTGTTCGATCATGACTAAGAAGCCTCTACATCAGTATGAATCTCTGGACTAATGAGAAGTGCTCATTCTGTCAACCACTGGTTCAAACATTCAAGTATTTTATAGTCTGCTGTTAAAGTAGCTGTGATGCTGCTCCACGAAAAAACTTTCATTGTCACCGTCACTGATCAGCTGAAAGTTGATGCAGGAATGTTTGTTTGTCAATACCAAATTTGTTTTGCTTTCTTTATTACCTTGAATACATCAATTTGATTCCTGTGAAGATCTGCGTTAGAATTGGTCTTCAGCAAACCATGGTTGTCGTTCGAGTGGTCAGGGTCGCTGACTTGGTTGACACATGTAATCTAATGCCAGTTTTGCGTAAATTGATGCTCATGCTCTTGATCACTGGATTGTCTAGTCCATACTCGATTATTTAAATACCACTACCATATAGCTGGGATATTGCTGAGTGTGGTGTTAAACAACAAACAAACAAACAATATTCATTTGATTTTTTTGTTTTGAGTCATTTGGCATATATATACAACAGGTTGAATCTGTTATTCTAGATTGAGCTGTACAACGATGATGGTGTAGTGGTGCAGGTTCTCACCAACCCTGACTGTCTGGGTTCTGTGTGTTCCCTTAACGACATCCACCCCTCCAGGAACATTGTTGCCGGTGGCAACTCAAGCGGACGTGTACATGTCTTTATGTGATGGCACCGATGGTCGAAAGTTCCCTGTGCTGTAGCCCTCCATGGTGCTGTCAGGATGAGGATTTGGGGCCCAGGATGTTCACCCAGAGTGTGGATAATCAGTAAGACCTGCTTGTGAATAAAACATAAAATAATCAAAAATAACAATGAAATAACTGCTTGTTTTCTGCAAGAATCCAGTTTTGCAAGTCTTGAGTTGGCCAAAGAAATATTTGGGGTCTTAGTCTATTGCTGTGTTTGATATGTGTAAATGTATCATCCATATTGAGGAATCGGAGCCATTACCAGCTGGAGTCCCAACTGAAATCTGTTGAAGGGATTGAATGAATACTGTTTTACGCCTCATCAGCAACTTTGCAGCTATTCCAGCGATACTAATGATAGTATGAGCCATCCAATGTTTTCAGGAAATAGCTTTGCATTTACATATAACTTCTTTGAGTGGCATGTTTAGACCCAGATAGCATTCGGATGTTGGCGATGTTGGCTAAACCATTGCCAACGTTGGGCCAATTCTGAATGCTATCTGGGGAAGTTGGAGAATCAGATAAGGACAAACTTTATGGATGAACAACTTCTTTATTCGGATGATGGGACGTTTCGAGACAGATTCTTGTATCGTTGTCAAGCAAGAATGAGTCAGACTGAAACAGGTTGAAATATATATGCAGTGAAATAGTTAACAAGAACAACATGAAGTAATAGGGAAGTACACTAACAATGTGATGACAATGGATTACAGGTGGAAGCCAGTTACAATGGATTACATTAGAAGCCAGTGACAATACGATGACAAGGATTTTCATGTAGAAGCCATTGACTATGTGATGACAAGGGTTTACAGGTAGAAGCCAGTGACAATGTGATGACAAGGGTTTTCATGTAGAAGCCAGTGACAATGTGATGACAAGGGTTTTCAGGTAGAAGCCAGTGACAATGTGATGACAAGGGTTTACAGGTAGAAGCCAGTGACAATGTGATGACAAGGGTTTACAGGTAGAAGCCAGTGACAATGGACAGTGACAATAAGCCAGTGTGATGACAAGGGATTTAGAACAGGTTGAAGACAAGGGAAGGCAGTGACAATGTGAAGACAAGGGATTACAGGTAGAAGCCAGTGACAATGTGATGACAAGGGATAACATTAGAAGCCAGTGGGATGTACAGAGGTGTTGGACATGTTTATACAAGTTACACGAGCAGTTAGGGTTGTTCATCCATAAAGTTTTGTCCTTATCACATTTACATATGTTTATAATATGTTTGATTCATATATTTGTTAAATAAACAGAATGCTAATCGACCGTATATCTCATTACATATTGTGCTGAACCTTTGTTGAATGGTGATGGCCCAACCAGCTATGTTGATTGTAGTGTCTGTTCAGATTCAAGATCTTACATGAATGGCTACAAACAAGATGCCTGTTTTTTCCTCAGGTCTGCAGAATTCTGTAGAAATCCTGAGGGATGTTAGGGTGTTAGTTGTAGAAATTCTGTGGAAAATCTGCAGAAAGTATGTCAAGTCTGCAGAATTTCATGGAAATAGGTCTCTGGTTATGTGTCAGATCTGCACAGTTCAATGGCATTTGTAGTGCTGTAACTATATTTTGTTCGGCTTCTCACTCACTCACTGTTATGAAGACAACATCTTGTGCATACTCGTCACAATACCAGAGAGAAAACATGTGGAACTTAAAGTCTTTGAATGACATTAAGAAATAATACACATGATTGGAAAATATATAGACGTCAACGACTTTAAAATGAGGCGCATGACGTTTTCTGAGTATATTCACTATGAAGTGAATGAACGAGTAAGAATATACTAATTACAGAAGCTGACATCCATGAATTTCTCCCTTTATACAATTTTAATCTGCATATTATTTAATGGGCGTTGAGTTTCTAATTATTTTCTGATATTTTAGTTTGCATCTTACACTATGGAAACGTAAAGGATATGAATAAAGTATAATGTGTATAATGGATACTACAAGTTGGTTTAATACAGTGAATTACGTTTATAACGAACCCACTTGTGACGAACTAACAGATAAAACGAACTGTTTTGGTGGTCCCGGGCCCTTACTTTGTCGTATTGTCAAAATGCATATAGCGAGCTAGCGTTATAACGAACTTAAAGCCAGTGGTCTCAGTAACTTGCCCGGGTTTTAATTGCTCTTCAGCAACCCATGCTTGTAGGAGGCAGCTAACGGGATCGGGTGGTTAGACTCGCTGACTTGGTTGACACATGTCATCGTATCCCCAATTACGTAGATCGATGCTCATGATGTTGATCACTGGATTGTCTGGTCTTGACTCAGTGTATGAAATAAGCCAAACCCCAGCCAGACATCAGGGCTGGTAACTTCAATATGTTTCCAGCCCAAAATGGATTTAACCAGACCAGACACCAAGATATGGTGAATTTACTCAGATGTATCTTAAAACATTTTACCCGACCATCGGGCTGGCTAGCTGTAAATTTAGACCGTCCGTCAGAAATCTAGCCCGTCTCGGACGGTCGGACGGCCTTATTTCATACACTGGCTTGACTAGATTATTTACAGATCGCTGTCATATACCTTGAATATTGGTTTGAGCGGCGTTAAACTACAAACGAACAAACCAGTTCAACAGTGTTAACGTAGGGTCTTTGACACAAGACGTGTCGTGGCGCCACGATGTCACAGGTCGTTTCTGATGCCTTTAACCTCTAGTTTACCTGGTCCAGATTCGATCGTATAGAGTCTGATAGTATATACGCCATCGTACTTAAGGGCTTTCATTCACTTATAATATGGAATAATTTGACCACGGAGAAACCGACAATTGTGCAGTTCATCAAACCTTCAACGTTCCAACCTGACAGAAGTCATTTCTCTATTTCACAGCGCTTGTGTCTCATACCAAAACAAACAAACAAACACACAAGCAAGCACGCACGCACGCGCTCACACAAACAGATCTGACGGTGAAACCAAAAAGCCTGAATCTTTAAACGAACACAAAAGATGTCTCATTGGAATTGCTATTCGATTAAGTTAGAAGTCTCAGCAAACTTACAACACGCACGTTGGATATGTCACCCATGCTCACACTAAAAACTTTAGAACACCCTCAGTTCACGTGCACTTCTTGAAATATGACCCAGGAGATTCCAGATCTAGGTACGCGGGTAACCCGAACAGCTGATGATGTCACTGGGCTACGTCTGAAGTCAGCCGAGTACTAAAACATTGGATTGGAATCGTTCCCATACGATAAACCCTCTCCGAAAGATACAAACATTAATGGGCCACCCTCCCGTAAAACAAACAAAAACTTTAAAGAAGTAAACAATAATAATATGACTGTGGTTCGTACCTTATATCACGACCGCCTCCGTGGTGTAGTGGTTAGAGCGTCCGCCTGGAGAGTGAAAGGTCGCGGGTTCGATCCCCGATACCAAAAGACGTTAAAATATGGTACTTGTTGGTCCCTGCCTGGCGCTCGGCATTAATGGGTACAACAAGGACTGGTCGGCTCGGAGTCAGTATAATGTGTCTGAGTGGGGTATTCATGATTCACTGCGGCATGGTACCTCAGTGTGCTAGCACTATAAAACCAGCTTTCGTCTGGGCTAGTACAAGCAGCCGCACATACACATACACACGCATGCACGTCGTCATATGAGCGAAATATTCTCAAGCACGACGTTAAACCCAATTTCACCCCACCTCACCTTATATTACCGTCTTCACCATAATTATACTTGTAGTTTGACACAGAGCTATGTTACTTAACGTCTCACTCAGCAATATGCCAGCTATATGGCGGGGTTTGACACAGAGGTTCATCCATGGTGTGACCCAATATGGGAGGGCGTCGTGGAAAATGACCATTAGAAAAATTCTTTGGAACAGTCCTGTAAAGTCTCAGACATATCCAAACCAAATAACCCGAACGTGTCCTTTTCCATAAACTAAATGAAATTATTTATATCGATGTGTCTGTCCGTTCTGACAGACAAGATTACGTGGTTAATATGCGAACATCGCCTAGATTGTTCAAGGGCCCTTATCTGATGATGAGCCTTACCAGTTTCACTGTACCAGGATCCCCCGAACTATCTTTGCTGCATTAATTTCTTTGAATCTGTGAACAACAAGAATAACATAAATGAAACAATAAGAACAAAATCAACAACAATTCATATGATAATATGAACCTAATAAATTAATTTCCACTGTTAATAACAATAAAATTAATACACATATTTTAAGTGGAAATTTTTATTATGTACATATTATAATTATTGTTGTTTGTTGTTGTTTACCAGCAACCAACCAACCAAATTTTTATATTTTTCAGAAATTATCATTTAACCTATTAATTACCTTAGAGACTTGTGAAACTCAACTCGCGTTATAATGAGGAGAGATAGTGAAGGTTAACTGATGAGAGCATACCGGGTTACCTGCCACCCGGGAAAGACAGGGTATCACAGATAACGGGTAACATGACAGGTTATGGAAATAAACAGTGGCACACGAACTCTCGAATAACGCAATTACACTATCGTCGTGCTTAGTGTTCGTAAAAATATCTTCCCTAGTTTCTGTATAACCTCAACATTAGGGGTAGTAGTCTATATCCCTCCAACAGACTCGCGTCCTTAGTATTGTCCGCTTATCTTAACTTACCCCTTTAAAGGATAGAATTACTATACATTCTTGGGCTTACCCTTCAGTAGAGCCTTGGAGCAAGGCTTTAACGCGAGCTGTACTTGACTATCTTTTCCCCGGCTGAGAATGTTCTGGTAATTAACTGTCAGCCGATTCTTGTTGTTTCTTAATTGAATGAATTCATGTTTTCATTAATATCCTACCTGATACTGATAGTCACCAACTGTCAATAAAAATAATTTATATTACCCCATTTATAATTTTCACATAATTACGATGGTATATAATATCATGTAAGATGCACTGTAAAACGTGATACAACACACGAAGTACAATATAACATTTCTCATACATAGTATACAGCGTATACATGGCACAACAACACCGTTATAAAAGTAATAATTAGTGGTACGTATAATAGTAGCTTAGGAATCTATTGTGTAAGGGTTGATACCGACCCGTGTTATTTTACAGATAATATCACCGATAGCTCTGTTCGTCTCCAACATGTGCCCGAGTATGAATCATGAAGGTCCTAGAAATCGTTGACGAAGCTGGAAGGACAAAGACGATCTCATCCCATGACTCCTATCTCACTGAAATATCTATAAATCGTCTTCGTCAGTGAGTGAGTGAATTTAGTTTTACGCCGCTTTTAGCAATATTACAGCAATATCACTACAGGAGACATCAGAAATGGGTTTCACACATTGTACGCATGTGAGGACTTTGGTATGGTGGCTGATTAGGGCCATCGCTTTCTCGCCTTAAAATTGATGGCCCTAATCAGACACCATACTTTGGCGTGACGAGCGAACGTTTTAACCACTAAGCTACCCCGCCGCCTCCAACGTCAGAGAACAACCGATTATCGATTATCGGACGAAACAGATTACACTGTTAAGGCAAATGATGGTAGAGCTATGTCAGCGATGACACCAAGCACTCTCTCAAGACAAGAGTTGAAATCACGGAAACAACTGATAAACCATCGTCAACGCACTATCTGAATTTGTCTACAGACATTCAAAGCGATGGCGGGGCGGTGGGATAGTGGTTAAAGCGTTCGCTCGTCACGCCGAAGACTCGGGTTCGATTCCCCACATGGGTACAATGAGTGAAGCCCATTTCTGGTGTTCCCCGTCGTGATATTGCTGGAATATTGCCATAAGCGGTGTAAAACTAAACTCACTCACTCACTCACTCAAAGCATGGCAATCTCAGTACCAAGCTGTTTGACATAAAGGGATGACTTAGTTTTACCAACCGTTTGTTATCTTTTCACGTTGTACAATGAGCCCCAGCTGAAAATGAAAATTTTACTCGTCTCTATTGTTATTTTAACTAATCTCGCATTCCCTTGTACTCTCAATTGGAAGAATAAAAGTGTATATATTCCGACACTTCACTGAAAAAAATATTCAGCGTACAATTGACCTTTGCGCGTGATTTGTCACGCCTTACTGTCTGGCTCGGTCGATGGCATGGTATCACCACCTACGGCTTTTATCTCTGCTCCTGACGTCAACCACGGGGATGTCTGTTCCGGTCTCGATTTTTACGTGCCGCCGTCGTTTGGTAGGCTTATTGCTGAGTTCCACCTCAACCAGCAAAGAAATGAACACCTAATTTTGATATGACAGTGGATTCGATGACATGTGCAAACCTGGTCAGCGAATCTGACCACACGATCCCGTTAGTCGCCTCTTACGACAAGCATGTGTTACTGAAGACCAATTCAAACCCGGATCTCCCCGAGTTAAAAATAGATAAATATATTGTATCTGAACTGAACATATTTCCTTAACCTGCTTATATTCCAGACAGACAGACAGACAGACAGACATGTAAGACAGACACCAAGATGTTCAAGTCAGACCCTTCGCCCTACAATACCGCCTGACAACTTTCTACGCACTAACAAAACATTTCTAAACTTTTACCAATTCATTGTTTATAAACTAGCTATGGGCAACCGTATTTGCTGACAGATTGGCTGATAGTAGCGCATAGTTAGCGAGTCGTGATCTGCTTATCCAACTCCTGACCGTATAGGATTTCAAAGATGGCCCGATATAAGGGGAGGTAACCACCGCCACTTTCGTCTTCTCATTTTGCAATTGTCCTTTCGTGACTTAAAGCGTACAGGTCTCACGCTAGATATTGTTCTCAACAGGTAAGTAGTTTCACTAAACACCTTGTAGTTTGTACTTATGATCTTTCCTTTCGTTTAAAAAATGGCCAATTATTCAGTGTAAATACATTCAAAGACTGGTAACTGTAATATTTTGTGGGGCGGTGGGGTAGTCTAGTGGTTAAAGCGTTGGCTCGTCACGCCGAAGACCCGGGTTCGGATCCCCACATGGGTACAATGAGTAAAGCCCATTTCTGGTGTCCCCCGCCGTGATATTGCTGGAATATTGCTAAAAGCTGCGTAAAACCAAACTCATTCAGTCAGTCAGTAATATTTTGTAATTAGTTGTCCAGAAAACATCTCCTTTAAATCCCTGTACCTACTTAACTGGATATGGAATATTGTAATCTTAATATGTGTTTTTTTCATAATACCGATATTATTGTGTTTACTTTTTTCATGAAAAAGATCATTTTTCTATTTCAGTTACTTTATCAAAATAAACGGCTGATAATAACATGGTCAATTACTGAACTGCTTTTAATAGGAATATTAAATATGGATTAAACATACATTAATTCTAATATTGATTGCAACATATACTTACGTCCTTTTTCAGTAGACTGTGGTTAAAGCGATCGCACGGTACACCGACGACGCTGGTTCGATTTTTACTTTGCTAGAAGGCCCATGTTTGGTGTCTCCTGAAATAACATTGTTTGAACATTGCTCAAAACGGCATAAAACCATATTCGCTCCTTACTTTATTACGTAAAATGAAATGCAACATTTTTGGGGACTCATTTGATAGGTTTCTGTTCGAAAAACGTAACACGATTCTCATTTGATGTATGTTGACAAACATGTGTTGTATGTATTTTTAGATTTGAGATTGTTATTTAGCTTTTGATAACCGAAGGTCTTAAATTTAAGGACGTAGGTTAAAAATAGAATATGATTGGGTACTTAAGACTCATTAAATTGTCCACAGGCCATGGTGTCACCTTGACAACAAAACAAAGACTGTAGATTTTTCAACGGAGATTAATAAAGTCACAACACTCCAGTAAACATCCCTCGTTAACCATGGGACATATACTAGTATACTGACGGCAAAAAGAAACTTTACACTCATTAAGAAAGCCAGTAGACGAAATTCAAAGACGAATATTGTTATCATATGTTTAATGTTAATGTTTCATTATATCACATCGTATAAACCACGAAGCACGGTGAAATTGGGTTTGAACACATCTTCGGTCCAAAAAGGCAAGTTTATTGTAAACCTTGACATTTTAGTCGACTGTCTAAATTGACCCAAGTGTCCAAGTGATTGTTAGGGTACATATCCAGGGTTTACGCCGCCCATGACTGAACCTGAACCTGATCATTGCGCAGAATGGATCCCCGAACACCATTCATGATAACGAGGCGCGCTTTCAGATCACTACCCCCTTCTCCCTCGACACACGCACGTACGCACGTACTCTCACACGTACGCGGTTAGAGCGCCCGTTCGGAGAGCGGAAGGTCGCGGGTTTGATCCCCGGCTGTGTCATACCAAAGACTTTAAAATATGGTACTTGTTGGTCCCTGCCTGGTGCTCGGCATTATTGGGTTCAACAAGGACTGGTCGGCTCGGAGTCAGTATAATGTGTCTGAGTGGGGTATTCATGCTTAACTTCGGCATGGTATCTCAGTGAGCTAGCACTATAAAACCAGCTTAAGTCTGGGTTAGTACAAGCAGCCGCACATACCCACGCATGCACGTCGTCATATGAGCGAAATATTCAAAAGTGCATCACACGCACGCACACATACACACACTTCCATACCATAACACTAACCCATCCATGTATATAGGTTGTAGTCTTGGACCAGCCTTCAAGGTTGAAGTTGTTCGCCTCTTGCCACTCTCCTACCCAGAGTTCCATGCGGCAAGCCAGCATAGTACCTCTGCCACAGGCCAGAAATATGTGACGATTCGTCACATCTTGCAATGTCTATTCAATATAATGTACAGATTTCCTTTACTCTTTTTAGTTTTGACGAGTCTACACATCTAACTAAACATCTTTAATAGAATGGTTTAGTTTCACTGAGAAAATATCCAAAAACATGTTACACTATCTCGATTTGCGTAGCGATCCTTTGTTTACATAGGTTGTACGGCTCCACGTGCAGTCATCGAAGCCGACGGAGAGCAAACGATGCAGCCAGTTTGGTATATAAATATGTACTGTCATAAGCCTTACTGTCGCAGTTGTGGAAGAATATATATGTAACAATGTAAAACATTATGAAGATAGTGCCGAAAAGCTTTCGTAAGTCTAGTCTCTTCTTATTATGAATATGCGCGTTTGATTACAAACAAGAGAAAAGTCCGGCCACGTGACATGCAAATTAGCCTGTGGCAGTGATGTTATGTTAAGTCATCGCTGTGCCGGAGTGTGGCCTCTTGCATGTAATCATGGATCCTTCCGCCAGCATGGTGAAGTAAGAACCGTCTTACGTCCATGAACAATCCGCACGTCAGTGTCTGTCACCACATCTTTACACACGATGTTCCACGTGTCAGCCATGGCACCATATTGATTGTAGACATGTATAAGCACTTGCTGATTTTTGCAGAAAAAAACAAACATATGTGGTCTCACGTTAGACAAGTGAGTTTGTTCAAAATTGCCTATGTTCACCCAGCAGAAAATGGGTACCCGGTGGGATAAGGCACTTGACCACTAACCTTCTAACGCCTCACAGACAACTTGGGTTATCCGTGGTACACAGAAACTTTACACGTAAGACCGTCAATGTCTGGCCGAGTGGGTGGGGCGTCCTCTCGAGAGAAAAAGGTGTGTGGTTCGATCCCTGGTTGCAGGAAATGATATTTTTTGTTTCCCTGCCTGCAGTTCCCGATGAAGGAGATAAAACAAGGACTGGCTGGCTTGTATTCAGAATACTGTGTCTGAGTTGTGTATCCATGTTAAACTCGTGTCTCATTCATCACTGAGTGCGATGTTAAACAACACACACACAAGCACGCACGCACGCACGCACACACACACACACACACACACACTTTTAATTTCAACATGGCAGACAAACGTGGCAGAGGATGCGAAATGATTTGTGTACTTTTTTATATTGTAGCTTGTCTATGCTATAGAGGTCAAGTCTCTTGCAATCATATTTATTTGTTTATATTTTAGCTTGTCTATGCTATAGAGGTCAAGTCTCTTGCAATCATGTTTATATGTTTATATTGTAGCTTGTCTATGCTATAGAGGACAAGTCTCTTGCAATCATGTTTATTTGTTTATATTGTAGCTTGTCTGCTATAGAGGTCAAGTCTCTTGCAATCATGTTTATTTGTTTATATTTTAGCTTGTCTATGCTATAGAGGTCAAGTCTCTTGCAATCATGTTTATATGTTTATATTGTAGCTTGTCTATGCTATAGAGGTCAAGTCTCTTGCAATCATGTTTATTTGTTTATATTGTAGCTTGTCTGTGCTATAGAGGTCAAGTCTCTTGCAATCATGTTTATTTGTTTATATTTTAGCTTGTCTATGCTATAGAGGTCAAGTCTCTTGCAATCATGTTTATTTGTTTATATTGTAGCTTGTCTATGCTATAGAGGTCAAGTCTCTTGCAATCATGTTTATTTGTTTATATTTTAGCTTGTCTATGCTATAGAGGTCAAGTCTCTTGCAATCATGTTTATTTGTTTATATTGTAGCTTGTCTGTGCTATAGAGGTCAAGTCTCTTGCAATCATGTTTATATGTTTATATTGTAGCTTGTCTGTGCTATAGAGGTCAAGTCTCTTGCAATCATGTTTATATGTTTATATTGTAGCTTGTCTATGCTATAGAGGTCAAGTCTCTTGCAATCATGTTTATATGTTTATATTGAAGGTTGTCTGTGCTATAGAGGTCAAGTCTCTTGCAATCATGTTTATTTGTTTATATTGAAGGTTGTCTGTGCTATAGAGGTCAAGTCTCTTGCAATCATGTTTATATGTTTATATTGAAGGTTGTCTGTGCTATAGAGGTCAAGTCTCTTGCAATCATGTTTATTTGTTTATATTGAAGGTTGTCTGTGCTATAGAGGTCAAGTCTCTTGCAATCATGTTTATATGTTTATATTGTAGCTTGTCTATGCTATAGAGGTCAAGTCTCTTGCAATCATGTTTATATGTTTATATTGAAGGTTGTCTATGCTATAGAGGTCAAGTCTCTTGCAATCATGTTTATATGTTTATATTGTAGCTTGTCTATGCTATAGAGGTCAAGTCTCTTGCAATCATGTTTATATGTTTATATTGTAGCTTGTCTATGCTATAGAGGTCAAGTCTCTTGCAATCATGTTTATATGTTTATATTGTAGCTTGTCTATGCTATAGAGGTCAAATCTCCTGCAATCATGTCAAAGGGCGTGGCCCTTCACCTCCTGACTGCTATAGTGATTGTGATGGTAAAGGAAGGCTCTACTTCGCCAGGTAAGATCTGACATGAGACTGTTATTAGTTATTAGTTGGCAGATCACTGAACACCCCGAACACCTATCGAACATTCTGGCGCCCCTTGTCTATCTAACACCCTTGCGCCCCATGTCTATGAAACACCATGATGACCCTTGTCTATGGAACACCCTGGCGCCCCTTGTCTATGGAACACCCTTGTGCCCATGTCTATGGAACACCATGATGACCCTTGTCTATGGAACACCCTAGTGACCCTGGCGCCCCTTGTCTATGGAACACCGTGGCCCCCTTGTCTATGGAACACACTGGCGCCCATTGTCTATGGAACAACGTGGCGCCCCTTGTCTATTAAGCACCCTGGTGCTCCATGTCTGTGGAACACCATGATGACCCTTGTCTATGGAACACCCTGGCGCCCCTTGTCTATGGAACACCCTGGCGCCCATTGTCTATTGAACACACTGGCGCCCATTGTCTATGGAACACCCTGGCGCCCCTTGTCTATGGAACACCCTGGCGCCCATTGTCTATTGAACACACTGGCGCCCCTTGTCTATGGAACACCCTGGCGCCCTCGTCTATCGAACACCCTGGCGCCCCTTGTCTATGGAACGCCCTGGCGCCACTTGTCTATGGAACACGACGGTGACCCTTGTCTATGGAACACCCTGGCGCCCCTTGTCTATGGAACACCCTGGCGCCCCTTGTCTATGGAACACCCTGGCGCCCCTTGTCTATTGAACAGCCTGGCGCCCCTTGTCTATGGAACACCCTGGCGCCCCTTGTCTATGGAACACCCTGGCGCCCCTTGTCTATGGAACACCCTGGCGCCCCTTGTCTATGGAACACCCTGGCGCCCCTTGTCTATGGAACACCCTGGTGACCCTTGTCTATTGAACAGCCTGGCGACCCTTGTCTATCGAACACCCTGGCGCCCCTTGTCTATGGAACACCCTGGCGCCACTTGTCTATGGAACACCCTGGCGCCCCTTGACTATGGAACACTCTGGCGCCCGCTTGCCTAAGGAACAGCCTGGCGCCCCTTGTCTATGGAACACCCTGGCGCCCCTTGTCTATGGAACAACGTGGCGCCCCTTGTCTATGGAACAACGTGGCGCCCCTTGTCTATTGAACACCCTGGCGCCCGATATCTATGGAACACCATGATGACCCTTGTCTATGGAACACACTGGCGCCCCTTGTCTATGGAACAACGTGGCGCCCCATGTCTATTGAACACCCTGGCGCCCGATATCTATGGAACACCATGATGACCCTTGTCTATGGAACACACTGGCCCCCTTGTCTATGGAACAACGTGGCGCCCCATGTCTATTGAACACCCTTGCGCCCCATGTCTATGAAACACCATGATGACCCTTGTCTATGGTACACCCTGGCGCCCCATGTCTATGGAACACCCTGGCGCCCTCGTCTATGGAACACCCTGGCGCCCTTGTCTATGGAACAACGTGGCGCCACTTATTTATGGAACAAGACAGTGACCCTTGTCTATCGAACACCCTGGTGACCCTAGTCTATCGAACACCCTGACGCCACTTGTCTATTGAACACTCTGGCGACCCTTGTCTATCGAACACGACAGTGACCCCTGTCTGTTGAACACCCTGATGACCCCTGTCTATTGAACAACATGATGACCCCTGTCTATTGAACACCCTGATGACCACTGTCTATTGAACACCCTGATGACACTGTCTATTGAACACCCTGATGACCCCTGTCTATTGAACACCCTGATGACCCCTGTCTATTGAACACCCTGATGACCCCTGTCTATTGAACACCCTGATGACCCCTGTCTATTGAACATCCTGATGACCCTGTCTATTGAACACCCTGATGACCCCTGTCTATTGAACACCCTGATGACCCCTGTCTATTGAACACCCTGATGACCCCTGTCTATTGAACACCCTGATGACCCCTGTCTATTGAACACCCTGATGACCCCTGTCTATTGAACACCCTGATGACACTGTCTATTGAACATCCTGATGACCCCTGTCTATTGAACACCCTGATGACCCCTGTCTATTGAACATCCTGATGACCCCTGTCTATTAAACACCCTGATGACCCCTGTCTATTGAACACCCTGAACACCCTGATGACCCCTGTCTATTGAACATCCTGATGACCCCTGTCTATTGAACACCCTGATGACCCCTGTCTATTGAACATCCTGATGACCCTGTCTATTAAACACCCTGACGACCCCTGTCTATTGAACACCCTGATGACCCCTGTCTGTTGAACACCCTGATGACCCCTGTCTATTGAACACCCTGATGGCCCCTGTCTATTGAACACCCTGATGACCCCTGTCTATTGAACATCCTGATGACCCCTGTCTATTGAACACCCTGATGACCCCTGTCTATTGAACACCCTGATGACCCCTGTCTATTGAACACCCTGATGACCCCTGTCTATTGAACATCCTGATGACCCCTGTCTATTAAACACCCTGATGACCCCTGTCTGTTGAACACCCTGATGACCCCTGTCTGTTGAACACCCTGATGACCCCTGTCTATTGAACACCCTGATGACCCCTGTCTATTGAACACCTGATGACCCCTGTCTATTGAACACCCTGATGATGACCCCTGTCTATTGAACACCCTGATGACCCCTGTCTATTGAACACCCTGATGACCCCTGTCTATTGAACACCCTGATGACACTGTCTATTGAACACCCTGATGACCCCTGTCTATTGAACACCCTGATGACATTGTCTATTGAACACCCTGATGACCCCTGTCTGTTGAACACCCTGATGACCCCTGTCTATTGAACACCCTGATGACACTGTCTATTGAACACCCTGATGACCCCTGTCTATTGAACACCCTGATGGCCCCTGTCTATTGAACACCCTGATGACCCCTGTCTATTGAACACCCTGATGACCCTGTCTATTGAACACCCTGATGACCCTGTCTATTGAACACCCTGATGACCCCTGTCTATTGAACACCCTGATGACCCCTGTCTATTGAACACCCTGATGACACTGTCTATTGAACACCATGATGACCCCTGTCTATTGAACACCCTGATGACAATGTCTATTGAACACCCTGATGACCCCTGTCTATTGAACACCCTGATGACCCCTGTCTATTGAACACCCTGATGACAATGTCTTTATATACATGTATGACCCTTATCTTTAATCTAAAATCTACGTTCAGTTCCAGTAGAAAACAACATGTGAAATAAATTCATTTCTAAAAATTTCTTTGTGACTGATTCCAAAATACTTGCTTCCCCGTGGTTTGTCTATACCAGACGTAAAGTTACGTTTCTCAATTTGCCCTCCAACATCTTCAAAACCATTCAGCAAGCTAAACTCAATGTAATGACAAACCATTTCAGTCATGCAGTATAATAATACTGCCTTTCCAAATCTGTTTGAACAGGTGTTTGGATTAACAAGGTCGTAGAGCCGTTCGACACACTCAAGCTGGTGGATTTGAAATGGATTCCCAAAGGAAGGAACAAACTCGTATTTGGTGTCCAGTCTTGCTCTGACGTGACCCTCACCTTGTATGAAACAAGTGACCAATCAAATCAGTACGTCCTCTTCTATTTGGGCTATTACCAAAACACGTATGCACTGATCATACCGAGTTCGGACTGCGACGATAACGGCAACTGCAACATCATCAACTACAGCGAAGGGGCTTATTTGGACTGCAGCAACTTCATGTTTTTCTGGGTCAGCTGGGACTTGACGGGTAAAGTCACCCTTGGGGTCGGCTATGACTTTGGGGTTAATGCGATTATCGAAATCGCCAACGGATTGACAGTCGATCCGTATTATGCTGACGTCCTGTTTGACGATCCAAATGGCGGGCAAATGTACGTGTTTATCGGTGAGTAATGAAATATTAGTTTTGTTTGATTATGGTTTAACGCCTAACTCACTGTGTGCGAAACAGTTTCCAAATTTAAATATGCCATCAAAACGAATGGCCTCATGAAAATTCACAGGGAGTCGGGCCAGTGACTGTGGAGATTTACTGGCCCGACTGGATTTTTACTAGCCACAGACTAGCGGGCATTTCGCACACTGCTCATTCAACAATATTCCATCTCCATATGATTAAGTCTAAAAGGCGTTCTTTATGGCTTAGCGTTATACAGAAAGCAGAAAACATGTTCAGGGAGCCCTTCCTCATATCCCTGCTTGACACTGTTTGAAAGGCTGGTGCCTCCTACTTCCTAGTGAGTGAGTGAGTTAAAATTTAACGTCACATCGGCAATATCTCAGCCATATCGTGAATGGAACAATTTAATTGATATCAATATCAGAAACAATAAATTGAGAATATAAAAACCTGTCAGCGAAGGACAGTAAAACTACTAGAATATCTCAGCTCTTAATTTAAAACTAGCACACTATCATAAAAATATATCACTATACAGGACAACACAATATAAAAACAGGCTATTGATCGCCAACAACTGAAGGTAGATCACCATACCAGGGACCATGGGGACTTACATTGCTTTTGCTACCTGCATGGACCCTAGTTGGATTTACACCATCCCTTCAGCCATTGGCGTTGATGCTGAGATTTAGCCATACATTTAAAACACAAAAATACTACGATTAAAAACCTGGTACACTTAAATTGACTTGAAATGTTTTGGGACTTACGTACCTACATCCTAGTGGAATCCCTAAGTAGAAATATTGAGGGTAGACTAAACAAATCCATCAAAGTGTTTGTTTGTTGTTTTATGCCGCACACAGTAGTATTCCAGCTATTGACGTCGGTCTGTAAATAATCGAGTGTGGACCAGAAAACCCAGTGATCAGCAGGATATGGTGAATTATTTGTGAGTGACTGAGCGATATGACTACCGTGTCAGTGATGTGAGTGAATGATTGATTAATGTGACAATGGTTGCTGGGTGATCAACGAGTCATCTGAGTGAGTTGATTTGAACACTCAATTGTGTAGATTAATGCTCATGCTGTTGATCACTGGATTGTGTGGTCCAGACTCTTATTTACAGACCGCCGCCATATTGCTGGAATATTGCTGAATGCAACGTTAAACAAGAACCAAACCAACGTAACAGAATACCTTGGTAAATGTTATTATATTCCTGAAATGGAAATCATGTCACAAAGATGTTTATTTAATATATTATCTTTGATAAACTGCAGATGACCCACCAGTTTTCATTAATCCTCTCCCTGACGGGACAACAGTCTTGGAAATAGAGGAGACAAACACGGTATATATGGCCCTCCTTACCGCCGTGGTGTCCGACCCGGAAGCTGATCCCGCTGCCCTCTACGTCCTCGATGAGCACAGCGACGTCTTCACCTTCAGCGACACGACTTTGACAAACATAGCCCCTTTGGACTACGAAAAGACGTGTGAATATGCAGTAAAATTAACGTAGGTTTATATGAATTTCAGGTTGAATGAGTGTGTGTGAACTTATACGTTTACGTCTCATTGACTGAGATTTGTTTTACGCCGCAAGCTGCGTTAATAAAATGTAGCATGTCTGGTCCAGACAAGCAAGCTGTAGATATTAGCATAACGGTTAACGTCTAGCGTCTAATCTGGTGTCTAATCTGTTGTCTAGTCTGTCGTCTAGTCTTTCGTCTAGTCTGTTGTCTAATCTGGCGTCTAATCTGTTGTCTAGTCTGTCGTCTAGTCTGGCGTCTAGTCTGGCGTCTAATCTGTTGTCTAGTCTGCAGCCTGGTCTGTTGCCTAGTCTGGTGTCTAGTCTGGTGTCTAATCTGGCGTCTAATCTGTTGTCTAGTCTTTCGTCTAGTCTTTCGTCTAGTCTGTTGTCTAATCTGGCGTCTAATCTGTTGTCTAGTCTGGCGTCTAGTCTGGTGTCTATTCTGGCCTCTAATCTGTTGTCTAGTCTGTTGCCTAGTCTGGCGTCTAGTCTGGTGTCTAGTCTGGTGTCTAATCTGGCTTCTAGTCTGGTGTCTAGTCTAGCGTCTACTTTAGTGTCTACTCTAGCGTCTAGTATAGTGTGTAGTCTGATGCCTTGTAAGGTGGCGTCTAGTCTGATACCTAGTCGAGTGGCGTCTACTCTGACGTCTACATTGGCGTCCTGTTTGGTGCCTAGTCTGGTGGCCAGTTTGGAGCTTCGTACGGTGTCTAGTCCGTTACTTAGTCTGGCGTCTAGTCCGGCGTCTAGTATAACGTCTAGTCTGGCGTCTAATATGTCGTCTAGTCTGGGTCTACTTTGGCGTCTAGTATGACGTCTGGTCTGGCGTCTAGTCTGTTGTCTTGTCGGTTGTCTTTTCCGGTATATCACACCATGGAAGCAACAATTGGTCCATGGTTTTAAAGGTAGTACAAAATTAAAAGCCGAACGATCGCAACCGTTGCGTGACGTTTTCTTGTCAAGTTCTTCATCATAGGGAATTTGATTTTGAGTGATAGGGTATGGATAAATCATTAAGGCAGAATGTTTTTAGTGCTCCAATGTGTTATTTATTTGCATTTAGAAGCATGAAACGATAATG